>NC_137984.1:21614211-21914211 GCF_963924665.1 Micromys minutus
GAATAACAACTTTCCTCTCTAACTTTTTTTGTCATGGTGTTTCATTGCAGCAATAGCAACCCCTTACTAAGACAATCTACTTTATGGAATCTTATAAAGTTTTAATGAGATGTAACCCTTAAAGGGGCTTAGCACACAGTACATGGACCAATATGCTGTTTATATTATTAGAAGGTAGGACCATCAAATGTGATTGCTTCCTTTTCTTTGTCCTAGATGACAGGGAGAATGCATTCCAGTAGATTGATCTATATTTTCTTCCTCTATTTCCCTATCCTGACTCCCTCTCCAAATGTATTGTATAACAATATTCGATGAGGAAACTGCTATGCTTCCTCCTCATGGGCTTTGACAGCCATCTGGTAGGATCCACAGATAAACTGATTAACATGGAAGATCCTTTGCTTTTTCATCACATGTGGTTGGATATGGAGAAAGGATAGCATGAGGTAGGAACAGCTCCATCTCCAGCCTCCCTCCACGCCCATACACACACACACACACACACACACACACACACACACACACACACACACACACATCTGAGAGAAGGTTTCTCTGTATATCCTTGGCTGTCCTGGAACTCAACTCCATAGACCAGGCTGGCCTCAATCTCAGAAATCTGCCCACCTCTCTGCCTTCTGAGTGCTGGGACTAAAGGTATATGCTGCCATCACCCAGCTCCATTTTCTGAAATTCATTAGAAAATGAAAGCAACACCTATGGCTGACTCCATCACTAAGGCAACACAGTAGGCTCATGTCCGTTGTCATTTCTCCCCTGACACATGCACATTAGTTTGTTTCATGAAAATCACATAAGATTGCTAGTAGAAGAAATGCCATGGCTATGACTTAACCATTGTGCCTTCCTATTTCTGACACTAAAAGATGATACACTAGGAAAACACACTAACAACAAAACTGCTGGATTATCTTCATTCTTGTGCTATGTTGTATCTGAAGGCTTCTTAACAGTCCCTATGGCCACACAGACAAACTTACACTTCTCATCTGGAGAGACAGAAGTAGCAAGCACTATAAGCCCATCTGACCTTTAGTCTTATTCTCTGCCCAACTACCTCCAGTCTTTTATAGCTTTGGAGTGACTTCTGGCAGAACTGGGACGAGCCTGCCTTAATTTTGAATGTTGTTGTAGAGAATTTCTGCTTAATTCAATCTTCATAAAATGCCAGACACTTCATGTCTTTTTCTTTATGTATTAAAGTCATCTTTCCTTTGTGCCATCCATCAATGGACCAACAAGGAATCTAAGACTTTGACCACCTATGACTAGGCACAAATGTAGCCTATGCCTTTCTGGGTCTCTTTGTTCTAATCTACATACGTTTTAGTATATTTTGAAGTTATTTTAAATATTTCAAATATTGAAGGCTTTATTAAAGCTGAATACCTTAATTTTTTAGAAAAGTTTTTCTTTAGGAAACATAGGTAATAAATAGAATAGCAGCAAAAACTTCTCATGAGAAATTTAACCAGTGTATCTAATGAAATAAAGTATTTTTATTATTCATTTGTATATCATAGGATTAGATGTTTTCAAGTCAGCTTGTTCAAAAATGTACAAAAAGCCAAAATTCATTGAGAATTGAGAATTAAATATAATTTCCAATTCCCAAGATGGAGTTGAAGTGATCAGAGAAATGAAGGGACGTGAAATTAGCCCTGGCCTGGTGAGGCCTCACTCTCACAGTAGAAACGCAACTCATCCTATGCTACTATCTTTTTAATTTAAGAACAGCATTTAACAAGCTTATTTTAGAATCTGATTCATTATCATTTTTAGGAAATTTAATAGTCTTAAGCCTTTTCTATACTGTGTGTGACTGCACCTAATTAAAGTTCGCATCTTTCGCAGAAAGGTGGGACCTCAGTTCTAAATTTATGCACTAGTGTGAGCAAGGACACAAAGCATCATGTTGCAGATCAGGAGACCTTGGTTCTATTCTGGTCTTGGACACTGATTTCTGACTTTTCTTAAATCCCTTGGTTTTTCCACTCATTATACATAGGTATTAATGTCTGGCTTTGTCGGGTGTCATTAGAATGAATTATGACATCATTATTCATTTAAAACTTATTGGCTGGCTTAGGAGGCAAAGTAGTCAGTAAAGTGCTTGCCAGGCAATTAGGACTTGAGTCCAATCTCTGTCACCCACATAAAAAATCCAAGTGTGCCAGGAGACTCATTGTTGTGGTTTATAGGATCCTTTGCAGCTAAGTAGGACAATGGGCTGGTTTCCCCCATGAAGCTTGAATAGCATTGCAATACTATGAGAGCCAGCCCAAGAGTCACTTAACCCCAGTGGTACAATAGAGGCACTTCTATCTTGGTGGTATTCAATAGCAGTCTAATTTGACTTAAGCTTCACTCAGTAGGATAGAATTCATGTTGGATGTTATAAATCTAGACAGCTATTCATGGCTGGTAAGATTGTGGACCCTAGAGACCCTAACTGGATTCTCAACAGTATGGTTACCTAAACAAGTCCTACATAATGACCACACTGGCCAATATGCCACTGTGAATAGGAGACATTTTATAAGACTCCACAACTAGCTATAGATAATCAATGGCTTTTGAGGGAAAAAAGCTGTAAGATCAAGCCAGAGATTCCCAGCAGTCACTTAGTTTGTCCTAGTATCAGGCCAAAAAAAAAAAAAAAAAAAATCCCACCAATCCCAAGTCACTTTGCAAAGCCACCCTACCCCAGCACCCCACACACAAGAAATCCTGCCTTCTGCTTACTTCAGTGCCACTTCTCTCTGAAGGCAGCCACCCATATGTCTTTCCTTATAAATCTTTTGTGTGAGCTTTGTTGTGTCATGTAACTGTGGTATTTCTGACTCTCAACCATGCCTTTCTCCTTAGAGCTCTAACATTTACACCCCAAACTCAGTACTTCTATGCATGAATTGTCAAAGAATGTGCATTTTTGTCTTATTTGAAGTAGGATTTTGACATATATCAAATACTGACCTTGTACTCATTAAGGATCAAGCACAGTGACAGTGATTCTCCTGTCCCTGTCTTGGTATCCCAGTACTGGGATTACAGGCATGTACAACCATACCCAGCTCTCGTGTGTGTGTGTGTGTGTGTGTGTGTGTGTGTGATCATGCACTTTTGTATGTGTGAATGTGGATGCAAACATTCAAGTTAGAAGATAAACTTAAGTACCATTCTTTGCCTTGTACTTAATTTGAATCAGGGTTTCTTAGATTAGAGGCTAACAGAAGCCTGTAAGCTTCTGAAGATTCTCCCATTTCCATCTCCCCAACTGTCCATGGAATTCTATGATTACAGATACTTGTGTTATACAAGCTTCGGGGATTTGAACTCAAGTCTTCATACTTGTGTGGCAAATGCTTTTACTCATGAACCACGTGCCTGGTCCATCCATTCTTTCTTTCTTCCTTCACTCTTCATTCATGAAGAATTAACGACAGACATTTGGAATGAAAAGAAATTGAACTTTTGTTACAAGGACAGGCAGTCATGTGGTGATGTGGACAAGAGAGAGGCCCCACCTCACCACCTATGACAGGCAGAAGAACTGGCCCTGAAGTCATGAGAGTGGGAGAGCTGACTCTGTCCCTTGCCAGCGGCAACACTTAGAAGAGGGGCTCTGCACATCTAGGCAGAACAATAAAGCTCGCCTTGATAGCATGGGTGCTGATGACTACCCTGAGGGCACAAGAGCCGGCTTTGCCCCTTGCCAGCTATCGAATTAGCTAGCAGGGGCAGGGCAGGATAGTTGGCAGGCTGACCAGCTCAGCTACAACCAAGGACAAGATCCAGGGCTCTGTGTTGGCCAGCTCCTAACATCTCCTCCTGTATGGACCGCTGGACCCTTTGAAGGGCTCCATCCTACAGATCCAAAGCTGCAGGGTCCCCATGACACACTAGGAGATGCAAGAGGAGCCCAGGTGAAGATCCAGTCCTGATAGTGTAGCAGAAGACCGAGGCCTCAAATCAGACCAACTAAGAACATTTGCAAAGGAGCTTGGGTGCTGTGGGTTGCCCTGGTGCTGTTTGTATTGTAATGTTAATTCTGCTTCCTCAAGAGGGGCTGCCCTGATGAGAAGTAGATCACGTGCTCAGATAACGTCATGTGACCATTTGCCCCATTTTAACTGGTCAAATAAAGGCTAGAACCTGGGGTCCATCCCTTATGCAGACACCAATTCCAGACACTCACTGATGACAAGAAGTACTTGCTGACAGGAACCTGATATGGATGTCTCCTGAGAGGCTCTGTCAGAGCAGATGTGGATGCTTGCATCCAACCGTTGGGACCCCAATGGAGGAGTTAGGAGAAGGACTAAAGGAGCTGAAGAGGTTTGTAACCTCATAGGAAAAAACAACAATATCAACCACCCAGACCCTCCCCACCCCACCCCCAGAGCTTCCAGGGACTAAAACACCAACCAAATAATATACATGGAGGAACCCATGGCTCTAGGTGCATATGTATCAGAGAACAGCACTTTTTGGCATCAATGGGAGGAGAGGCCCTTGGTCCTCTGAATGCTTGATGCCCCAGCATAGAGGAATGCTAGGGCGATGGGTCGGGTGGGTAGATAGAGGAGCACTCTCGTGGAGGCAGGGTGTAGGGGATAGAGTGGGGGGCGTTGGAAAGGAAATGATGAAAATGGATAGCATTTGAAATGTAAATAAATAAAATAACCAATAAAAAATTAAAAAAAAATAAAGGCTAGAACCTGTGATTGGGTAGTGGAAAGGAAAGGTGGGACTGGAGGGTTTAGAGAGTGGGGGAAGGGCAGAGGACAAAGGTGGAAAGAAGATGGAGCAGAACAACATGACCTGGAGAAGCTCCAAGTGAAAAGGGATCTTATAGCTGGGGAATGGGTTAGTTTAGTGGCATATCTGCCCAATGTAGGCGTATAGTTCATAAGTATTGTAACCGAGCTGTTCGTGTTTTGCATGGGCTTATTGGGGTTGGAAATTTACTGACTATATGGGCAACAGTATATACTATGGGGCACACTGTGACATCCTCCAACTTCTACAATGAGATTTTTTTTTTTTATTTTTGAGAGGCAGGTGGCCAGGGTGGAAGGTGGGTATGAAGGGATGGGAAGATGAATGGGATTGGGGTGCATGATATGAATTCACAAAGAATCAATAAAAAGTTAAATAAAAAAAAATACAGCCAGTGATTCTCACCTATACTCAAACCTGAAAACCACACATCATGTATATTTAATGCTGGGCACAGAGTTCTCGTTTATAACCATGACAATGTATATAACTCATAAATGATAAGTCATTGAAGAATCACATCAGACTAATACTAATTCACTAATACACATGAATGGGGCTAATAAACATTCAAAATGACACTTTCCTGGCAAGCTTTTGAGTCATTTCCTGCCTCATTTCCAAAGTAACCTTCATCATTTACTTTTAAGATTCTTCTGTCTTGCTCCAAGTTGTAGCATCTTTGGTTTGAGTTACTGTAATTCTCCGGGATACACTGATGTTTCTCAGCCTTATTTGCACCTTCAACATCAACATTTAAAATCTAGATCCTCATGACATCTTCCCAGTTCTTTCTAGCCTGAATTTTTGTTCTTGTTCACCTGCCACACTATTTTGACTACACACACACACACACACACACACACACACACACACACACACCAGACACTTGAAAGGTTTCCTTTCCAAAAAGTGCTGATTCCAGAAGATTGTAGAAATTCATTAACACGTTACTAAGGAAGCTATTTAAGGTTCTGGTTAAGCTGTAATTACAAAACAGTATTTTTAATGTCTGCAGATTAAGAAGCTATAAACCCAAAGACTATAAAGACCCTGAATAGGCTGAACTGCTCCTGAAGGCTAATGCTATTTGACAGAAGGGACTGTCATGTTGGGTAGAGGTTGGTGGTATCTCATGTCCTCTCCTTGGTGGCTAACTGCTGGTCTGGATAGGTTTATGAACATTTCCCATACTGGAGCTTGGATTCTCAACAGAGACAGGTTTTAGGGCTCTGATTCATTGAAACTTAATTTTCAGTCTACTCTGCTACAATGAAACGAGAGAGGGGGGAACAGAAAGAGAGGGGAAAAAGGAAGACATAGTCATGATATGCCTGGAAGAATTTGAAATTTATTAGAGAATCATACGAAAGTATTTTTAGCATGAAAAAAAAAAAAAGAAACAAAACGCAATGTTGTATTTCTAGGCAATACCCCCACTACTATCACCATCAAAATCCAAAGTATTTCTGACTTCAGCTCTTCTGGGAAGAGATTTACATTTTAAATTATAGTGGTCACTCTTCATTTGTCTCACATTCTAAAATAATAATCTGTTACATTTTATAATTTGGGCATACAAAGCATTAATATGCTTGATTTATAGGATGTGCCTAAATTCAGCCAAAGGATGTGAAGAATGTGTCTAGGCACACAGTGAAATCTGAGAGGACCGTGGTGCCGTGGCTGGAGACAGCCTGAGGCAATCAGCCCAGTGCGTCTCCAAAATGCTCGCGGACTTTCCTGAAAAGGTCTCAAAGATGAGAGAACCCAAGAGAAGGGAAAGCAAACGTCAGAGCTGAGAAAAGACTCTGAGGACCTCCAGACTCTCCTGCTCTAGTCCCTGTTTGTTTCGCTGCTGGTAGAACAAGGCCCAGACCTCAAGTAGAGAGTGTAGTGGAAGACCTGATTTCCAAGTGAAGCTGGAGCCTCTGTCTGCAAACTAGAGGGAAACGGCTTCACCGGGTGTGGTGACAACTTAGACTGGCCAATTAAACCCTCGTACTCAAGATTTTCCTAGTGGAAACCGAACATGAAGGCAGCAAGTTGTGGCGGTTGGAGGTGGTTCAGTGTGCCCCCTGCCTTGGTACTTTGGAAGCTTGGCTCCTAGCACCATCTTCCTGAGCCAGCATGGCGGTCAAGACATGGATCCTGATGGCGGACTACTGGGTCACTGACCAACTGTGCTGCTCTAGGAGTTATTAGTGTATTCTTCCCTACTGAGAGAACTTTGTCAAGAAGATTGCTGTGAGAGAGTAAGCGTGTGTTTCTCCTTCTCTGTGACTCACCATAGGCTATCCCCTCTTACGTGACCTGCTCTGACGCTACCATCATGGCATGATCAGCTGGAGGGTGAAATATTTACTGGAGCTGAATATTGACAGCACTGTGTTCATGAATTTCTGAAACCAGGAGCTAAATGAACCTCTATTCTTCATACATTCTAGAGCCTCTAGTATGTGGGTCCAGTGATAGAATTCTGACTACTACAGAAACAAGGAGGGCTTGGTTTTGTTGTTCTTTCGTTATATTTACTGCTGGCTACTACTCAGTCTGTCAGAAAGAATTTCATAAATGTTTTTGCTCCCTGTTTTTTTTTTTTTTTTTAAGAAATCATGTTTAGACTTCTTTGTTCTATTTTATGTGTATGAGTGTTTTGTCTACTGCCCATTAAGTTCAGGAAGGGGCCTTCTGCCTTCTAAAACTGTAGTTGCAGTTGGTTGTGAAATGCCATGTCACTGCTGGGAAGTCGAGAGGAACAAGTGTTCTCAACAGCTAAGCCCTCTCTTCAGCACCCACACCTCACATGTTTTGTATTGGACAGTTTTGTGTTTACATTTCAAATGCTATCGCCTTTCCCAGTTCCCCCCTCTCCCATTCCCCCTCCCTGTACTTCTGTGAGGATGCTTCCCTTTCCACCTACCTCCTCCCACCTCAACACCTGGCATTCACTTACACTGAGGAAATGAGCCTTCACAGGACCAAGGCTTCTTCTCCTACTGATGCCAGACAATGCCATCCTCTGCTACTTATCCAGCTGGAGCCATGTGTACTCTTTGGTTGGTGGTTTAGTCCCTGGGAACGCTGGGGAGTCTGGTTGGTTGCTATTGATGTTCTTCCTATGGGGTTGCCAACCTTTTCAGCTCCTTCAGTCCTTTCTCTAACTTCTCCATTGGGGTCCCAGTGCCCAGTGTGATGACTAGATGCAAGCATCTTAATCTGTATCAGTAAGGCTCTGGCAGAGCCTCTCAGGAGACATTTGTATTAGGCTCTTAGCAGCAAACACTTCTCACTTTCTTAAAATGATAATTAAGGTTCTGTTTCTCTCTGAAGGGCCTAATTTCACTTCGAAATAAAAAGGCATATTGTTTGATTTTTAGTTTTTCTTTTTATACATGGGTGTAGGCAACAATTGGTCAATGATGGGAACTGGGATCAATACTGGAATGTAATTGGAAGAGATTAAATACATGAAACAAACCATGTTACAGTGTCTGGTGCTGGGATTCTGTAAACTCCACCCCACCATTACCTGGCAACTGCAGGTAAGCTCCGCCCCAGTTACCTGACACTATAAAAAAGGCTGCTTGCCTCTTCCCCCCACCCCCTCTCTTGTCTCTTGTCCCCTCCTGCTCTCCCCCCTACCTCTTCTCTTCCCACCACCCCCCCTCCATGTGCTCTTGGCTGGCCTCCTCTTCTCACTCTCTCTCTCTCTCTCTCTCTCTCTCTCTCTGCCTCTATTACCCTCTTAACTCCCCAACTCCCCTCCCATGCCCTGAATAAACTCTATTCTGTACTATACTGCCCTGTGGCTGGTCCCTCGGGGGAAGGGATTCCCAACATGGGCCCCCCCAGACACATCCCCCTTGTCCCCATGCCTCCCCCAACCTCCATGGAGCATATCTCCCCAAATCTCATTATCTTTTTTCTAAAATCTGGAATGTTCTACCACACCTTTTGACATATCCCACGGTTGGTGACATGTTGTCTTTCTAATTAGATTAACAGCCTCTGCACTACAGTCATCTTGTCTCTCTGCCACCTGGCGTTCAGTTGCATTAGAGATTCACCAAGTGTGTATTGAGTCATGACTGATACAAACTAGACAGGAGTGAGGATATGGGATTCCATGTCCATTTCAAGGCAGCGGGAATCATGAGCGGCTGTCACAGGGGTTCACAGAAGCAGATGCAGTGTATACTTGACATACATGGCTAACCTGGGAGCCATAGGCTGAGAAAAAAATAACGTATCAAAATGTTCCTAACATTTATTTGCTTAGAAAAACTAGGAAAAGCTAGATGTAGAAGGTATTGATGCTATCTGCTAAATTGTCTGTTATTAAATATATTGTCAAGGGAATAAATCCTTTGTTACACAGTGTAAGAAATGGCTTTTAACAAAAGGATGAGAGGCGAGAAATAAGGGAAAGGTCGTTGACAAAATGCCCTTTGTTACAACAGCCATTGCTGTTAACCTTATTCCTACACTATGAAAAGACAATGGTGGCAACAAAAGTTAATAATCTCTAAATATTTCACGTTATACAATTTTTAATTGACCGATGTACTGATGTCTTATTTTCACAGCACTCATGAAGAAATTTACTAAACAGCCCCAGAGAAAGTCTTTTCATATAAGCTTAGACAATTATCCCTCCATAGGAGCATCCCTAACAAGTCAATTATGATCAGAAATAATCTAACCTGCCTGAGCCTGGCATACTCAAGGATAGTAGGAGTATGAATTTTATGCCCCTCCTTCTTTCCTTTCTCGCACTATCCCTAGAAACCAGCACTCTAACACACATCTCTTTTTGGTCACAAACACACACAATTGAAAATAATATTTAAAAATACAAGAAATATTCTTGATCCATTTTTATTTCTTTCCTCTCTTCCTCCAGATGTCTTCAAAATCCTAGATATTTATGTTCAATACTCAGTATCTGATAAATGAATGAATGGATGGATAGATGGATGGATGGATGAATGAATGAATGAATGAATGAATGAATGTGTCTTCAGTTGTCCTAAGCTCCTGCCTCTATTCCTACATCACCATAGCCAGACTTCCCCATGACCACAGTTCCAGCCTCCCCTTTTCATGCTGACACTTTATGTTACATCAAAACCTAATATTATTCATCACGTGGTACATGCCCTTAATCCTAGCACTCAGGAGGAAGATCCAGGAGGATCTCTGTGAGTACAAAGCCAGCCTGGTCTATACAGCAAGCTCCAGTACAGAATAGAGACTCTTTCTCTCATTCACACACACAGACACACACACACATACAGACACACACATAGACACACACACAGACAGACACACACACACACACACATACACACACACAGACACACACACACACACAGACACACACACACACACACACACGCTCCCGTATGCACACATAAACAGATACAAAATAGTCAAAAAGAAATGAACAAACAAAGCAAATCAGAACTGCTCTCATATTTCTCATTGGTAGCATCAGAAAGCAGGGAAGGAAAGGGAATAATACTGAGGTCAGAGGGTTAGGCAGGGAGTGTGCAGAGGTACCACAGTGCCCGAAGGAGACCCATGACTCCTGAAACTAAAACATGTACCTTGGGGGACTGTAAGATGTAATGACACAACCAGCACACACTGCACATGACGATACGTGTGCCTGAAAGATGGCACTATGCAAATGGCCCAGGAAGTGTGATCCTTCGCACAGCTTTGCCCTGTGAGCTGTTGACCCTTCCCAACCTGCTCCTTGCCTTGGAAGTGAATCTTGTTTTAATAATATGTTTCTGCTCCCATTTCCACCCTCCTATATCTGTCCAGTTTCTTACTCCAGGACACAAGAACCTGAAACTCCTCCAGAACACACTGAACCCAGTTAGCAGTATTAACATCTTCTGAAAGAAAAAGAAGTATGATTCAAGAATTCTGTGTCCAATCAAAATATAATTTATGCGGACATAGAAGAGCCCTATCATTGGTGCTTCCCTCCCTTTTGATTTTCCACCATTATGTGACTAAGCCAGTGATAATCTGAATGCCTTCAGTTTATGGCTCAGACCACAGAAGAAGTCAAAGGTAATTTTACAATTATAAACATCTTACTTATATGTATGTGTTTGCCTATGTGAGTGTATGACACATCTGTGCAGATGTCATCGACAACCAGCGGAGGTCAGAAAACGATGTTGGATTCCATGAACTGGAGTTACAGAAAGTTGTGACCCAGCCATGCTTGAGACAGAATTTGAGGCCTCTGTGGGAGCAGCATACACACAACTGCTAAGCCATCTCTCCAGCCTCAAGAAAACGTCTTAAACATACAAGAATTATATATATATATATATATATATATGTATATATATATATATATGTATATACACACACATATACACAAATATACATATACATATACATACATCATATACATATATCATATACATACATCATATACATATACATATACATATACATATACATATACATATACATATACATATACATATACATATACATATACATATACATATACATATACATATACATATACATATACATATACATATACATATACATATACATATACATATACATCATATACATCATATACATCATATACATATACATATACATATACATATACATATACATATACATATACATATACATATACATATACATATACATACATATATCATATACATCATATACATATACATACACATACACATACACATACATATACATCATATATATCATATATGTATACATATACATATACATAGACATAGACATAGACATAGACATAGACATAGACATAGACATAGATAGACATCATATACACATACACATACACATACACATACACATATATATTCATTTCCCCTCCCCGCCTTTGGAAATAGCGTGACAGTGAAACACTTCAACCAAAAGAAAATGTTGTGCTCATAGTCTCATGGACAAGATGAAGTATATAAGAAAACATAGAGTAAAACACTATGCTCATACTGATATAATTTTATAGAATTAAAAGAAAATAAGCTCATTTCTCAAGAACAGGCATGAAAACAAAAGACAATACAAATACTGTCTTCAAAGAGTGAGAACTGTTAACAGTTAACTAGTCTGATGATTGAAATGTATTATCTGTAATGATAATTAGGTCTAATTTTGAGTCACTTTGTTTTACTTTTGAAACACTTTCTCACTGTATGACCCGCCTGACCTTGAACTCACATTTGTCAAAGACCCCCAAACACAGGCTCAGCTTTAATTTGTACTGTTTTTTAAGATAAAAGAAAATACTAGCTGATATCAGTAACTACAGCTTGACAAAGTAATGACCATTCTGTAGGGCATTAAGGTATTAGACATTACTAAACCTTAGACTTCACTAAACTGAATATAAACAAAAGAAAAACTTGAAAAAAGCAATCTAACTTTAAACAACTGGAAGAGATGAATAATAGGAAATAAATTCTCATTCCAAATAAATCTAGGAGATAGGAAACGAGGACTATGCAAATAAAAGGCAGTTAAATCCACACCCATCCTAAACTCCAGGGACTACCAATAACTGAACTATCCAGGTAAAGACAGAGACTGTCAACAGGCTCTTCAACACCGAGCTACTTCAGTCACTGGAAGTGCTACCTGGGCAGCTCATTTGTCTACGGAGCCTGCAAATTCCTACCCCAGTGTTCTGGAAGATGGAGCAAGGCCTTTGGGGGTGGGAGTGGAGGAAGGCAGAAAGCAACACATTTTTCTTTCTGAAAATTGATAAAAAGAGATTCTTGTAGGAGTTTTACCTTTGCTGGTTGTCTTAGTTAGGCTCTCTTACTAATGTGAGGAAACACCATGACCACAGCAACTCTTATAAAGAAAAGCATTTAACTGGGGCTGGCTTACAGGTTCAACCAAAGTCTCAAAAGTCTACATTCCTCTAAACAAAAGCGTTGTCATGCCTATCACAGCGATACCCCAGTGTCTGGTACCACACTGATTTTATTGTGCTAACTATGCGTTTGTGGCCTCATCCCTCAACTGGGAGCACTGCCTGTTGACTGGAGGTGGTCTCTACAGGTTCTATCTCTGCTTTGTTGCGTATTTTAGCTAGTCATCCCCATTGGGTCCTGGGAGCCCCTCACTTCTCTGGTGTATGAGACTTTAGATACCCCCAGTTCCCCATTCCCAATTGCTACATTATTTCTACTTGATTTCCTGACCCTCTGTACTTTTCTCCTGTCCCTTCCATTGTCTGATCTTGTCCCCCTCTTTTTCCTCCTCCTCCTCTCTACTTCCCAGATTCCTATCTCCTTCTACCTCTTGTGATTATTTTGTTCCTCCTTCTATGTAGGATTGAAACAACCACACTTTGGTCTTCTTCTTAAGCTCCATATGGTTTGTGGGTTATACTGTGGGTATTGTGGGCTTTGGGGATAATATCCACTTATCAGTGAGTGCATACCATGTGTGGTTTTTTGGTATTGGATTACCTCACTCAGGATGATATTTTCTAGTTCCATCCATTTGCCTAAAAATTTCATGAAGTCATTGTTTTTAATAGCTGAGTAGTACTCCATTGTGTGAATGAACCACATTGTCTGTATCCATTTTTCTGCTAAAGGACATCTGAGTTGTTTATAGCTTCTGGCTATTATAAATAAGGCTATTATAAACATAGTGAAGCATGTGTCCTTATTATGTGTTGGAGTGTCTCTTTGGTACATGCCCAGAAGTGGTACAGCTGAGTCTTCGGGTAGAACTATTTCTAATTTTCTGAGAGACCACCAGATTTATTTCCAAAGTGGTTTTACCAGCTTGCAATCCTGCCAGCAATGGGATTTCTCTTCCTCCACATCCTTGTCAACATCTTCTCTCACCTGAGTTTTTGATCTTAGCTATTCTGATTTGTGTGAGGTGGAATCTCAGGGTCATTTTGATTTGCATTTTCCTGATGACTAATGACTTTGAACTTTTAAGTGATTCTCATTGAGTTGAGATTCCTCAGTTGATAATTTGTTATTTGGTGCTATATCTCATTTTTAAATAGGGTTATTTGATTCTCTGGAGTCCAATTTCTTGAGTTCTTTGTATATTTTGGATATTAGCCCTCTATCAGATGTAGGGTTGGTAAAGATCTTTTCTCAATCTGTTGGTTACTGTTTTGTCCTAATGACAGTGTCCTCTCCAAGACAACTCTTATAAAGACAACATTTAATTGGGGCTGGCTTACAGGTTCAGAGGTTCAGTCCATTATCATCAAGGCAGGAACATGGCAGCATCCAGGCAGGCATGGTGCAGGAGGAGCTGAGAGTTCTACATCTTCATCTGAAGGCTGCTAGCAGAATACTTGCTTCCAGGCAGCTAGGATGAGGGTTTTGAAGCCCATGCCCACAGTGACACACCATGGGTTTTTTAGACTCTTAGATATCTAGGCACCACTGGGAGTCTCAAAGAGCAGAGAATGGAGTTGGGAGCCCACAGGCTGGGAACAGAGTCTAGCTTGGGGCTAAGGGAGAGGGGAGCTTGTCCTAGCAAGGATTGTCCCTAGCTTGGTGGCTGGGAGCACAGAAAGGCCTTCAATGGGAAAATTAAACTGTGTCTCTATAGTCAAATGCTTTCTCCATGGCAAATCTTTAATGAGATTGTCCATGGTTCTAAACAATTTTTTGGTTGTTCTTGGTGCAAAATGGAAACATAAAACCATACTCACTTCTCAGGGTAGGCCTGAGAGTAAATACCTTTTGGAGGGAGGAATGTCTGGAAAGGAAGCTTATTGGTTAAGCTCTCCAGTTCTCTATACCTCATTGGTATAGAGAACTCTGTTGTGGACCTATGTAATTGTAGGACACTATTTCTTTTATGTGAGAAGCATGGCATGTGTTCCAAGTTAGAAGTCTGGCAGGGAGCTAGGAGTCACCTAAGTCTCCGGTGTGTGCCCACCGAGTTTCCTAGTCTCAACCTGCTTTACTTTACCAAACTTCTTGGCATGGTTTTAAATCCCACACTACTCTAACAAGGCTATGCATCCTAATAGGGCCATTCCCTGGGCCAAGCATATACAAACCATCATATAGTCAGAGGACAACTTGTAGAAGTCAGTTCTCTCTTCCCTCTGTATAGGTTTCAGGAATCAAACTCAGGTAACCAGGCTTGATGACCAGTCCCTTCAGCAGCTGAGCCATCTGTACCCCAGATCAGCCATCTCAAACACATAGGCAAAGAAGTAGCTAGTCTTTAAAATGTCTGAGATTTCCAGGGAAGTTCCTCTGTCCTTCCTTTCCATATCAGACACGCACCTTATCTCACAAAAATAGATGAGTTTTCTAAGTGACAGTCATAAGTCAGGTTATCTCACCAAAAAAAAAAAAAAAAAAAAAAAAAAAAAAAAAAAAAAAAAAGTCTATTCATGACTGAGGAGGAGGACGTCCAGAGAAGAAAGTGCTTTATAAAAAATAATACTGGAGCACCTAAATACAGGATTGTAACAAGAGGAAATGATCAGAGACATGAGTCATACTATCGACCTAGTGAAACCTTTCATTTTCCCAAATGAGTAAGCTAGAACCTGAGACTTAGACTCTCCTCCCATTGAGATCCTAAAGGAAAGAAACCAGGGTTCAGCTAGAACCTGAGGCTTAGACTCTCCTCCCATTGAGATCCTAAAGGAAAGAAACCAGGGTTCAGCTAGAACCTGAGGCTTAGACTCTCCTCCCATTGAGATCCTAAAGGAAAGAAACCAGGGTTCAGCTAGAACCTGAGGCTTAGACTCTCCTCCCATTGAGATCCTAAAGGAAAGAAACCAGGGTTCAGCTTATCCATCGGTAAAGTCACATACCCGAGAGAAAGAGTCAAAAGGAAGTCAAGTCTAGGGAATGCCAGGGATATCATTTATATATATATATCCCACCACATCTGCTGCAACAGAGGCTCCCAGGGCTGGAGAGGCTGCAGATGCTCTGATGCTAAAGGATACAGTGACACCTACTTGCCACTAGGAGGTTATTCTCCTTGCTGTCTCCCTCTGGCACGTGTAAACACTTAGGAAAGAAAAGTGTAGCCAAAAACACTTTTAGTTTCTACTGTTTTGTTTTCTCAGTGTTAGGTTCCAAGAATCCAAAACAACCTGGTACAGATTTGAACACAAGTACTTAAGCAGAAAACGACCACAAACATCGGTGCCAAGTTACAGTTACAATTTTCATCAACCAAAATTTAGTGATTAGAAACTGTGGTGGTTTGAATAGGCATGGCCCCCATAAATTTATGTTTGAATGCTCGGCCCATAGGAAGGGTAACAATTAGGAGATATGGCCTTGTTGGAGGAACTGTGTCACTGTGAGGTCAGGCTTCAAGGTTTCCAATGCTCAGGCATGACCGATGTGCCAGTCTCTTTCTGCTGTCTGAAGATTAAGATGTAGGACTCTCAACTGCTTCTCCAGCACCATGCTTACCTGTAGTCCGCCATGTTCCAGCCAGAAAAATCAACTTAATCTGCAACTGTAAGCCAGCCCCAACTAAAGGTTTTCCTTTGTAAGAGTTGCCTTGGTCATGGTGTCTCTTTCCAGTAATAAAAGTCAAATTAAGACCAGGGACTACAGGGCTGTGATAAGCCTGACATGTTTTGTTTGGAGAAATGTGGATTTTGGGGGACTTTGAATTAGGAAAACAGAAGAATGGTTTAAGTGAAACTTAATGGGCCATCCTAACAGGAATATGGAAGGCAGTGGTACTGAAATTGATTGGAACTGTGGGGTCTGGATCCAGAGGTTTCAGGAGAAGAATATTAGTACATGGCCTAGAGACTATTCTTGTGATATTTTGGTGAAGAATGGAGCTGTATTTTGCCCTTCAGAAGAGTTTGCCTGAGGCTAAGAGATGAAAAGAAGCACGCTGGGCAAGGAAAAATACAAAATATACAGATTAAGGGGTAAAAGAGACACCAAAAATGGAATGCAGTTAAGTCTGTGTTCAGGGAGATAAATGGAATAAAGGTTGTGCTGACCCCAGTGATAGACCCGCACCTAGTCAACCCCCATCTGGTGAAAAGGAATTAGAGAAAATTTTAGGCCCAAACATGATGGTACATCCTTCAATCCCAGCACTCAGGAGACAAAGGCACTAAGATCTCTGAGTTCAAAGTCAGCCTGGTCTACAGAACAAGTTCCAGGAGAGCCAGGCTTAGGCAGAAAAGGAGTTCAAGGCCAGTCTAGTTTATTCCTCTAGTTACAATCTGGTCAAGACTACATAATGTGATCCTACCCTTGCCCCCATAATTTAAGGGTATTTATTTTAAGACAACTGGTCTCAAATTTAGAATCCCCCTACATGGTAATTACAAGCATATACTACCATAGCCAGTTATGATTTCTTGTTCATTGCAATCTTGCTTTCACAAATTTAAATGTAATTTTACAATAATCATTTAATGAGTAGACCTATATTTTATCTAGTTGGATACACTAAATACAAATACTCCTAAAATTCAAGAACTTCATCTTTCCTATACACATAAACCCTTCATTTATGAATTAATCTCCTTCTAGAACTGTCCAAGACCAGCTCGAACTCTCAAGAGGTCCACCCAGAACCAAAGCAAGGATTGAAAGAAAAAGACAAGTTAGTTAAAGCTGCAATATGACTTCGGCCGGACTTGAGGCCTAAGCCGCATGGTCAAAGTGAAGCTTTTGTTTATTTTCTTGTTATATACCACTTTAATTGCATGCACACCAATTAATTTTTTAAATTCTTCCTTTGAAGTATTTCCCATGCAAAACTATGAATCAGCAAAAGTAAACCATGGGGAAATAATTTAAGTGGTTTAAGAGCTCTTAGCTAATATTTTACCAAATTAACTGGTACCAATACTGGATTTTTTTTTTTTTTTTTTTTTTTTTTTTTTTTTTTGGATGAAAATGCTCACTGCAGATTCAAAAACTGGATAGGTCATTCTTAATCATTCCCAGCATCAAAAAGGAAGCAAATTGAACAGCATTGAGAAATCAAGGTAAAATCTGAGTTCAGTTCTCAGAGCCCCCCCCCCCCGAAAATTGTCCTCTGACCTTCATATATGTGTGATAGCACAGATATACCCATATACACAACAAATAAATTAGTTACATGGTTTCATCCCTTAAAAAGAAAGTAGATCTACATTATTGTCGTTTTAAAGACTGATGAATTTGCTTTAACAACCAGTTGTTCTGATGAAAGTAACCATGTGTTGAGAGATGGTGAAAAGTATTAACTTGATATCCTTACACCTTTTGTCCCTCTTTGTGGTGAGGTGGGAACAAGAAACAGAAAACCTCATTTGATGAGAAAGGTCACACATTGTCATCCTTCATCACGTTTCCCCCTTTAGAGCTCTAGAGATCAGTAAGATGAAGAGTTGGCTAGAACAAGTGTGGGGAAAGCTATTCTGACTTACAAGACTGACTTCTAAGAGCAACTTGAAGACAAGTGAAAACCAAACAGGACCAAGGTTAACCATGAGTCTGTTATATGCAACAACAACAACAACAAAACAAAAAACCACATCCTTTGGCCACATTCTTGGAATGTATCTTTCTCTTTGCTGCCAGGTCTCTTACTAATATTCTGAAATTTTATTTTTATTTCTTGCACTTTACACTTTAAACCATGGTCTTATCTACTTGTATAAATTCATCCACAAGATAGGTACACACTAAAACATATTTCCCCCAACATAAAAAAATATATATTACTTCTTTGTCATTTATGTGTATCAATACTTTACTGAAGATGTACCATTCAAATAAACAGATATAAAATTGCTTTATATAAAGTGTAGTTCTTTGCTATTTAGCAATATAAAATGATTACAATTACTCATTAAAGAGCTAAATTCGAGAGTTGCAAACCATGACTGCAGTGAACAGTCTCTCGGTCAAGAGTCCTTTTGGAAAAAGACAAGTGAATGTTGTAACAGATTACATCAACTCTTGAGCCACAAGTGCACTAGGATGCACTTCAGCCCCACCTCCCCGGTGAATGCGGAACTTACTGCTCACTGCCCAGTGGTTCTTGTTTTCTACTGAGCTCTTGATCAACTTGTGTGATGCATCCAACATACTCCATGGGAACAAGCTCCGCCAGTTCTGCCAAATTAAAGATGTATCTCATTTTCTGACTGAAATTTGAACTGACAAATGGTCTTGTAACAGCCAGAAGTGTTGGGATAAACCAAGAGGGGTGTACCTTAGGTTTTCCCTTAATCATCTATCAATTTGCTGGTAGCATCTCCTGAGCCATCCCAGACCAGGCATTTTCCTTTCAGTTGTCGTACCATTTAAGTACGTGATCATGTAATTCTCTGCTACCAACAGCTCTAAAGTGCCAAAAACATATTTAAAGAGATTGTCCATCAAATATCTATATTTGGGGTGACCACTCTCAAGCATAAAACAGACAGCAAATACAGCAATGGCATTTAAGCTGTCTTAGGTTTTCTATTCCTGCACAAACATCATGACCAAGAAGCAAGTTAGGGAGGAAAGGGTTTATTCAGCTCACACTTCCACATTGCTGTTCATCACCAGAGGAAGTGAGGACTGAAACTCAAGCAGGTCAGGAAGCAGGAGCTGATGCAGAGGCCATGGAGGTATTATAGGCATATGCCATACCCAGTTTAGTCTGCATTTTAAAATATCTATGGGGGGGTGGACAGTGAAGAATCGAGACAACAATGATACATGTATAAAAGCACCATACTGAAAACTATTATTTTGTATTGTAACAGAAAACTTGGTTTTAGAAATGCTGTGTATGGTGTTGCATAGCTGTAATGCTGGTCCTTGTGAGAAAGGTAGGAGGATCAAGAATTCAAACCCTCGTTGACTGCATAGGGTGTTTGAGCTCTGCCTCAATTTCATGTGATCTAGACTAGAAAAAAAAATCAGTAAAATAAAAGTCTACTAATATGATTCAAACAAAAAAATATTTGGATGGCATTACACTGAAAATGTGGCCATTCTAACACATGGGTCATAATGCCTGTGGAACTCATATTTCCTTAGTGTTTAACCTTATGAAAGCCAATTTGCCTCCTAAGTCTGCCTTTCCATCAGTGGAAATAACAGATCTCATTTATTGAGAACTTCCTTTGTACCAGTTACTAATTAAGGTTTTATACAGAACAGAACTAGGATGAAACAACCTATCAAATAGTAAACTGAGACAGGTATAATATGGCTTTAGACGCCCAAGCCACCACAACTATTAAATAAAAACTATTTGGCTTTCACTGATATCTCAGTCTTCCTTAACACATCCACCTTTAAAACTGTCCTGAATAGGGAGTACTATTAGAGTTACCGCCTTACACGATTTTTCAGTCTTAAATAAATATCTCAGGATTAAACAGTGGCACAGCCAGAATTGGAACCTAGGCGATGCAACACCTAGCACAGCAGGACCTCCTGCTCTAACAATCAATCTTCTATAGCTGCCTTTAAGTATGTCTGTGGGATCGCTCACTCTTAGAGCACAGAGAACTAGTTATGACTCTGAGAAGATAATTTGTCTCACCCCAAACACTGTTGTAACTGATTTACCCGCGGACAGTGGATATGCACACTACATCACTAAGCAACTAAGCCTGCAGCCCCGGGAGTTTGGACAGCCCGCTGCACGCTGGGAAACGTAGTCCTTGAGCATTTTGGTCTTCATAGAGCCAACCCTCAGTGCCTGTAGGGCCATATCCGGTTGCGAATCCAGCCTCTAAGCACATCAGCTCTCCTATGGCGCCCTCTGCCGGCCTTTCCCTAACTGCCCTTTGCTAACCGGTTCCAAGTACCCCGGAAATGAATTCTTCTCTTCCGGATTGCGAGTCCAGCGGTCCACCTGTGGTTGCCGGTTATTTGGATGCTGCTGCAGTGAAATACGTTCTGTTACTGCCCCCAAAGTGAGGGAACCCGAACCAGTAGCGGGAGTCATGGAGAGCCAGAGCTTAGAGATGCTGCAGGCCAGGTGGAGCAGGAGGAGGCGGAGAAGTTGCAACGCATCCCGGTGCACAGGAAAGCTTGGAGCAGGAATTCGACTTTGGGAAGCTACCGGCTTTGGACCACACTCCCCGACAGTGCTCTCCAGGCCTTGGCCGAGCTCCGCGCCCTGGCGCGGGACAACACGCAGCTACCGACCGAGCGGGTGAAGAACCCGGTGGTAGCACGCTTGGAGCCCGTCACTGGCTGTCCCGGTCACGGCCGCTCACCGGCTGGCAGCAGTTCGCGGGCATCAGTCCAAGAAGATCACCTTCCTGTGGGACGAGGTGAGTGCCCGGTGGCTCCGCTGTTGGGGCTAGGAGCGCGCCCGGGACTGCACCAAGGAATGGCTGATCAAGGTGCAGATTTAGGCCAAGAAAGGACGCGTGGCCAAGAACGAGCTAAACTGGCTGTGGAACCTGTAAGGAGCGCACAAGATGCTCAGCCTGCACCCTACGGGACACCAGAGTAAGGAGCTGGGCCGCCGCGCCCTGCAAGTGGCCAAGATCTCCACCGCTTCAGTGGGACACTTCCAGGAGCGCCTCCCCAAACAGAAGACGCTCGGGACTCCGGGAAGTAGAGGAAGTTTCAGTCCCTCTTTGAGGACTTTGCAGACGAGAAAAAGCCGAGTTGGAGCTACTAAAAGTCAAGAGCAGCAAGAAGGCTCAGCTGGATGTGAGCGGGAAGGGGTGGGGCTCAACAACAAGCAGATGAGGGAGGACCAAGAGGAGGAAAATGAGCCAGAAAGGCAAAAGAAAAGGGATCCAACAAGGACCCTTGAGCAAGAGAAAAGGCAACACAAAGCCAGGGTGAGAAAAGGAAGAGAGGCTCAGGAGCCAAGAAGGATTCCAGGCAGCCTGCTTTAGGTGGCAAGAAGAAAGGAGGTCCGCACGAAGGTGGGGAGAGGAGGAAGGGGTTCTGCCACGCTAGGACTCTGTTCTAAAGGTTAAGCCTGCAGCTTGCCGCTGCCTGTATTGAGCATGACATTGAAGGGACAATGCTGGACTATGCTTTTCCCACAACGGAGATACTGGCTTTAAATTATAGTTCTAGTTTGAGAGCATGACACTTACAGAAATAATAACCAGGAATAAGTTAACAGCTTGCCTTTTTATCTTGACTCTGGATACTGGGTTGATGAGATTTCTGAGGCATGGTAGATTGGTTTTAACATTTCCACAGTATTTTTGTAACAGTTCATATATGTATCAAAGCAGGGAGAATGGGAAAAACCGATTTGCATGTATTGTAAAGGTATGATATCAGGTGTTAATTTTAACTCTTACTGTAGGTAGAAGTTGTATGTGAAGCAAGTGACCTGGGTACCAATACAGAGTGTGCTTTAAAACTGGTTAAAAGAAAGTCACTTGTACTAGGAACACTCAGAAGTTCATCTGGTGCTAACTAGACTATGGAAAACACAGTACAACCAATGTTGGTTAAGGCGGTGCATTTGGCCAGACGAACACATTGCTTTAAATGGTAAATTGGAACCACAGGAAATAATGTTAATTAACCTTGCTACCCCAGAAAATCCTTGTCATTTTGTTTATAACCACTGGCTTTTGTTTAATTGGTGTGGGTTTTAGTTTTATCTAAAGAGCTGGGCTGGCATTCACTATGAAGCAGAGGCGGACATGAAACTCGAAGTCTTGTGGCTCTGACTCCCAAGTGCTGAGATTATAGATGAGCAGCTACACCCAGCAGGAGGTTGCTTTTTTTTTTTTTTTTTTTTTTTTTTTTTTTTTTAGCTGTCTGGATGCTTTTCCCCTGACATCAATGACTTATTTTGATCTTCAAAAAACTTAATTTGCACAAATATCCTGAAAATTATTAATAGCAAGTCCATTATTGAGGGAGGGGTGTTTTCGGTTAAAATAAAAAAGTGGACACCATGCTCTTTTTCTTTTTTAACAATTCAGCCATTGCCCCTCCTCTTCTGTTCCCCCTTCCACAGTTCCTCATCCAATTCTTCCTTCCCCAGTCTCTGAGAAGATGCTCTCCCACCACCAGGCCTCCCCGTTCCCTGAGACCTCAGGTCTCTTCACCTGATTCTTTTAGGCACATCTTCTCCCACTGGGGCCGGACCAGGCATCCTCTGCTATATATGTGTCAGGGACGGCGGACCAGCTCAAGGGTGCTGTCTAGTTGGTGGCTCTGTGTGGGAGCTCCTGGGATCCTGGTTAGTTGAGATTTGTGGTCTTCCTCTGGGGTCCCACTCTTCTGCCTCTTCCTTCCTTCCCCTAATTCAACCATAGCCCTGACTTCAGTCCAATGGTTGGATGTAAGTATCCGCATCTGTCTCGGTCAGATGGTGATTGGGACTCTAAAAAGACAGCCATGCTAGGCTCCTGTCTCTATGCACATCATGCCATCAGTAATAGTGCCAGACTTTGGTGTCTCCCCATGAGGTGGGTCCCAGTTGGGCTGGTCACTGGACTGCCTGTCCCTCAGTCTCTTCTCCCTTTTTGTCCCTGCAGTTCTTTTAGACAGGAACGGTTCTGGGTCAGAAATGTTGACTGGGTTGGTAACACCATCCCTCCTCTTCAGGCCCTGTCTATCTACGGGAGGTGGACTCTTCTAGTTCGCTCTCCCCGTTGCTGGACATTTTGGCTAAGGTCACCCCCACTGAGTCCCGAGAGTCTCTCACCTCCCAGGTATCTGGTACTTTCTAGAGAGTCTCCCCATCTCTCATCTTCTGTGGCTGTACATTTCCAATCATTCTGTTGGTCCTCTGGGCTTCTTACCTGTCTGTGCCCCCCCCACTCCCATAAGTGGTCCTGTTCCCCTTTTCCCTCTGCTTCCTGTGTTTATTTTCTTCCCTCTACTAAGTGGGATTGAAGCGTCATTGACCTTTTTGCTTGCTAAAGTTCTTAAATTCTGTGGGGCGTATCCTAGGGATTGTGTAATTTTTGGTTAATATTCACTTATCAGTAAGTACATACAATATATGTCCTTTTGAGTCTGGGCAACCGCAGGATATTTTCTAGTTCCATCCATTTGCCTGTGAATTTCATGAAGTCATCGTTTTTAATAGCTGAGTATTCCATTGTGTAAATGTACTATATTTTCTGTGTCCATTCTTTCACTGTGAGACATCTGCATTGTTTCCATCTTCTAGCTATTATAAATAAGGCCACTGTGAACATTGTGGAGCACATGTCCCTCTGGTATGGTGAGGCATCTTTTGGGTATATCCCCAAGAGTGGTATTGCTGGGTCTTCAGGTAATTTTCTGAGGAACCACCAGATTGATTTCCAGAGTGGTTATACCAGTTTGGAATCCCACCAATAGTGGAGCAGTGTTCCTCTTTCTCCTCTTTGATCTGTGCCATTATGATTGGTGTGAGGTGGAATCTCTGGGTTTTGATTTGCATTTCCCTGATGACTAAAGACTTTGAGTACATTTCTTCTCAGTCGTTCGAGATTCCTCTGTTGTGAGTCCTCTGTTTAGCTCTGTACCCTATTTTTTAATTGGGTCACTTGGTTTTCTGGAGGTTAGCTTCTCATATATATTGGATATTAGCCCCCTATCAGATGTGGGGTTAGTGAAGTGTTTTTTTTTTTTTTCTCATTTTTTAGGTTGCCAGTTTGTCCTATTGACTGTCTTTTGCCTTCCAGAAGCTTTTTGGTTTCATGAGGTCCCACTTACCAATTGATCTTAGAGCCTTAGGCCATTGGAGTTCTATTTAGGAAATTTCCCGCTGTGCCAATGAGTTTGAGACTCTCTTCCACTTTCTCTTCTATCCAGTTCAGTGTTTTATGATGAGATCCTTGATCCACTTGGACTTGAGCTTTGTGCAAAGTGATAAATATGTATCTGTTTTCATTTTTCTACATACAGACCACCAGTTAGACCATCACCATTTATTAAAGATGCTTTCTTTTTTCCATTGTATGATTTTGGCTTCGTTGTTAGTGTGTCCTTTGGTGTGTGGTTTATTTCTGGATCTTCCATTCTATTCCACTGATAGACCTGTCTGTCTCTGTACCAATACCATGTGGTTTCCATCACTATTGCTCTGTAGTACAGCATGAGATCAGGGATGGTGATTCCCTCAAAAGTTCTTATATTGTTAAGAATCATTTTCACTAAATAAAAATAGATAAAATTTTTAGGGGAGGGGGCTGGAGAGATGGGTCAGAAGTTAAGAGCACTGACTGCTCTTCCAGAGGTCCTGAGTTCAGTTCCCCAGCAACCACATGGTGGCTCACAACCATCTGTAACAAGATCCCATGCCCTCTTCTGGTGTGTCAGAAGACAGCTGCAGTGGTACTCATATACGTAAAAATAAATCCCTTTTAAAAACAAATTGTTTTCACTATCCTGGGGTTTTTTTGTGTGTTTGTTTTTCCATATGAAATTGAGAATTATTCTTTCCATGTCTGTGAAGAACTGTGTTGGAATCTTAATGGGGATTGCGTTGAATCTGTAGTTTGCATTTGGTAGATGGCCGTTGTTACTATGTTAATCCTACCAGTCCATGATCTTTTTCATCTGCCAAGTTCCAGTTGATAGCAGTTTGAAATTAGGAATTTGTCTAAAGGTTACTTTGTGAGTGCTTCATTTTTACAGGATTACTTTTAGAACTTGCAAGGAAAGCTCATAATAATTAATAAAAAATACTGGATTGTTAATGGCTTTGGATAAAGTTATAACTTGGCCATCTGTATTGACCCTGGGGCATGCATTGCAGATGATGCCCCGCTGAGACCTGCCAGTTTACAGTTCTAAGTATCCACGTACAAACAATGGCATCTTGAGAACTTTATCAAAACTGCTCATCCTGAAGTTCAAGTTCAAAGACTTCTTACCGTCACGGCCATTTCAGCGTTGGCAGCTAGTTCTGACCCCTGGAAAAGGGGCTAAAGCCAGGCCAAGTGACCTTGCTGAGTGAGCCGGAGGCAGGCTTTTAGTACAGAGCCATGCACACAGACTGTCGCTCGGTCTAAGAGCCATACTCGTCATGAGATTCCTTTCCCAGGCCGTTCACTCTGCTCGCCCTACTGACCCCGTCTCAGGTGGTGGTCACCACCCCGGCGTCTTCTTTCCTCCACCGCCCGTCACAAACATCACTTCAAAGCCTGGTAACTTTTCAAACAGGTTTATATAATAGATTCTCAACTTACAAACCCTCTACACAATAAGATTACATCCAACAAACAAAGATACAAACTGCCCTTCCATGTGAGATAAAAGACCTATAGAATCCTTAAAATATTCACAGCCACCTAACACCAGTTAAGTCCACCTGCATCCAGCTCATCCTTCTCCATCTCCATCTTGATCTCCTCCAGTCTCTGTTCCTCTTTCGTTTTCCTACCTTTTCTTCACCTACCTCTCCACTGTCCAATCACATATCAACTTAACATAAATCTACAGGGTCTGAACTTTACTTGGCATGGAAGAAGCTTTAAAAGGTGAGGTCATTGGGAAAATGTCTGTGACCACACTGGGGAAAAGAGCTAACGAGGAAGCAGCTGGGATGCCAATTTGGTAACTAGTAAACATCTGGGTGAGAAGTGGCAGTGAAAGCAGACTGGCAAAGACAGAGTTAAGTGGAGAGATATGTGGCATCTTGGTATATGTGAGACTATGAGGGAGAAGGAACGGTGGCTGAAGGCAGGCCAGGAACAAACCCCAGTGTGCAAGACTTGTGCAGAGTGGGGAAACAAGCGGGAGAAGGAAGCAACAATTCAGGTGAACAGAGAGTCTTGGAAGCATTCCCTGCCTGCTGGAAGAATGGTATATGCTCTTGATTGATGAGCCATCTCTCCACCCCTTCATTTAAACCTATACCTTACTTCAGGATACTGGACAATAAATTGGGTGAGGGGGGACACTGGAGACTCCTTTCCTAGTGCATCCACATTGAATAAATTTCTTTCTGACCTTGACTTTCTTGGCTTCTTAATTGGCCTGTTGAGGACGAGTGACTGAGCCTAGTTTTTAAGACTGCCAGAGCTCAGTACCAAAGCAAAATCTAGCTTGGAAGCTGGGACTTGATTGCCAGGGCCCGAAATGTGTTCGACTGTAAGGAAACAGCCTGCAGATGAAGGCCAGGGCTAGAACCAAAGGATGAACAAGCCCGAGGGCTTCAGACATGAATCTCAGTAGGATAGATAGTGAGGAACTGAGGAAATCAACCCAGGGGCACATCCTCAGAAGGCAAGAGAGGGCCATGCAGAACCCTCAGATAAGGGGCAGAAGTGGGTTAATTAGCTTTACAACTTAAAATAATGTGAAAGGACAGGACAAGGCAGCCATGCCACTGATCTCAGATATCTTTTCTCCTTTTTCTTCTTTTGTCCTTAGTTTAATACCCAGCTGGTCCCTGCAGCAAGTAAGTAGCCACTAGGTGTCAGCATTGCTTTATGTTTTGTCTCCTCTTACCTTTTCCTTCCCTGGATGTTTGAATTCCAGATTTGGATTTTGGAATGGCAGGGTAGAGCTATCAATCAAGTATTTACTGACTGGCCGCTAAAGGAAGACCCTCTGAGCCATGAGGAGAAACAAATGAAAAGGAGAAACCGAAGCCAGGGAAAGGGACTGTCCAGGGAATGACTGGTGTGGCTGGGAAGGGGGAGATGTTTCCAGAAAAGAGAATGTGGAAGGTGCATAGGTGCCAGTCTTAAGGAAAGAGAATGTTCTAGGTGTGTGTGCTGTAGAGACAGGACCAGCTCACACAGCCTGAGGCATTGATAGAAGATGGAGTCAGGGGACGTGAGTAGCTGACCTGGGAGGCCTGAGGTCTGGACCTCAAATGAGGCGCCAGTTTCACGATAAATTAAACTCCTTGAGGAAGTGGGGGAAATTACATGGAATATTCATGAAAAAGGTTAAGAGCTCAGTGGAAGAGTCACATGCTTCAGCCAAAGCTCCTGACTTGTCAGGACTGGATCCTCAAAATCCAGGGCCCCATGAGTGTGGACCTTCGGAATGCTCCCCATAGCTGCCAGCAGGCCTTGGCCAAGTAGAGCTTAAATAAATAACCTCATGAAAATGAGTATCTGGAATGCCAAAAAGACAGTGATGGGTTGGCGTTTTCTTTTTGGTCCTAGTAGGATTGTTTTTGTTGCTTTCTGTTTTACTCTAAGCCAGCTGCCACCCAGTTTCTAACTAGAATGTCCCATTCTAATCTAGAATGTCCTGGAAGAGTTACTTTAAAGCTTCCCACTTTTAGTTTCCTTTTCTGTTTATATTTTCCCGTTTTCGTTCCCTTAGACGCCAGTGTCCAACTCATCCTCACCCTTACTCCCGAGGCAATGCATACTTACTCCCGAGCTTGTCCATCTTCATCAGTTTCGCTTTCTAGCACTGGCATGTGGGTACGGTGTGGAAAAGGGAAATCAAGGCATGCGTGAGGCAGGTTGATGAAATTAGCCGCCTCTCACTGGAACCCTGTTGATTCAGAGTTCCAACTATGTCAGGAGGGTTGAGTGCATGGTGTTTAATACCATTTATCCCTTTGCTTTTAAATACAGTGTTTTTCAAAACTGAAAACACACATATGATATTTGAAGAATGTTTAGGTCCTCCAGGAACAAGAATTTTGGGATAAAAGACAACTCTAAAAGCTAAAGTAAGGTGATTCAATATGTCCCCAGGATGTCACATGTGTGACACAGAAACTGATTTTCTTCTTGGAATGAGAGAAGCTGTAAATAGAGAGTCAGGAAAGAAGAAGGCAACCCACACATGCTCCTGAACAGAGTCAGTGACCAAGGCCTTTCCTCGGGGTAGATGGGGTCCCTAACCACCATCCATGAAATAAAGCCAGCCATTAAGGCCCTTGGGAAAACAGACACAATTCTGTTATCAGCCATTTCCAACTATTTGTTTGTTTGTTTGTTTGTTTGTTTATCTTGGCTTTTTTTTCTAGAATGGGGAATAGCTTAGAGAAAGATAACTCAAGCTTACTGTTTGACCTAAACTTTAGGAACAGAAGTAGCAGCAAGAATGTCTACAGAGCCTTAGAGGAGTCAAAGAAATTTGGATTTTAGTAAGATGCCTTTATCTCCAGGGAACATTTCTATTGTTTTTTCCCAGTTCCACTCTCTTTCTCTTTAACATCAAAAACCGGATGGTGCAAAATCTCCCATTGCCATTTCTTTGTCTTGCAGCTAACCAGAACTGATTATAAGTAGGTAGATTAGAAAGAAATATAAGAACCCAGGGAGATGGCACAACAGATAAAGACACATAACCATGAAGCCTGATGACCCAAGCTCATCCTAGAACTTGCATGAAGGTGGGTCGACTCCATGAGTGTGTGCTCTGACCTTTGTGTGTGCTGCGGTATACACAGTCCTCATGCACACACAACAATAATAACTTCATAGAATATGAAATTCACTGATAGCTCTTTATTGCCCCAAATAAGAATTAGCTTTACCCAAACTAAACAAAACAAAGAGCAGTGTTTAGTGCTTTCTGTAAATATCGACCTACATTTGATGTACAACCATGAAATGCTAAAAAGGTATACTTTTAAGTAAGATTTGAAGAAAGATGTTTGTGTTCATTGCTGGATTTTATTATTGAAATTCAATTATGTGTGCTTAATTTTTAATAGGTGCTCTGGTGCTACTTTCTGTGCTTCTACTCCCTGGATTCTCACCTTCTGGGAGAACAACATATTGTGCCTTTGAAGTAGATTACATCAATTCATTCTTTCCCTTATGGATGGCCTGAAGAAAGCTAGAGTATTTTCTGAAGCATTAGTGTTTAATTTCGAATCTGAATATTCAAAGCCAGTGTGATGAATGAAATGCAATCAGGATTTTATTGAGTAAAAGCATTTCAAATAGATAGGTGTGGAGTGGATATTATGAATGTATGTCGGTAATGATCCCATTTATTATTTTTAATTCAAACACTCAGCTTAACTTTTGCTTAAATATACAAATGTAGTCCACTTTTACTTATAAATTTATTTTGGAAGTAGGTATTTTTGAATATAGTAGTCCATGTACAAAATCCAGATTTGTAGTCGTTGAATGAATATTTGACAAGCATATTTGAATTGATATTCATTCAGCTCTCATGGGACCAGAATGGCACAGGGAGGCACAAACCCTACCATGCTGTTGACTTGTTGAACTAGCAGACTGATCCTCTCAACAGCAGAACTTCTAACAGTTGAACAAAGCAGCAGTGCATCATGATCTTTCTTCATATTCCCCCAAAATAATATATGCATTGATTTAATAAGTAGCTTTGTATGGTTTAACTGTGTGATTTCCAGGTTTATAATTTTTCTTGTTGCTTGCCCTATCACTCAACAACAACAACAACAAAATGGTTCTCTGAATGTTTTTAACCCTTTGCTGGCCAGAGGATTCATATCTAGGGCCTTGTGTGTGATCGGCAAGTGGTTTTCACTAAGCTACATCCACGATTGAAAAGATGCTTCTTTATATGACATAAAGTATAAATGATATACTAAATATAAAGTGAATAGAGCAGTTTCTCTTTTTGTAAAGAATCAACAGAAAGAATAGGGAAATTATAGTAATTTAACACTATTGAACTGAAATTCAACAAATATAATTTAATATGGTGACAATTCCATACAATATTGGTTAGTAAAAATCTGTAACAGAAGACTTCCATTCCTGCTTTTGAAACATAGTCTGTGCCTCATCTGGAGAACCACCCCATATGCAGCCACCAAACCCAAGCACTATTGCTGATGCCAAGAAGTGTTTATTGGCAGGAACCAGACATGGATGTCTCCTCAGAGGCTCTGCCAGAGTCATACAGATACAGATGAGGATGCTTGCAGTTTACCATCATACTGAACACGGGGACCCCATTGAAAGAGCTAGAGAAAGGACTGAAGGAACTGAAAGGTTTGCACCCTCATGGGAAGAACAACATCATCAACCAGCCAAGGCACTGAGGAGGAGGGTGATTGGGAGAGGGAGCACCTTCATGGAAGCAAGTTGAGGGGGAGAAGAGAGGAGAAGCAAGTTGGGGGGTGGGGAGGGCATAACATTTGAAATGTAAATACAGAGAATATCCAATAAAATTGAAAAAAAAATAGTCTGTAGATTGAACAGTTGCTATCTGTCCTTGAGGAACATGAAGTGTGCACCCCCTTTGGGAGAAGTCTAACCCTCACCACTGCAAAGGAAGAACTGCTTTCTGGAAGATGAATAGGTGTCAGGTTAAAGGAACAGGCACACATGGCCGAAACTAATGAGACAATAGGTGGAATTAAAACTCAGGCTACAGGGCCAGAAATTTTACATGCTACATAAAGAATTTTGGACATTATTACACCGGGTTAATACGTTTGATACACATTAAAAAAAAACCTATGCTAAATTCTTTCTTTTTCTTTCTTTCTTACTTTGATCCTTTCTTTCTTTCCTTCTTTTTTTCTTCTTTTCTCTGGGCTGGGTGGCCTTGAAATCAGAGAGCCTTTAGGCTCTGGCCTCTTGCCTCCTCCCAGGCTTTAACCACACTGACTGACTATTTCTTTCATTTCTTAAAACAAGCAAAAACAATTGCAAAGAAGAGAACACTCCAAAATGTCCATATTTAATTCAGAAATGGAGAAATGTAGGCCAACGGTTAAAAATAGGGTTAGTCCTGAGTAACTTGTTAAACTGAGTCATGCTAATGAGATAATTTGTGACTTTATATTTTTCTGGAAAGTCTGGGAACTCGGGCTCTTATTCCCTTTAGTTGGAATCATGGTATTTCTCATGTAAGACATCAAGCAGAATGAGGAGGAGGAAAGCCAAGGCCACTTTGCTGGGAGATCCCTCTGTTTAAGTATTTGGTAATCTTCTTGAGATGGTAAAAGCATAAATGTTTCCTAATGATTCTTAAATCTAAATCTTCATCTTTGCTGGCAAATTCATGTGCAGAAATGCCTCTTGAGTCTTGTAGAGTTACATTTAAGAGTTCAGTATCACGGTATGCCATGTGGTGGTTGGACTTGAATCCAGTCATATCACTGAAGCTTTAGTGACACTGAATTGGCATTAACTCTCGGAACTTTTATTAGCCGTGATCCTGGAGGGGTGCTTTAAACCATACAAAAGGCAGGTTGTTTGCAATAGGTTATTGACTTCATTGGAGCAAAATCCTATTGCAAATACAGTGTCACCCAAACTCAGCATTAGAGTTCCTTAAAAGTGAAGCCTAATGTAATACTTTTAATATGGGCATCCAGGAGGCAATGGAGAATATAGGTAAAATGGAACTAATAAAATATTTTATGAAGAGCCAAAAGCTTTCAAAGAACACATTTCACTGCATTTAGAAGGTAAAAAAAACCAATCTATGTTATGAATTTGGTATAAAACTTCTTCCCAATCATTCAGGCAAGGTTTGGAGCATGTTACGTGTTACAATTTTTTTCCAAATATACCTGCATTTAAAATTTTTATAAGTATATAAATCAAAATACTCAAACCAATTTTAAAGAAAACTGCTTTATCTCTACTTTTTAAATTTCTATTAGTGTTTTGCCTGCACCTCTATACTATGTATGTGCCTGGTGTCTATAGAAGCCAGAGGGGATCGATCCCCTGAAACTGGAGTTACAGATTGTTATTAATCTCCTTATGGGTGCTGGGAATCAAACCCAGATTATCTGGAAGGATGACAGTGGTATTAACCACTGAGTCATCTCTCCATCCCTCTAAAATGAATTAATCTAATGACATCTAAATTTCACCCCACCGGCTGTTTAATTATTTTATTAATTATCCTCTTAATACTAATTAGGCCTATAGCGCCGTTGGTGACATTTCAGTAAAGGACATGGGAGATCTGGTGTTGAAGTAAAAAAGACCAATAAAGTTGAGTCGGTTTTATATCCTCCTCTCCGTGGAGAGTAGTATGTGAAGGGTCTGCTCTCGATCAGCTCTCATAACGTTCAGTAGACACATGGCAATTGACATAAGCTCAGACCTTCCCACAGAGATTACAGTCAAGTAAAATAAGAGCTTAACATTCGTAAAGAGTAAGGCTTAGCTCGGTGGTCAGACTCCTCGGTAGAGTATACAGAACTCTGGATTCCAATCTCACCATGATGGGAAGGTAAATAAAGAAGAAAGTAGCATGTATTCAAAATGTTGTGACACAGATACTGGAGAAGGTATGGGTGTGATTAGGTCACAGTGTATGTGGAAAATCAATAGGATATAAGGTTGAAAAGCAAAATTTAGAGCTATCTGTTTGTATTAACGGGATGGATCTGATCCCTAGCAACTATACCACAGTTTGCTTCAAATCACTATTGGTAGCAGAAAAGGAAGTAGAGCTATGTCACATGTAATGAGAGTTTGCTATGTGATTCTGCTGGCTTATTATGTAACATTATACAACATAAAGAAGTTTTGTTCTTGAAAATAAAGTTTAAAGGGAATGAACTGTTTTTGTTACGGAACAGAAAGGGAAACAGCATACTCAAAAAGGCTTTGTACAAGCCAAATCATGCATTCTTAGTCCATTTATCTTTACAATATATATATTCAATAGAACCCATGTCTTAGTATACTATGAACCTAACACATCTAGAATTCAGGAAAGGTTTGTTTCAACTTTTAACAATACAGAAAAGAGAGACTGTAATAACATCACACACTCAAACAGTGCTGCCATGTCAACTCATTATGACATTTAAAAAAAAAAAAAAACAATTCTACTGAGCCTCTAAATTATCACTCACCTTCTCATGCTGGGTAGCCTGTCCCAGTCTTCACAGTGAGACAGAAACTACCTTGCACCGTATGCCCCACGCGCAGAAAACTTACTGTTGTCTTCCATGCATCACCAGATCTCCCAAGTTCTGTTCATGTTGTCCTCATTGTGACAGCACCAACTCGCTCAGCACAGTGCAGTCCTGCTCCCATTCTGTCGCTCTCTGAAAGGACATCGGTCATTCATTTTTCAATGAACACTGTTCTTTCTACTGAATTTCTAATGTCATCCAGTCAACTTCTGCCTGAATTTTCTTCATTACCTTTTAGATGTTTCCTAGTGTCTCCTAAAGACTTACCCAGCAGCAGACAATGACTGGCACTCCGGAGTATTTGTAGTTTGTTCTTGAATGATCTGGATCTGGGTATGGTAGGTGTCATTTGTGCCTATGACACACAGGCCATATATGTGCAAGTGACTTACTGACACACAAACCCCAGTCTTGTGAGTCAATCTATCAATTGGACAACTGTGGTATAGAAATATAGGCTAGAAATCGGGATTATTACCATGTACATAAAGAATATAAAAATTGCACAAAGGAGAATATGGTTAAAATCTGGTTACAGTGTATTTGGCTTATCAAATACAATAGATACCTCAGTTTAGCAAATATCTCTAATATTCATAGAACGATATTATGTGTGATATGCAACTTACAGTGGAATGGAGTGCAGCATTAACAGTCCCAAGTACTTCCCTTAGTATTTGTAAGTGGGTGTAGCAAAAGTTGGATTTCAACACTGGCCCACTGGCTGGGGTTGTACTCAAGAAGAGGCTCCCCTTCTCTAAGAAGAAAGGGAAGGGACAATGGCAGGAGGGATTTGCAATTGTAGAGGTGGGAAGGGATGAGGGATGAAGCTGTGATCATGATGTAAAGTAAAGTCAATTGAAAAAATAAAGATTAAAAAAAAGAATGATCCCATGCATGGCACAAAAACCTCCTGCCACCAGCTCTCAATTCCATCACATCACTGCAAGTGACTGTATCAGTATCTCCACTGTGAGGTCAAATTTAGCTACTTAAGTATAATAAGGTATGGGCCTCATATTCAGCATTTCCTGGACACCATGGAGCCATCTTTTGAGGTTTCTAGCCTGATTTTTGTATGCATTTCAGAACATTGCCTAAAGCCACCTTCTCTCAGTGATGAAAGGGTCTAGGTACCTACTGAGTATATTCTGGTGTCTTGAGAATGGTTATTAACTGTCAGTGTGGTTTTGATGCTAAAGTCCTGTTCCCCAATCTTTTCTTGTTCGGACAGCAAAGAAAGCCATGGGTCAGTTGTTGGGCAAAAGGTACAGGCAGGCCTTCTGGGTTCCTGGAAGAAAAGGGAGATGCAAGGTAGGTGAATGGAATTCACAATGCTTTGGAGAGGAAAGAACCAGGCAGCAATGTGAGGTTTGAGAGGAGTGGGGGGCTGTGGCTGCCCCTATCAGTGGGTGGTCAGAGATGTTTAGCAGAGGCTAGATGGAACTAGCCACCGGGAAGGTAGGAGGTTTAGAGCTAAGATAAGAGCATGTTTTCCAGGTGGGAAATATTAGTGCCCAGAAATTGTGCCAAGAAGGCAAATTGAAAATAAACAACTGTGTATACGTCTTTTATCCAAGGATTCAAGGGAAGCAGGGCAGGGGCTAGTAGCTCAGCCCATTCCTGAAGCATGGCAGGGTTGCAAAGAGCTACACATAACAATCAACCTGTCTTGGGTTTTATTTTTCTGAAGAGGCATTATAACCATGGCAACTCTTATAAAGGAAAACTTCAAAGATTCAGCCCATTTTCAATCATGGCAAGAAGCATGGTGGGATACAGGCTGGAGAAAAAGCTGAAAGTTCTTCATCTTGATCCACAGGCAACTGAAGAAAACTGTGTGCCACACTGAGCAGAGCCTGAACAAAATGACCTCAAAACCTACCCCCACAGTGATCTACTTCCTCTTATAAGGCCGTACCTATTCCAACCAGGCCAACTTCAACAACACCCTCTAATAATGCCATTCCATGTAAGTCTATGGAGACTATTTTATTCAAACTACCACATTTCACTCCCTGGCTCCCATAGGCTGTAGATACATCACAACACAAAATGCATTTAGGGCAACTTCAAAAGTTCCCATGGTCTTAAACAGTCTCAGACCTGCTTAAAAGTCCAAAGTTAAAAATCTCTTCTAAGATTCACACAATCTCTTAACCATAATCCACTGTAAAATCAAAATGGAAAAGTAGATCACATATTTCCAACAATCAGTGACACAGGACATGCATTACATTTCCCAAAGGGAGTACAGTGAGAAAACACTAGACCAAAGCAAGAAGGAAAACCAGCTGGATAAACTCCAAACACTGCATCCCATGTCTGATGTCAAAATGTTCTCCAGATCTTCGACTCCTTTCAATTCTGTTGACTGCAACTCACATCTTTCTCTGGCTCTATTATTTTTTAAAATTATTTTATTAGATATTCTCTGTATTTACATTTCAAATGTTATTCCCCCCCCCCCCGTTCCACTTCTGTTGTAGTAAATATTTAAAAGATGGCTTAAGCTTTTATCGGCCCTCATGGTCTCACTCCATGGACGTCACACTCATGTGGAACTGAGCACACACTTTCAGTCCCCACACTGCCCTCTCTCAGCTGTCTCTCTTATAGTCTGAAACTCTGACTACCTGTTCCCTCGTGGCCATCTGGCACTATGGGGAATTCTAACTTGGTGGCCTTATGCTGCCTCTGTGAACTCTAACAAGGTTCACTATACTTACTACCCCTTTGCTGCTTCTGTCCCGTGTGGATACGACCGCCCCACCATGTTCCTTTCCCCCACTGCCCGGTACAAACATGACTCCAAAGCCCAGTAACTTATCAAGCAGGTTTATATATTAAATTCTCAATCCACAAAACGTCCATACAATAAGCTTACAACTAATGGACAAAGATACAAACTGTCCTTTTATATGAGATAATAGGACCCATAGAAAGCCTTAGAAATAATAACAACCTCATCAAACTACAGATGCTTCATGAGAAACATACACATCTGCCCCCCATCTCTGTCCCTCCTGGAATTCTCTCTCCTCTCTCCTCCTCTTTCATTTTCCTAGCCGTTTTACTGCCTTCCTCTCTACTATTCAATCATGTATCACCTTAACATCAACCCACACATCACCCTTTCTATTTACTTAAAAAAAAAACTTTCCCCTCAAATATAAGCTGTGCACAACTATTACCACTCAAAAATACTCTAAATGACTATGTTTTCTCAAAGTTAATTAGCTTTGGTAGGCTATAAAACTAAACTAGTCTTCAACTCTATCAGAAGTCTGAGAATGGCCAAATATCTAAAAACATAGGAAGCCTAACACGGTTTCCAGAGCAGAGACAGGCTGTAGAGACAAATCTCCACTAGCAGTCCCTGTTAGCAACATTAAATCCACCAAAGATGAACTGTAAGGAGCAGATATGTCTCAACAAAAGGTAAATAATATTAAATGTCATAATTTATGGATTTTTGACGTTTTTGAAAACCATCTAACTAAAAAAAGCATTTCTCAACTGTTAAGGCTTGACTACTCTTGGCCATTTTTTAATTGAAATATCTCAAAAGCACCCTTTTATTGACTCAGAACCATGAGTTGGTTATCCAGTTTTTAACTAGTATTGTTTAATCAACAAAAATCAGTGTATAATAGCAGTTATAGGACTGGTTCTAAGCCTTTCATTCCAAATGTATTTTGTAAGTACAATAGCTGTATGAAAGTAACAATATTAATCTCAATTTTGAATCAATAAGAAATTATACCACTGAAAACCTTAAATCTGTATTAAATAAAATCTATACCACTGTAAATATTATAACTTCAACTTTGTATCAATTAGGAAGATTTTTATCAATGTAAAATATGACTTTATCTTAGTTACCAAATGAAGGTTATAGCTATGCAAGTCAATCTGGCTAATTCCTCCCTGTTAAATTATGATCATTTTAAAATTCTTCATAAAACAAACTTACAGTAACCACCTTCACCCCCCAAAGTCCAGGGAATCAGGTGACAACTCTTCATAGCTTCTTCAAGCTGAATATATGGATGTTGAGAATTTACAGGGGGGTAGGAGAAAGAGGAAGCCAGCCAGGCCTCAAGAAGGAAAGTGGAACTGTTGTTGTAGTCTCTGATGTCTGGAATTAGGCAAGGTTAGCATTTTGATGACAAGCTTCACCATGCCTGCACAATCTTTAATATATATAAAACTCAACAGAAAATATTTTAGTATCAAGATATATGTTATTTTGAACCTCTTGAACTTAGTTTTTCAGATGGTCTATCTCTATCAAGTCTAATCCACATAATTCTGGAAGGGACACAGAGCCAAATAACACCTTTTAAAAGCACAAAGACAAAAACCTTTCTCTAAAATTAGCATGTCCTTTAGTTGGCAACTAGAATTTCTTGTATCTTGAATTCTTTCCCAGAGAAATAATATAACCACAAAACTCAACAGCACACATATTTTGAAATTTAAAACCATATTTAAAAAAAGAATAAACTGAAAAACTGTATGATCTTATTCTTAGGTCTCTAATAATCTGTCACGTCAAGAAATCAACTCAAATTCCTATAGATTTCATGCTGAGAGAATATGAGACTCTTGTGGTAATTTTAAGATAACCACAAACCTTCACTAGCCAGGATCTGATGATTCATTATGGCCTTAGCAGGGTAATTCATAAAATTAACTTACTATGAATTACAGATCTATAAGTAAGCAATTTGTAAAACTAGAACTTTAGTCCAAAGTATTTTGGTCGGCCCAGCTCTCAATCTGGAATGTCAGATTTTTGTTTATTAGTAACTTCCCTAATATATGTCTGTATTCACTCTGCCTGGTGTACACACTTCTATCTTAGCTCCAAACCTCGGGTGAAAATTCCCACATGATTTGGGTGAGCTCTATACTCTCTTCTTCTATCTAGAAAAACAAAAATAAAATGTCTTATACATTAATTCTTTATACCATTTTGAAAACAAACAAGCCAGCTTTTAATAATTTTCTAAACAATTCTGTCAAAGAATTAAGTAGCTTTTAATTTTTTATTTTGTGTTAGGCTGCCTTCTAATAGCAGGACACCCACAGCCTGCCAGCAGAGGCTATCTCTGTCTTTCTTTTGTTTAATGTTCTGCATTTGAGACATCAAGTGACTCAACATGGTGCTGGTCCCCTCTTACTTAGAAAATAAAACTTTCTCTCTCATTCTTAGGCTGAAGCCTTAACTTTTTGGTGGAGTCTTGCCTGTTGCAGTCAATATTAAAATGATGGCTTATCCTTTTATTGGCTCCCACAGTTTCACTCTGAGGACAACACTATAGTATGGATCTGAGCACATCAACCTGTACACTTCCTATAAGGAGCTTTCTTTGGAATATACCCCAGAGCTCTGGAATCTTTTGGGCTCTGCTAGGCAATCTAGGCTTCACTTTCACAGCTCTACATAATGGTCTTTAGTGCCTGAATGAAAGGGACATCCATGTTACCTCGTTTTAGTAACTTTCCTTAGTCACTGACTAGGATTCCATAACTCCTCTCTTCTATTCTTGACTCTATGAGAAGAAATCAAACTAAAGCCATCTTGAGTAAAACTCCAATTTTGGATAAGGGTTGAATTAGTTTTAAGGAACCCACACACCTATGGTCACTTGATCTTTGACGAAGGAGCTAAAACCATCCAGTGGACAAAAGATAGCATTTTCAACAAATGGTGCTGATCCAACTGGTGGTCAGCATGTAGAAGAATGCAAACTGATCCATTCTTATCTCCATGTACAAAGCTCAAGTCCAAGTGCATCAAAGACCTCTACATAAAACCAGGTACACTGAAATTAATAGAAGAGAAAGTGGGGAGGGCTTTAGAACACATAGGCACAGGGGATTTTCCTGAATAGAACACCAATGACTTATGTTCTAAGATCAAGAATTGACAAATGGGACCTCAAAAAATTGCAAAGCTTCTGTAAGACAAAGGCTACTGTCAAGAAGACAAAACAGCAACCAACAGATTGGGAAAAGATCTTTACCAATCCTACATCTGATAGAGAGCTAATATCCAATATATACAAAGAACTCAAGAAGTTAGACTCCAGAGAATCAAATAACCCTATTAAATATGGGGAACAGAGCTAAACAAATAATTATCAACTAAGGAATAATTAATGGCTGAAAAGCATCTAAAGAAATATTCAAAATCTGTAGTCATCAGGGACATGCAAATCAAAAAAAGTCCCCAAGATTGCATCTTACACCAGTTAGAATAGCTAAGATCAAAAATTCAGATGACAGTAGATGCTGGCAAAGATGCAGAGAAAGAGGAACACTATTCTGTTGTTGATGGGATTGCTAGCTGGTGCAACCACTCTGGAAATCAGTCTGGTGGTTCCTCAGAAAATTGGACATAGTACTACCTGAGGACCCAGCTATACCACTCCTGAGCATATACCCAAAAGACCTCCAACATATAACAATGACACATGCTCCACCATGTTCATAGGAGCCTTATTTATAATAGCCAAAAGCTGGAAAGAACCCAGATGTCCTTCAACAGAGGAATGGATATAGAAATTGTAGTACATTTACACAACGGAGTACTCAGCTAATTAAAACAATGACTTAATGACATTCTTAGGTATATGCATGGAACTAGAAACTATCATCCTGAGTGAGATAACCTAGTCACGAAAGAACATCCATGGTATGCACTCACTGATAAGCAGATACTAGCCACAAAAGTTCAGCATACCCAAGAAACAATCTACAGGACTTATGAAGCTCACAAAGAAGAAAGGCCAGTATATGGATGCCTCAATCCTTCTTAGAAGTGAGAACAAAACACTCATGGGAAGAAATACAGGGGCAAAGAGAGGAGCAGGGATTGAAGAAAAGATCATCCAGAGACTGCCTCACCTGGAGACCCACCTCATATGCAGCCACCAAACCCAAGCAGTATTGCTGATGCCAAGAAGCTCTTACTGGCAGGAACCAGATATGGATGCTTCCTCAGAGGCTCTGCCAGAGTTACACTGATACAGCTGAGGATGCTTGCAGTTAATCATTGGACTGAACACAGGAACACCAATGAAGGAGCTAGAGAAAGCACTGAAGGAGCTAAAAGTGTCTGCAACCCCATGGGAAGAACAAAATTATTAACTAATCAAACCCGTCAGAACTATCAGGGACTAAAACACTAGCCAACGAGTTTGCATGGGGAGACTCATGGCTCCAGTTGCATATGTAGCAGAGGATAGCATTGTCTGGCATCAGTGGGAAGAGAGGCCTCTGGTCTAGTGAAGGCTTGTTTTCCCAGTGTAGGGGAGTGCCAAGGTGCTGAGGTGGAGAGGGAGGTTGGAAGAGAGAGCACCTTCATGGAAGCAAGGGGAGGGGAAGAAGAGGGAAGGAGATAACACTTAAAATGTAAATACAGAGAACATCCTATAAAAATGAAAAAAAATTAAGTTTAAGTTCCCAAGAACTCCATGGGTAACTGACTTCCTGCTTTGCAGAGGGAAATACATATGTGGGTAACTGACTTCCTGGTTGGCAAGTTGAAACATGAATAAATAAACTAATGACACACCAAATAGGAGAGTTATATTGTTATACCACGGCCATTGTGCACCACAAGGGAGGGGAAAGAAAACACCTGTGGATTTGCAAAACAGCAAAATGTGTTATTATTTCCACCACATAAGCAAAGACAATCTGGTCCACCAGAGGACTCAGGAGTCTTGTTTCTTCTGGCAGTACTGAGTGGGGACAGAGGCAGGGTAAGTAAGCATTAAACACACATACATCTGGGTCACATTACACTTATAATTTTTACCAGTCAGTACTCAGGGATTAGAATTTTCCCAACCGTTCCATCATTGTCAAGTGACATTAAATGTGAGTGTTTCTGCCCAACCAATCAAATCCATTTGTTCTTACTGTTGTTAGGAACAAGCAATATGTGTTCCTGTTCTCCTTGTGACAGAGCTTTGCCTTCTCATAGATGAGCTTCGTCTTTGCCTTCCGCAGTGTCTTCAGGGCTTCACCTTCAACTTCTTTCTCAGGCGCTTCACCTTCAACTCTTCGAAGTTCCTTCGCTTTTTCTTAAGGGTTTCTGGCACAGCAGGAACTTTTTTCTTGAGGGTTTTTTGGCACAGACGTACCCTTTTTCTTAAGGGTTTCTGGCACAACAGCAACCTTCTTTTTCTTCTCTGGAACAGCCTTCATGGTTGCAGTCAGAAAAGGAGAGGAGGCCCCTTGTTCTATTGTTTCCTGATTTTGATGGTTTCCTTCACTGCCTAAACTTGGATGTCCTGAAACTCACTCTTTAGACCTGGCTGGTCTTGAACTCAGAGATCTTCTGGAGTGCTGGGATTAAAGACATACACCACCATGCCTGGCTATGAGCATTTCTTTAGTCTACTTTCACAAGTTAGAAGCTTAGCTGGTGGGATCTTGTCCTGAGGTCACCACTTGCTTTAATCCATTTAATACCAGGTATTCCATCTGTTTTTCTCCTTGAACACAAGATCTAACTATATTGTACTTCCTGGTGCCCCTTTCCCCCTCAAATGATAAATTTTCTATTTTTCTTATGAGGCTTGCTTCTTTTTATTATAGATCTTCATAAGAATAAAAATTAATAGCCACCTGATATAGTCTTTTCAGATTTCCTATGCCAACAGAATTAATCCTAAACTCTTGACTTTAGCCTCAGGCAGACTTTTCAGACAAGGGCAAAAAGCCACATTCTTCACTGAAATATTACAAGAGTAGTTTCTAGGCTGCATACTAACAGTTTCTACCTCTGAAGCCTCTTGATCCTCACAGTTCAAATTATTGTCAGCACCACTGTCTTCCATGGTCCTGCTACAGTGGCCCGTTTAGGCCCACTTAAAGAATTGAACTGATTTTCTAATTCAAAGTTTCTGTAATGGTTTAAACAGGAATGGCCCCATGAATTCATGTGTTTGAATGCTGGGCAATAGTAAGTGACTCTATCAGGAGGTGTGGCCTCTTTGGAGGAAATGTGTCTCTGTGGAGGATGACTTTGAGGTCCATTATGCTCGAGACGTACCCAGTATTACGGTCTCCTTCTGCTGCATGTGGATCAAGATTAGAACTCTCAGCTCTTCTCTAGCACCATGTCTGCCTGCTTGCTACTGTGCTTCTTGCCATAATCATAATGGATTAAGCCTCTGAAACTCTAAGCCAGCCTCAATTAAATATCTTCTTTTATAAGAGTTGCCATGGTACGGTGTCTCTTCACATCAATGGAAACCCTAAGACAGAAGTTGGCACAAGGTGCTGGGGTCCTGATGTGATAGGCCTGAACAAAAGCTTTTCTTTAGAGGAATGTGGACCTTGGGACTTTGGGTTACAAAAGCAGTGAGATGCTTTAAGTACAGTTTCATGAGCCATCCTAGTAGGAATATGGAAGGCAGTGCAGGTGGTTTGAACTCTGGTAGTCTGGCTCAAAAGGATTCAGAGAATTTTAGTATGATGCCTAGAGATTGTTCTTGTGATATTTTGGTGAAGAATGTGGCTGGTTTTTGCACTTGTATGAAGTATCTTTGTGAGGCTGAAATAAAAAGATAGGTTAATTGCAAAAGGGAATTTAAAAACACGATAGTAAAATCTATCACATGATTACTACTATTGACTCTTATAAAGGGTATTTTGATGAAACAAATTGAGGAAAAAAAATGCAAGATATACAGATTGAGGCAAGAGGAGACATTACAAAGCGGAATGGAGTTAAGTATTATGTTAAAGGGGATCAATATATTAAGAAGTAGAATAAAAGTAGAAGTGACCTCAAGATAAGACTCCACCCTGCTAAGCCTGGGTCACCTTGGAGACACCAAGAGGCTAAAAAGATGCCAGAGCCATGGGATATCTGCAGAGGAAAGCTGATAATAGGTAATGTAACCAGCCCACAGGAAAGAAATGTGCTGCAGTCAACAAAGCTGAAAAGAATTGAACATCTAAAGAACATCGTGCCATCAAACATAGAGATGCAGTGTTCCCAACTGATTTTTCTTATCTTACTTTGGTGAAGTATTTTCTTACTATGCTCCCTTTCTTCCATTTTGGAAATTTCCATCAATGATAGTCATAGGGGGCTCGGCCCATCTGCCACCTGGACCAGCAGTTCCCAAAGGTAAAGACCTGGTGAGAAGGAGATCCGAGTAGCCAGGGGGCAGAGAGATCTCTGCCGAGTGCTTACGGAAAGTGCGCCCCTGCCCTGCCTGTTCCAGGGACCAGGAACCCAGCATTGGGATCTCTGTTCCCACCCAGCGGCTTTGGGGTGCAGAACAGGGCTCAGACCATCCTCCACCTGGACCAGTGGAGATCCAGGGACACAGACCAGATACAAGGGAAAGGCGAGAACATATCACTGACAAAAAGATGGCAAGAGGAAAGCGAAAGAGTATATCCCAAGGAAACCAAGAAAACCTGGCAACACCAGTACCCAGCTCTCCCATCACAGCAAACAGCGGAATGCCAAACACTCCAGAAAAAGAAGGCGCAGACCTAAAATCATACCTCAAGACAATGATAGAGATCCTTAAACAAGAACAGGAGGAAAAGCAAAAAGAATCAGAAGCTTTTAAAGAGGAAACAAGAAAAACACTCAAAGAACTCAAAGAACTTGAGGAAAACAGAAACAAAGAGATGAAGGAATGGAAGAAGAAATTTAAAACGGAAATTGACACAATAAAGAAAACACTAAAAGAGATAACCCTAGAGGTAGAACACCTAAAAGAGAAATCAGGAGTCACAGAAGCAAGCATTTCCAATAGACTATAAGAGATGGAAGAGAGACTCTCAGGGGCCGAAAACAACATTCAAAACATAGACAAAACAGTCAGAGAAGATGCAAAAACCAAAAAGCTCCTAACCCAAAATGTCCAGGAGATCAAGGACACAATGAGAAGACCAAACCTAAGGATAATAGAAATAGAAGAGGGCAAAGAATATCAACTAAGAGGCACAGTAAATATCTTCAACAAAATTGTAGAAGAACACTTCCCTACTCTTAGGAATGAGATGACCATGAGCATAAAAGAAGCCTTCAGAACTACAAATAGGTTGGACCAGAAAGAAATTCCTCCTGATACATAATAGTCAAAACACCAAGTGCCCAACGCAAAGAAAGAATACTAAAAGCAGTAAGGGAAAAAGGTCAGGTAATATATAAAGGCAGACCAATCAGAATCACACCTGATTTCTCAACAGAGACTATGAAAGCTAGAAGAGCCTGGACAGACATCATGCAGACCCTAAGAGAGCACAAGTGCCAGCCCAAGCTGCTATACCCAGCAAAACTATCAATCACCATAGATGGAGAGATGGAGATATTTCAAGACAAATCTAAATTTACACATTATCTGACCACAAACCCAGCACCACAACAAATTATAGGTGGAAAACCCAATGCAATGAGGGGAACTACATCCTAGTAAAAACAAGAAAACTCCTAAGCAATAAAACCAAAAGAAGAAAGAGACACAGACACAACTCAACCTACAAAAGCAATAATAGTTGCAGGAAACAGCAACCACTATTCATTGATATCTATTGACATAAATGGACTCAACTCCCCAATAAAGAGACATAGGCTATCAGACTGGATACATAAACAAAATCCAGCATTTTGCTGCATACAGGAAACTCATCTCAGAGACAAAGACAGACACTATCTCAGAGTAAAAGGTTGGGAAAAAAACTTCCAAGCAAACGGCCCCAGGAAGCAAGCTGGAGTGGCTATTCTAATATCGAATAAAGTAAATTTCCAACCAAAAGTTATCAAAAAAGAAAAGAAAGGACACTTTTTACTCATTACCGGGGAAATCTGTCAGGAGGAACTCTCAATCCTTAACATATATGCTCCAAATGAAAAAGCACCCACATTCATAAAAGAAACCCAACTAAAGTTCAAAAAATACATTTCACCCCACACAATAATAGTGGGAGACTTTAATACCCTACTCTCACCAATCGACAGATCATGGAAACAGAAACTGAACAAGGACACTGTAAAACTAGCAGAGACTATGAACCAACTGGAGTTAATAAATATCTACAGAACATATCATCCTAAAGTAAAAGAATACACCTTCCTCTCAGCACCCCATGGCACCTTCTCGAAAATTGACAACATAATTGGACACAGAACGAGCCTCAATCGATATAGGAAGATTGAAATACTCCCATCCATCCTCTAAGATCACCATGGTCTAAGGCTGGTCTTTAAAAACAACAAAGACAACAAAAAGCCCACATACACATAGAAACTAAACAACGCTCTGTTAAACGATAGCAGGGTTAAAGAAGAAATAAAGAAAGAAATTAAGGATTTTCTAGAATTCAATGAAAATGAAAACACAACATACCCAAACCTATGGGAAGCAATGAAAGCAGTACTGAGAGGAAAACTCATAGCTCTGAGTGCTTCCAAAAAGAAACTGGAAAGAGCTTACATCAGCAACCTGACAGCACAGCTAAAAGCTCTAGAACAGAAGGAAGCAGATTCACGCAAGAGGTGTAGACAGCAAGAAATAATCAAACTTAGGGCAGAAATAGACCAAATCGAAACAAAAAGAACCATCGAAAGAATCAACAAAACCAAGAGCTGCTTCTTTGAGAAAATCAACAAGATTGATAAACCCCTAGCCAGACTAACTAGAGGGCAAAGAGAGAGTATACAAATTAACAAAATCAGAAAGGAAAGTGGAGACATAACAACTGAAACTGAGGAAATTCAAGAAATCATCAGATCCTACTACAAAAGCCTATATACTCCACAAAGTTGGAAAATCTGGAGGAAATGGATGAATTCCTAGACAGATACAAGATCCTAAAGTTACACCAGGACCAGGTAAACCATCTAAACAATCCCATACACCTAAAGAAATAGAAGAAGTCATCACAAGCCTCCCAACCAAGAAAAGCCCAGGTCCAGATGGGTTCAGTGCAGAATTTTATCAGACATTTATTGTGGACATAACACCAATACTCTCCAAACTATTCCACAAGATAGAATCAGATGGAATACTACCTAATTCATTTTTTTTTGAGGCTACAATTACCCTCATTCCTAAACCACACAAAGACCCTACAAGGAAAGTGAACTTCAGACCAATCTCATTTAAGAACATTGATTCAAAAATACTCAACAAAATCTTTGCAAACCGAATCCAAGAACACATTAAAATTATCATTCATCATGACCAAGTAGGCTTCATCCCTAGGATGCAGGGATGGTTTAATATAAGGAAATCCATCAATGTAATCCACCATATAAACAAACTCAAAGAACAAAATCACATGATCATCTCACTAGATGCTGAGAAAGCATTTGACATAATTCAACACACCTTCATGTTAAAAGTCCTGGAAAGAACAGGAATCCAAGGCCCATATTTAAACATAATAAAAGCAATATACAGCAAACCAACAGCCAACATCAAACTTAATGGCGAGAAACTTGAAGCAATCCCACTAAAATCAGGGACTCAACAAGGCTGCCCACTCTCTTCCTACCTATTCAACATAGTGCTGGAAGTCCTGGCTGGAGCAATTAGACAGCAAAAGGAAATCAAAGGGATCAAATCAGAAAGGAAGAAGTAAAAACATCACTCTTTGCAGATGACATGAGAGTGTACTTAAGTGACCCCACTAATTCCACCAGAGAACTCCTACAGCTGATAAACAAGTTCAGCAAAGTGGCTGGATATAAAATTAACTCAAACAAATCAGTAGCCTTCCTTTATTCAAAGGACAAACATGTGGAGACAGATATTGGGGAAAAAATACCCTTCACAATAGTCACAAAAACTATGAAATACCTTGGTGTGACTCTAACTAAGCAAGTGAAGGACCTGTATGAGAAGAACTTCAAACCTCTAAAGAAGGAAATCGAGGAAGATCTCAGAAAATGGAAAGATCTCCCATGCTCATGGATTGGAAGGATCAATATTTTTAAAATGGCCATCCTACCAAAAGCAATCTACAGATTCAACGCAATCACCATCAAAATTCCAACCCAGTTCTTCATTGAGTTGCAAAGATCAATGTGCAATTTCAGCTGGAATAACAAAAAACCTAGAATAGCGAAATCCATCCTCAACAACAAGAAAACATCTGCGGAATCACTATCCCTGACCTCAAGCTATATTACAAGGCAATTGTGCTGAAAACTGCATGGTACTGGTACCGAAATAGGCACGTGGATCAATGGAATCAAATAGATGATCCAGAAATGAGCCCTCACATATATGGTCACCTGATTTTTCACAAAGGAGCTGTAAACATTCAATGGAAAAAGAACAGCCTATTCAACAAATGGTGTTGGTCCAACTGACACTCAGCATGCAGAAAAATGAAAATAGACCCTTTCTTATCTCCTTGTACAAAGCTCAAGTGTAAGTGGATCAAAGATCTCCACATTAAACCAGATACACTGAAACTACTAGATGAGAAAGTAGGGAAAACCTTAGAACACATAGGCACAGGAGAAAATTTTCTGAACAAAACACCAATGGCTCAAGCTCTAAGGTCAAAGATTAACAAATGGGACTTAATGAGATTGCAAAGTTTCTGTAAGGCTAAGGACATTGTCAAGAAAACAAAACGGCAGCCAACAGAATGGGAAAAGATCTTTACCTTCTCCACATCAGATAGAGGCCTAATATCCAAGGTATACAAAGAACTCAAAAAGCTAGACACCAGAGAATCAAATAACCCTATTAAAAAAATGGGGTACAGAGCTGAACAAAACGTCCTCAATTGAGGAATATGGAGTGGCTGAGAAACATCTAAGGAAGTGTTCCACATCCTTAGTCATCAGGGAAATGCAAATCAAAACAACCCTGAGATTCCACCTCACACCAGTCAGATTGGCCAAGATCCAAAACTCAGATGACAGCAGATGCTGGCGAGGTTGTGGAGAAAGAGGAACACTTCTCCACTCTTGGTGGGGTTGTAAACTGATACAACCACTCTGGAAATCAGTCTGGCGATTTCTCAGAAAATTGGACATAGTACTACCTGAAGACCCAGCTATTCCACTTCTGGGCATATACCCCAGAGACACTCCAATATACAACAAAGATACATGCATCACAATGTTCATAGCTGCTCTATTTATAATAGCCAGAAGCTGGAAAGAACCCAGATGTCTTTCAGTAGATGAATGGATACAAAAACTGTGGTACATTTACACAATGGAGTACTACTCAGCCACCAGAAACAATGACTTAACCAAATTCTTAAGAAAATAGTTGCACCTAGAGAATATTATCCTGAGTGAGATAACCCAGTCACAAAAGAACAGACATAATATGTAGTCATTGGTAGTGGGATGCTAACCCCAGAGGCTCTGACTACCCCAGAAACAACTCACAGACTGTGTGAAGCTCAAGAAAAAAACAAAACAAAACAAAACAAAAAAACCATTATGCTCAATCCTTACACACCAAGAAAACGTTGACTAATTCCGGGTTACAACCTGTTTTACATGTACTTTTTGCTCATTGTAACTAGTAAGACCTTAATGCAGAGTATCAAACCTTAAAAAAAAGCAAAAGAAAAGCCAAGCACTGACAAAAATGTATGTGTATACATTTATGCAAAAAATGTTTAAAATTTTTTTCTTTTATCTTTGTTTTTTAAAATAAAGTTAAAAAAAATGATAGCCATAGGGATGGCACTCCTAGGAGGTGTGGCCTCATTGGAGGAAGTTTGTTACTAGGTAGGTGGGCTTTGACGTCTCAGATGCTTAGGTTCTGCCCAGCACAAAAATACAGTCTCCTCCTGATTGCTTTCAGATCAAGATGTAGACCTCTTAGCTCCTTCAGCACCATGTCTGCCTTCAGGCTGCCTTGCTTCTTGTCATGATGATAATGGACTAAACCTCTAAAACTGTAAGCCAGCCCCATTAAATATTTTTTATAAGAGTTTCCTGGGTGATGGTTTTGTTCCACAGCAATAAAATTCTAATAAAAATATTACCTTTCATAAGTAATTTTGCTCATCCTAAAAGTTAGAGGTTGTCGATGGAAAAAAGAAAAAGCAGTTTCTAGTGTGGCATACCTCACCTCAAGTTTTTATTCAGGAGTATTCTAGACACCTCCAAAGTAATACAAGCTATTACTGTTGCTCTAGGTTACCACCAGAACTTGATAGGAAGACCTTAATACTAGTGAGATCGTAAGACATCAGTCACAGGATGTGGAGAAATCAAGTTGGTACTGATCAGGGAGTTCTTCCTCTCTAGTAGCTTTGACTGCAATGCTAAGTGCCATCCAGGTGTGTGGGGAATCATCCATAGTCTTACTCAGCTGTGAACTCCACGAACTGCAATAATGATTTCCATGGAAAGATAAGCCCATGGCTATTGATGTATAATCACGTGAATATTACAGAGGTAACTAGCCACTTTTCGATTGGATTTAGTGCCCTCTTTATAGGAGGAACCACATGTCTGGTCCTATAAGTCTGAATATGAAATCAGGGTTAGGGAGTTCAAGGACACAGGATTTAATGATCACAGTGCCATATCTGTCTAGCCATCGATTAGAGAAGCTTTCAGACATTATCATACAAATTCCTTCTTTTGCAGTAGATGATATTTAATGCAGAAATATCTGTGGTCTGCAAGGCCACAAACTGGACTTCTGTACCATCATATGAGGTTCAGAAACAACTGCAAAAGAGGAAGTTGAAAGCCTTTTGAAGCCAAAGTTCAGGAAGACATAGAATGAAACGGTGTCTTCCAGATATGGTAATCTCACAGCACCTATGGCTGCCTGCAAATGACAAACACATTCAACATTCTAGCGTGGAATGGGAAAGGCTAAAATCCCCTACACCTAACTGAGTATGGTGATCTGAATAAGAATGGCCCTAGAGGCCTATGTATTTGAGTACGCAGTCCCTATTAGGTGGATTGGGTGGGAAGGATTAGGAGGTGTGGCCTTGTTGGAAGAGATTGTCACTAGTGGTGGGTTTTGAGGTTTCAAAAGCCCAACCCAGCCCCAGTATTTCTGTCTCTCTATTTTCCCTTCTTTGCCTGCAAATATGGATCAGATGTGAACTCTACTGTTCCTGCCATCATGGTCCGCACCATGACAGAACTGTGCTAACCCTCTAAAACTGTAAGTCCCCAATTAAATATTTTATGTTTCCTTGGTCATTGTGTCTCTTCACCATAATAAAACAGTAACTATGACACCGAGGAACTATGGACAATTGATGTCTCCAGAGGAGCAACAGAGAAGTTTTCTTCTAAGAGTATTGTTCCTGTTAGCACGACAACTCAACGGATTGCTCCATACTCAGAAGTTTAACGACTGCACAAACTTAGAGTCCATGACCACCAAGAAAGTGACAGATTCTCGCCATAACCTCGCAGTAGATATGTAGCTTCCCCTGAGTCTCAATTTTAGCTCAATGACTTGTGCTTCAGACATATGAAACTATGAGGCAAATTTGGTACATGGTGATCTGTTACAGTGGCAACAGAAATAATATATTTACCTAATCAGCTGTATAAGGATTAAATGAGAGAATTTATATAATTTTTGGCATAGAATTTTACAAACAGTGATAATACAAGAAATGTGACTATTGTGGTAGTTAACATTTTTTTTTCAGTATTGATTGAACTGGTATGTCAAATATCAGTCCAAATACTTAGGATTTAATACAAAACAGGCTTGATCCAACAAAGGAGACAGCCAGATACACATTACTTCTAATATGAAGTCTATACTGCTGAGACAGATGCAGATACTTATACCCAACCATTGGACTGAAGTTGGAAACCCCTGGATTGAATTTTGGAAAGGCTAGAAGAAGCTGAAGAGGAAGCAATCCCACGGGAAGACCAGAAGTTTCAATTAACCCAGACCTTTGAGATCTCTCAGGCAGCATATAAGAGCTGGTCTGAGAGCCCCAACACAAATACAGCAGAGAACTTCCTCATCTGGCCTCAGTGGGAGTAGATATGCCTAACCCTTGAGAGACTTGAGGCCCTAGGGAGGGGGGAGGCCTAGCTGGGCCATAGAAGCCATTCTCTTGGAGACTAGGGAGGAATAGGAGGAGGAATGGGATAAGAAACTGTGGGAGGGCAGAGGTGGAGGGAGCCAAGGACTGGATTGTAAAAAATAAAAGTAATAATAATAAAAAGTATGTGCTGGTTTGTATAATTTTTCATACTTTATGGTGTTATGACATTTTGAGAAGGGGACTTTTCTGAGCAGAGAAATCCTACCTTTCCAAAGCAAGTTAACTCACAGGATTAGCAAACAACTTCCTGGCAAATAGGTCTGTCACATACTGCTAAAAGCCTGCTTGATTAGATTCTCCTGTGCCAAGCCGCTGTTTTCTCCATACAAACTTATCAGAGGACAAGATACTAGGCAGAAGGATAAAAGATACTAGACAGAGGGACAGCACTTCTGCCCTTAAATACACTGGACTTTTTTTATTAGCCAATCCTAAACTGTTTGCCTTGCACTGCCAGTAAAGGCCAGCGATCTGTGTTTCTCTTCACCTCTGTTCCTTTCTCCTGAGCAGCCTCAGTGCTTTCCCTGTGTGGCCCTGTGTTGTATTCTGTCCTCTTAGTTTCAAGGGGGAACTGTGAGCATTAATAAGCTTTTCAAAACTTGAGGTGCAATGGTCTATGTCATCACTCAATTTTTTTTTTTGCAAATTAATTTCTGACACAAAACATTTATGGACCTTGGAGAATCTTATCGCCCACCGTAGAGCAGAAGCCGAGAGAAATAGAGTCAACTGTGTTAAGATCAAGAATATTTCATGTTTCCCACTGACATTGGCGGTAACCACATCTAAAGAATACATTTCTATTCTTAAAAATAACTCTGTTAGTCAGTGGATAGTTAGTGGTGGTTCCTGCCTGTATTCCCAGCAACTGAGAGGCAAGACAGAGGCAAACACAATGTTATGAATTTGAGGTCAGCCCGGTCTATACAGAAAGTTCCAGGCCATCCAAGGCTACATGCTGGGACCCTGCCTCATATCCCCTAACCTCAGGAAAAGTCTTTAGATGGACACAGTCACTCCTTCCTGTAATCCCAACACTTAGGAGGTTGAGAGAGAAGGGTCCATATGAGTCAGGGCTTGTGAGTGCCAGGACATCCTGAGTTTTAGAGTGAGACCCTGTCTCAACAAACAAACACAACCACAACAACATAAACTCACCCACTTCAGTCTTTAAGGTTTTGTTTACTGTTGATAAGCCATAGGCTTTGTGTCTATACCAGCCAAAGTAATAAGAAAATGAAAATGGAAAGTAAATTAATTCCCTTCCACTGCTTAAAATTAAAAGGGTCCTTTTGTTTCACGTTGTACTGTTAGCTTTGGCAGCAACAAGACTTTTCCTCTCCGCTGTGAGGGCTTTGCTTACCAGAATGGATAGACAGGGTCATGACCTATCCCTTGGCATCCGAAGGAGTATGGAGCAATTAGAGCTTTCTGAGAACCACCATCCCTAAACAGCCACGAAATGGTCAGTGGAACAGAAAATCCTGGCAGTGTTCACACTGTGCTGGGCTAACACTGTGTACTCATAATGAAAGTTCTGTAGGTGACCCCGACACTGACAACATTCCAGGGTTGCACAACTTCCTCTGTAAAAGTCAGCAGGGTATGGTGAGACTGCTCTGGGGAAATGCTGTTTTTCTTCTTTTTATACTCAATCTGCTGTGGAGAGCGATGGCCGCCCTTAATGCTAACTCATCTTTTAGTAATTCTCTTGGTTAGCAGTTCTTACTAGACCCACAAGAAATAGGAACAGAAATAGTGAAGGTTCAGAGAAATTTCAACCTGACAGAAATAAACCAAGGTGGGGTGAGTAAGAGGGCCTTCCCCCCTTGGTTTTAACCATTATCAACTTCAGAATCTTGATGAGGAATATAGAGGACACTCCCTCTGCCCACATATCTTCAAGACAATGAGAAAGAGCCTGTGAGAAATGATTGAAACGTTTGCCCGACAACTGTACTGACATCAGTTAGCTTACACCCATGATGCCTGAGGCTTGGGACGCCTCTTTTGCTTTGTCCTGTGTTTGCTCTGGTCCCTCAGAGACTCCTGTGCACATTTCTGATCAGCTTGGTCTGTATTTTTGTGCTGTATTTTTTGAGTGCAGGGAAAACTCAACTACAACTATTATCCAAAGTTTCCTTTTGCACATCAACTCTAAGATTGCCCTGGGGAGTGATGTGTGGTGTTTAATGTTAATGGCTCTGCAAACAGCTGGTTGTTTAGAACTTTTCCTTCTGTAAGAGCAGCCCTACAACTTGTGGGATTCTCCCCACTTCCTGCCACACAGCAAGTCACATGCTTCTCGGTGGGAAAAATAATCCACATAAAATGGGACAACAGGCTTAATGATTTCTCCTAGACTATATATAAGGGACTCACTGGGGCCAACTAGGGTTAACGTTTAATCATTTCATTTCACCTGTAGGGTCCTATAGCTATAGGGCTCCTCTTATGATCCCACTTATTTTTTTGGTTGATAGAATTTTTGGGAAGTAGGCACTGTGGAGATGCATGCTCTGGCCTTCTTAAGCCCACAGTACATGTATTTATTTATTTATTTATTTATTTATTTATTTATTTATTTTATTTATTTATTTTATTTATTAAATGATGACTTTTAAAAATATAAAAAGCTTCATTACAATGACTTTTCAATTTTTCTTTCTTCTTCAGGAATAACTCTCTTTCACCCTAACCCTCCTTCTTGTCTAGAACTTTAACTGAAAGGAAATTAAATTCAAGGCCTGATAATCCTGTTGCTGGTTTTTGGTATTCTCTTCATAGTATATTTTAGTCCTTAACAATTAAGACCTTCCACAATCTGTCAGTCTCTGCAATGCTGAATTCGCTCTTTAAGGAGAAATAATGTTTCCTATACTTTCCTTAGTTTTAGTTGTCTGAATATAATTTGTTTAGGCTGTCTCTTATTCACGGAGATGGAATGCAGGGTGAGCACACAGAGAGAAGTATCTTGTCAGTTGTTAGCTAGGAGATTTAGGGCTTACTACCGTCACGGGACACCTGGGCACCATCGATTGCTGGAATTCACAGTCATTAGCGAAGCTGTGATTTATCTTGTATAAACACCACAGTGCCTGGGACTGTGGAACTGGAGTGTAATTAATTCTTGTGTAAATGCCAGGTCCTTGAAAGGGCCCATGCTCTCACATAGGGGGAAGAGGTCATTGTGTGGGGCTCGAGCTCCTGACTTCCTGACTGCAGTGAGTGTTGGGCAAGCTTTTCTTCCCAGCCCCCTAACCCCCTCCTTATAAAAACCTCCAGCTTTCAATCCTCGTGGCCGTTACCTCTGTCTCCTGTGTGAGATATGTATTGGCCCGGAGCTCCGTAATTAAACCACCTCGTGCTTTTGTAGCAAGAAGGTTTCTCGAGTTTCACTGGGTAACCCCGTGTCCTGAGACTCGAGTGGGGGTCCCCGAAAGGGGGTCCTACAAACAAGTGGTGGCCAATGACCATCTGAAACCCAGAGACAGACGGACAAACTCCAGACAGGTACGATGGCATGCCTCTCAGGAAGCTGTAGGGTGCCTCGGCCTTTCCATGTCCCAACGTACATCCTGTGTGGGGCAGCCGCTCAGCTGGAGCATTGGAGATGGGCCGGCTTTAGACACCCTCCTCTTTCTTCCAAGACTGAGTCCCACATTATAAAATAATCACTAAAAATGTAATATAAAAGCTTTCTTTCGTATGCTACATCCAGGGAGAGCCCATCAGCAGGGCTCACACTGTCTTTAGCTTTTCTTCAATAAAACAAAAGATCAACAACAAAGCAAAGCAAACCTAATACCACAAACATTGGTACCCTAGGGATGATATCTGCAGACGACTTTCCATCTGCCCAGCCCCCATCCCTCTCCCCTGCCCATCTTCTCAGACTTAGAACCCTGAGGGTGGGTCACCATCCCTCCCCCCTTCAAGGAGCAGAAAGGGCTGAGAGCAGGAAAGGGGAGACAGCATCTTATCAAAGAATATCACTTCTAATTATTTTTATTCAAATATTTTTAAAAGGCACCCACACCAGTTGCTGTTTTTCTCTGGTAGCTCCCTGAGCTGAGTCGCTTCATCTCCACCCCTGCCATGTGGAATCCTTTCTAGGCTGCGCCAGAGGAGAGTTCGAGAGAAGTCTCCTTGAACTTTCATTCCTCATCACAATGACTGAGTGGAGTGTGCACCAAAGAGAAAGATGATGTCGGTGGGGGGAGGGGCGGAGACAGAAAGATGGAGGTCAGGAGGTATGAGGGCAAGGCAAGAGACAGAACAGGACAGCACAGAGAAGCCCACAGGAAGTCCTCGCTATTCCTGTGGATAATAGCCCAGGCTGGCCCATCCCAGTACTATCCTGTCTGTCAGCTTATCTGTCCATCTGCCTCTCAAAATTTGAAGATGGTGCTAAACCCCGAGTGGAGACATACTTCAGTCCCCGTGGGCCAGGCTGGTTTGCCTTTCCCTGGGCAGCGTCTCACTCCACTCTGCAACTCTCTGCCTACTTTCCCCACAGAACATCTGTTTGAAGAAAAACTTAAGGAAGGAAGGAAGGAAGGAAGGAAGGAAGGAAGGAAGGAAGGAAGGAAGGAAGGAAGGAAGGAAGAAAGAAAGAAAGAAAGAAAGAAAGAAAGAAAGAAAGAAAGAAAGAAAAGCCACCACCAGGGGTGGATTACAAATTCAGCAGGCAGGCAAGTGCTCTACTACTGAGCTACTCGGCTATCCTAGCTAGTAAAAACCCTGACTACATGACTTGATACAGAAAACTGTGTTAGAGGAGGCCAGGTGTCCCAAGCCTCTTTTTCGAGCCTCCCTGAACAACTCTTCCTTCACATCCACAGAGAGGACAGGAGTATGTCTGAAATTTTGTCCAGACTTCACCAATCAAGCACCATGCTTTGTAAGAAACTTAGTCCCAAAAGGTTCTTTCCCCCAAGATAGACGATTTAGAAGGCATCTTCTAACAGCTTGTTCTCTAGAGGGAGGGGTGTGTGTGTGCCTCTAAATGACAAGAAGCCACTACTTGGTCTTACCTGTCTCCATGTTTAAATTTACTGTGGGTGCTGGTAGATGCTTCAATTAGATTTCTCTGGAGGCTTCTCCTTCTGTTTCCCCCACTGACACTGTCATGAGTCTCTGACTCTTCTTCTCCTTTCTGACCTGTTCCCTCCCTACTCTGGGTTGCGGGGGATGCAGAAGCAGACTGCAACCTGTGGAGGGCACCTCATTCTGATTGTGCAGTGCACAAGGTTTGTGAACGGTGAAAATAAGAGACTGCGGCTGCTGTAGTCATAATTACTAGCTAGTATAGCCCGGTAGCTCAGGAGTAGGGCTCTTGTCTGTTATACATACGGATGCCTAAATCCCTGTGTTCAACACACACATGCACACACACACAAACACACACACACACACACACACACACAGTTGTTAGTAGCTTGCAAGGACATTTCAATCAATCTGGTTGATTTCCCTCCAGACTGACCTTTACAAATGAGGTGAAGAATTTTGACAGTATCTAATCTAAACTTTATCTTGACTTTTTTTCCCTAGTACTCATTTCACTTCTTCCCTGATTTAGCCCTACAGAATGTATCGCTGACAGTGTGTTTTTCATTTCTCACATGTTTGTAATTAGTTCCTTCTAAATGGAATGTGTGCTCCGTGGAGTTTTATCTGCTGTTATCTGCCCACTGAGGACAGAACTGCACACACAATGGAGCTCATTCAGTATTTGTTAAGTAAGGGTACATGCTCTGATACCAGTCAATGTCAGCAAATAGCCTTTAAAGCTAGAAGAAAACAATAACAATGGCTTTATTAACACAAGATGTTAACTGTTATCATCAGGATTGCCTTTGACTTTAGGGAAAGAAAACATTTCACACATTTAGCTACATGCCACAGCTAAACAGAGTTCTAAGCAAAGGTCTTTTAACTTAAAGCTCTTACACATGTTACAAAGAGAAATTCTACATTAATAAACTAATTTCTTTGTCCAGCTGAGTAAAATCATTCTTTGCTTTTGAAAACAGGCTTACTTGTTGTCGGTTGGTTTTTATTCTTTTCCTTTCTCTTTTCTTCCTCTTTCCCTTTCTTGCTACTGCTTCTGATTCTTATTCTTATTTTCTCCTCCTCTTTCTTCTTTGCCCATTTTCTCCCTCTCCCTCCCCCTCTCCCTTCCTCCATCCCTCTCCTTCCTTCCCTCCCTCTTCCTTCCCCCCCTCTTACACACACACACACACACACACACACACACACACACACACACACACACACAAAGTATTAGTACATTGTACAGACTGGTACTAAAATCCAGGTTCAACAAACTGTCAGGTGCCAGTTTCCCTGGTGACTGGGACCACAAGCACACATCATCATGCCTAGCTTATTTGGTTTATAACTGATTTCTTTTGTAATTCAAGCAAAAATATCAGTTCCTGGTACATTCTGCTCTTAATTTCTACATAGCAGTCCATGAAAACTTGGTAAAGTGTCTATAATCAACAGTACAAAACCTTTTTTTTTTCAAAATAAAATTTGTATTGGCTACTTTTATGATGTGCTAAATATGCCTCATATCTCTAAAATTACAAGTAAGTTTTTGTTAGTTTTCTACAATGGCATGTTTGGGTTCATTTTACCCTGGCTTATTAAAAAGAAACTGGCTCTGGGTGAGGTGCTGCAGTGCCTGGGATTTTGAGAAGAACAAAGGGAGCATTTAGAGATGTTTTCTGCTATCCTGGAAGCAGATATTTCTATCCGATGAACGGAAGAAAATGCAGAGTTAAGCAAGCTGTGCATGTCCAACACACACGAATGACATCCTTTTGTATTTAGAGAAGCCTGGTCACTAGGAATGGTTTTTGTTTTGTTTTATTTTGTTTTGCTTCCCCGTCATGGTTTACCAGAACCAATCTGAGTTGGAAAGTGCTATTTGCTTTAATGAAATTATTTACTCTTGTGCAACGTTAAATTGTGTCAGTCAGGCAAATAAAGCCCTGTTTATAAAAGTTCCTGCTTCTAGTTTCACTTTATTGTGTCGCAGGCTCCAAGAGGGAGAAAGATGAAGTTTTTGCTGCTTAGTTCATTTCTATTTCTGTATAGTTCCGTAGCCTGGACAAGAGATAAGCATTATTACATCGGAATTACTGAAGTATTATGGAACTATGCTCCTGGCAATGAAGAAAAGAAACTTATTTCAGTTGACACGTGAGTCTCTATTCTTTGTTGTTTATGGGCCAAACTTACAAGTTTTTATTACCTTAAGTAAAACAAGGCCAACAAGAAAAGCAATGTAAACACAGAAAATGCAAACTGTTGACTTGAAAATTTAATGCTTTTATTAGTTTCTTTATTGTCCCTAATATTTGTTGTTGTGAAGCTGCCCTGTTTCTTCTCTCTTGGTCTGAGAGAGCTAGGTTGGCTTTTTACTCTCTCCTATGTTTTTGGCTACTCAGTCCTTTATCTCCCAAGTGTGTTCTGCCTCTGGATGTAAAAGTTCTACATACACTATTACTATATACACTGTTACTATATCACTACTTGTTCCTAATGGTGAAAGTACAATATTTTTAATCTTTCAAAGTATCAAATACAGAAATAAAGAAACAGGATTCTGCCTAATACTTTGTGTGTGATTCAGGACAGTGAGTGAGAGTGACTCTCAGCTTATAGTTTTGAGTCCTTATCTATAAAACAAGACAGCCCAGTTATAAAACACAGGACTGCTTTAAAACTGCAGGCAAAGCTCTTAGCACGGTGCTCCCCACATAACGCGTGCAAGCTACGTTTTGTTCTTCTTATGAGGTCCTGATAAAATATCACGTAACTTAAATGTCTTTGTGTTTTAGTTGCTTGATATGAAGCAGTGTTCTTTATACAGAACAATAGTAGGGTCTCCTGGAAGTTTCGCTGAGCTAAGGCCATCACTATTAATAGTATCTAAACATTTACCGACAAATGGAAACTTGGCGTTCAGAGCAAATATTTACTATGTTAGCAAATGTATGAGGATGACAAGAGAAATGAAATGAGCAAAATGAGCAGCAGCTACTAAGACTGTCTCTTTAAAAACAGCTCCATCATTGAGCTGAATCATGTAGCCACTGAGTCACTGATGGCTTTCATTTTATATATGGTTACATTTTTCATGGAAAGAAAAATGCAGTGCTACTCATAAATATCTGATTTGTTACTTTATTAACCTAGTATTAATCAGTAAGGAAAAGGTTTGAACTGATAACTGATTACAAAGACAAGTAGAACTTGTGATTTTTAAAACATGGTTTTGAGGTTGTATTCTCTTCCCAAGAGTTGGTCTTATTTTTACAGATTTTTTTTTTTTTTTTGGAGAAGCCTAATTATGTGTGGATCATTGTTTTCCTGATTAAAATGTGAATTATCAATATTGTTTATTTCCAAGGAAAGGGGCCAAATGCTCTACAAAAAAAAAAAAAAAAAAAAAAAAAAAAAGTACTGGACTGAGTATGTACCTCAGTGGTACCTAATTGAGTAGAAAGCTGTTCTACTCATTGATCCACAGCCCTGCCATTATAGACAATAAAAATGTCAAGTCAGACATTGAGTAGAAACTGTAATGTACTGGCCATGTTGTAAGGTGGTAAACTCTGTGTACGAGGAAGTAGAAGGATGAAAAGGTTTGGTAAGAACTTCAACATGTGATTTCTTTGTTTTAAATATTCTAATGGCATGGAAGATAAGCTTTCTTACCCTATTATTAATAATAATTGTTAATAGGGACACTCAAAGGTACACAGAAAGAAAATATGGCATTCAGTTTTTCAACCGCGTCCAGCTTTCTTTTTAATGATTGCTCTATTGTCTCCTGTGACTTCACTGGCATCTTAGAATCTGTATGTTTTCTCTCATCATCTACACGAACAAGGGTTGTGTCTTCAGTAGCCTTGCCCATGTTATGCTGAACTTTCCCAGAGGAGTGTGGTAGCAACTCTTTTCTACGTCCTCTGTCCTATCTGGAACATGGTAAAATGGCACCAGACATAGGTAGTTCTCTTTCTTGTGTTATGGACAAAGCAAAGCAGAAATAAACAAGTTGAAGAATACATTAACAAAGAGCCCAGCACAAGTGTCTGGTAGAGGACTGGGTGGAAGAATACATTTGATTAGTTAGAGTGAAAAATTTCTAGTTAGATGTTAGAGGTTTGTGATTGGTTACTTTGTGATGTCTCACTTTACTGTTTACTGTCAGGAACGTTCAACCTGGGCTCCACAGGCCACATAAGGCTATCACACGACAGCTATGGAAAGTGGCAGTCATACGCAATGTCAAGTATTGAATACTTCTTTTACATTATATTATTTTTTGATTTGCTTATGTAGGTACCCAAGTTGCTAGACCTGGCTCAACTGAATGGCTTCCCAATTAATTGTTTCCCCACTCCCTTAAAAATAATTTAAAATTATTCAAAGAGGGCATGGTGAGTGTCAGGTGTCAGGTCCCAAAGAAACTCAGGACAAGTGGCTTACTGTGGTGCCTATTAACATACCGGAGTATACAGCTGCCCTCCAGGTTCTCTCAGTATCTGTGATTCCTCTCTGCTTTCTTCATCCCACTCCCTACCTTAAACCTCTCCATCCCAGGCACTTAATTTCCCTTTCCTCGGCTTCTTTTTCCTATATAACCCTGTCATTCCATCCATGTCTCTTGGTTCTCTTGGATCTCTCTTGGCTAGCTCCTGGCCTCTTTGTCCTCTTGACTGTCTTCTCTTCCTCTCTCACTTTCCTCCTCTCTCTCCTCTCAGTCTGAACTCTTCCAGATGTCTCTAGATGTGATCTCCCTCAGATCTACAACAGAACATTTCTCCTCAACAATACTTATGAGCAGTCATGTCCTCAATTTCATTCAGTAAGATGGAGTCAAACCTGAAGTCCATGAGACACTGCCTCAATTTCTTCCTTTTTGAATCCTCTAATGAGGTACAAATCTTCGTCAGCATTATTGGGAAAATTCACGTACAGTGCCCCATTCTCTAGGGCTGCTAAATAAAAATAACAAGCAATGGTTTGTAAGGAACAAGCCCCTCATAAAGGACACACTAAACAACTTTAACATTTCATGGTGTCCATGTGTTATTTGCTACAACAAATTCCATTTCTCCTAAGAAGAAAGTTGATTTATCATTGTATCCTTGCTATGCTTGTAGAGAAAAACTATATTTGAGGCTTGTGCAATATGCCCGTGATTTCTATATATTAAAGGAAGTATTACTGAAATGGCTTGCAAAAAAATTCCAGCCTAAAACTCTAGAATCTGTGGGTGGGATAAGACATCCCTTACAGAATTCATGTTTTAGTCAACTGCATAGCTGGCTGGGATAGGGGAGGAACACAAGAGTTGCTGTGGGGCTGGGAGAGCAGAAGGACCTCATGCTGCTGAAGAGAACATTAGAAACTCCAAGGATTAAGAAAGAGTCTGTGTGCTGTTGCTGACTGTAAGTTGGAAAGGGTTACTTGAGAAGCATGTACGCAGCCTCCGGAGAGAGGCCCCCAGAAATCAGCCACAAGCAAAGAGTCCTACAGACGAAAGACACAAAATTGTGCCTATAACCTTACTTGTTCAGGAAGTAGATTTTTCTACAAGTCTTCAGGATTAGCACTGTCTTGATTTCAGTGCCACAGTGCCCAAAACAGGGAACACAGACATGAGCTGTCAGACAGATGACTCATCCGACTATGAGGTCATTAGGAGCTATTGCTTCAGGGTGCTGTGTGATGATTTGTTATGCAGAAATGAACATGAAATGAAGCATTTCAACTAGTGAAGTCAAAACTCCGCTTTAATCTGGAGACTTTAGTATCCAGGGTAAGGATAAACTAAAACCACTTCAGTGAACTCTGAAGTCACCAGTGGTATGGTACTATCAACTAACTATAGTGGCATTAAGGACAAAGTATCTGCCATTAAAAACTCAGTTCTGGTTTGGAGCCTACCGGAAATGACAGGAATCAGTGTATTGCTATTGTTTTGTTTTGTTTCATTTTTGTTTTTTGTTCTTTCCTTTAAAAGGGGGAAAGGAACGAAAATAGAAAATGTGGCTGCTGGGAAGGAAACCCATTTGCTGCAATGAGTAGAAAGGAGCAGGTTACAGATGTCATTAGGAAGGACTGAAAATAAATCTGAATAATTTGTTTGCTTCAAAAATCAATTATAATAGATTCAGCTGACTGGCAAGATCCCCAAAAGCTTCCAGTAGGCAGCTGACCTTTTGTCCCCAGACCATGAATGGCTTGCTGATGTTCTTTTGGAGAACATCACCATAAGCAAACAGACCTCCCCCAAGTTAAATATTTCACAATTTCCTAAGGAAAAATTCTCACAGTGCCCAGGCCAAATTGAAAAACCAGTCTGATGTGTGTCTCTCTCTCTCTCTCTCTCTCTCTCTCTCTCTCTCTCTCTGTGTGTGTGTGTGTGTGTGTGTGTGTGTGTGTGTGTGTGTGTGTGTTTGATATAGATATAGTCCAAATGTATAGAATCTCTGAATACATTTGGCATCGGATCAATTCTTATTCTAAAGGTAATTTTTATCAATATTTGATCCCCTCCAAAAGCTTTGTCTAGAAAAAAAATAAGTCACAGGGGCTGAAGAGATGGCTCAGTGGTTAAGAGCACTGACTGCTCTAACAGAGGTCCTGAGTTCAATTCCCAGCAACCACATGGTGGCTCACATAATGAGATCTGATGCCCTCTTGTGGTGTGTCTGTACTCACATAAAATAAATAAATAAATCTTTTTTTAAAAAATGAGTCACAAAGCTAAGCACTTTCCATTTTAAGAAATGAGTAATAAAGCACTTGTGCAGTGGATGCATTTTGACTAGTGGACACCTGCTACAGTCTATGGGATGGAGTGTGGGTGCTGAAGAGTCACATTCAGGAAAATGAATGCCTAAGGTGTTTCAATAAAGCCCTAAGGATGTGAGCACTGAGTTAAAAGCTGGAAGTGTGGAAAATGTGGGTCAACAGTCAATGGTGGATTACAATCTTTGCTAATGTGTTCAAACAAGTCTCCTAGAAATGGTGCCAAACCCTGGACACGATTTTTCCTGAGATTTAGCCAAATGTGCTTGAGCCTAGTCCAAGGTTCTTTTGGCTAGAAAGGAGACATTGGGTACAGCTGGCTGTGACTGAAGTTGTCCCTTATGGGCTCCTCTGAATACTCTAGACATCCTGTATCTCAGGGGTCTTCAGTGCCGCACATCCTAGATCCTGTTAATGCACATATTTATTAAGATTTCTCTGGTCCACACTAATTCTGTGGGTTTGGGGCAGAGTTCACGCCTCTGTTTTTTTCTTTATTTATGGATTTTTCTGAAGTCCCCAAGCCATCTCATTCATTCCTCCTGCCTTTCCTTAACGCAAGGAGTGTATAAGGTAACACCAGCAGGACACACCAGGGCAAGTGTTTTGGGCAGGATTTTGCCATTCCACAACTGACATATTTTTTAACTGCTTTATTCTTTTGTGGCTTTTGGTGTATCTATGACACTGGAATGAGCGTGAAGAAGCCACAGCCACCATCTCCAGCATTTTTCAGTATGAAGCTTTGCCTTCTTTGAGAGTTCTTGTGTTTTTAAGACCATCAGGGATGTTTGAAGTCAGCATGGTTGTCTCAGAGTCCATCACCCTAGAAGTCCTTCCTCTATCTGGAGGAATGCGGCTCTGTTTCCTTGTTCCCTCTGCCCAAATTCAGCCACCAGAAACACTGACAAGGAGCAGTGCTTCCTGAGCACATTTTCCAAGTCTCATCTGTACAGCCATAAAATGGAGAGATCTGGCACCACCACGGTACCAACTGAAAAGAAAACTTTCCACTCTCCTGTCTCATAGCAACCCCACTTCCTCTGCACTGGCTGCTCATCACCTTCAATCTTACAGGTTCTCACAAGTCCAGAGTGAGTGCCTGCACCAGAATACACTAGCCTGTGTGTTAAAAAAAAATGCAGATGACTGTGTTTCACACCCCTCTGTCCCCAGTAAGAATCAACAAACTGAAGGCAGGAATGAGTGTATCTCTATATCTCATAGTGCCTTAGTAGCTAACTCTTCAGGTAATATTTAGACAACATGACACCAGTGTCCTAGACTTTTGACAATCATGTCTTCAACTCTTGTGACAATTCCAGAGCCCCTAACTAGCCCCCTTTTTGTCTTGGAACATGAAAAGAAAAATATATCTGACCCTTGCTGGTTATTTCAACCCAGAAAACATGATCAACTTTACTTTTCAATCAGGGTACCCTACTCGGTGATGATTAACTGGAACATGGTAAAGTATTGAAAACTGTAACAGCACGGACATACACAGATACAAATGTAAGACCTTGGTTTCGGAGAAACTCGCCAAGACCAGGATTTAGTTGAGCCCTTATGAATGGATTCATGGCACTGTTCAGTAACAGATCACACTGAAAACTGACTTTGTAAGTTCAGTTTGGGTGCAACTATCAGATATATGCCCCTCTTTCTTTTCTTTTTCTTCCTTCCTGATTCTATTTATTATGTTGGTATATTTAAGAGAATTTTCAGTTCTCTTATTAACTGGCATGAATTGGAATATAAGCATTCCCTATTCTATGGTAGGGAAGGGTTAAAAATACAAATGGTAATTGAAATGCAAAGGTGAATCTTAATCCCAGGTATATTACACAAATCAATTCTCGGAGTCCTATGAAAATGATAGATTGGGGCTGGAGAGAAAGATCCGGGTTAATGTACGAGTTGTGCAAGCATGAAGGCCTGAGTTCTGATACCCAGCACTCAGATAAAACAGGGCACAGCTGAGTACACTGGAGAAAGAGACACCCTGGCAGATGGGGTTGGGGAGCTCACTGGTCAGCTGAAGTCACTGATTGTAGTGAGAGACTTTGTCTCAAAAATTAACGTGGGAAGTGATCTAGGAAGATCCTAACATAGACCTCTAGGCTCTACATCCACAGGTTATGCACTCATGTGCATGTGTGCTTGCATGTGTGCTCTCGCACTCGAGTGCGCGCGGGCACGCGCGCGCGCGCGCACACACACACACACACACACACACACACACACCCTAAATGATTTATAACACAGAATTTAGTTCCACTCAGTTTTCTTTAATTTTTTGCACCATGGTGTTAGATTGTCTTCACATGTGGTTCTCTACCATATGCCTGATATAAAATACCTCATACAATTAAAATAATAAAGCCATTCATCAACTTCCTCCTTTGCTTTCTGGAGGAGTCTACTATAGGCAAAGACTGAATGTGATGTGATTATTGATCCTACGTTCTTATGCTATCTCCAGAAATGATGGCTTTGGATGAAAGTGTCTTTTCCTTTTCAGGGAACAGTTCAATTTCTATCTTCAAAATGGTCCAGATCGTATTGGAAGAAAATATAAGAAGGCCCTTTATTCTGAGTACACAGATGGTACCTTTACGAAGACTATAGACCAACCAGCCTGGATGGGGTTTTTGGGCCCTATCATCAAAGCTGAATTTGGTGATAAACTTTATGTTCACGTAAAGAACCTTGCCTCTAGACCCTACACGTTTCATGCACATGGGGTAACTTACTCCAAGGAGTACGAGGGTGAGTTCAGTGTGTATTGTAGTTGGAGTCTTAGTAGGAAAACCTTTTGACTTCTAGACCTGATACCTTTAGCTAGAACCTATAACCACACCCTTGATCACCAATCTGTTTTATAATGGGATTGGAACTCATCACGACAGTGCTGCGTGTCTTCCGGTTTTATGACTTGGAGTAGTAAACATGCCACCCATGACTAAATGGACTACAAGCTGGTAGTGAGAGCCACTGCTGGCCCGTACTTAGTTCCTCGTCTAGTAGAGGAAGAAGATGAGACGGTGAGGAGCGACAACGCAGAAGTGGCATGAAGTCAGAGGGAAGAGAAGGATTCAGGTGGAAGCTGTCTTATCTTTGCAGTTCTTCCACTGAGCATACTATAGCTGGTGTCACCATCTATTCTGACCTCTCATAAACTCCGACCCAGCTAAGGTAGCCCAAATGATCTCATTCATCAGCCACACGGGTTGAGGACCTGTGTGCAGTCCCTGGAACTCACATGGTGAAAGAAAAGAACTGACTCCCCCAAGTTCTCAGCTTACCTCCACATGTGCACCATAACACACATACATACACACACACACACACACACACACACACACACACACACACAGGCACATGCACACATGCACATATGCACAGGAACACATGTAAAATAAATCTTAATTTTTAAAGGAATTTTTAGGAAGTGAATATTAGATGTTGTGTGTCTTTTTCACATGGACTTTTGTCTTCTATCCCAGATAGAACACCAAAAAAAAAAAAAAAAAGATTAGACTAAAGAAATTATTCTATCTAGGTTTGGCCACAGGATCATGGCAACACACAGGCAGCATCCTAGGGAGGACAGGGCTGCCCTGGAACACCCAAAGCACCTCCTGAGTCATCATTCTCTGGGCCCAGTCTTGTGGGTCTATTGTAAATAACCACAGCTGCTCTGATTGCAAAACCGCAATGGCCACATCATAACGAAAGGACAGAGCTCCGCACTGCATCGTTTCTCTTCTGTTTCTCTGGACCAAATGGTTCCTCTAATCGTGTAACAAGGGGCCACGTGCTTTGTCCCTTTTACGGCACATGCTATACTGGAGAGCTGGCGCTAATTTTCAAAAGACCGCAGTAGATTTGCAATTTTGTTAAAAGAAAAAAAAAAAGATTCCTGTCTTTTAATGACACATGCTCAGATATTTAGTCACTAAATATGTCTGAAATTTGCTTTAAAAAGTATATCATCTAGCTGGAGATAAAGGCGAGTGGGTTATGGAGGTAAACAAGAATGGCTTTCAGTTTCACCATTGTTAAAAGTGGGGCTGACAGGTTCACTGGAAATCCACCAATACTTAGAGGAAGGCAAAAGCTTAAAAATTCCTAAAGTTAAGTGTAAATTGTTTGAGTTCAGTAATCACAGCACACACACAGATCTGATATTATATAGGACATTCCAAAATGTATCAGATGGTTACTCTGGTTAATTTTTTTACACCGTGAACCGAAGGTAAAAGCTTTCCCTTAAACGGTGAAGGCCACGATCCTCTTGAGATATCTGTTGGATACGACTCAATTGATTGCCAACTTAACAACAACCATTTCTGTGAGGCTTACAGGCTCCCTAGACATTAGCTTCTCATTTCTTTTTTTTTTTTTTTTTAATGAGTCCAAATAGGACATTACTAAATGTCCAAAGGTCACCCACTAGATGTTGAGGACTGACTATCCCTTCACCTGTGTTCAAACTTACTGTTCCTAACTCCACTGCATGATGATTTCCAGGGGCCATCTACCCTGACAACACCACTGATTCTCAGAAAGCCGACGACAAAGTGTTGCCCGGACAACAGTACTTGTATGTGCTGAACGCCAATGAGCAAAGTCCTGGCGAGGGAGACAGCAACTGTGTCACCAGGATTTACCACTCCCATGTGGATGCTCCAAAAGACATTGCATCAGGACTCATAGGACCTTTAATACTCTGTAAAAAAGGTATATCTCCTCACTGCTCACAGTATAGTTTGTTTCTTTTCTCTTTCAATTGTTTTCCTTAAAGATAGGGGAGTTACAGGGGAGGCCTTGAGGACATGAAAAATGGGACAAGCATTTTAGAAGGAAAATGACTGTGAAGCTAGGATACTTGAAACCAGTGTTGTGAAGGATAGGGTTTGCGGGGTGTCACTCCGCAATGTTGTGATATAGAGAAACATGACTTTACTATTTGTGACTACCTCAGGGGCACTCCGTGGCAATGTCTGGAGTTATATATATTGTATTAGTAAGTGCAACAGTACCTTTATTCCTTGCCTCACGGAGATAGTGTAACTCAAGGGTGTAATGTTTATTGTGTCTGTAGTTACCTGCAACACCTTCATGTGTTGGCTTGTGGCTATATGTATGTACATTTGGATGCATTTGAATTGTAACCTTCTCGGTAGCCAAAATGCATTTAATGTTTATGTCAGTGTTATATAGATATGCAGTGCATAGCATGTGAGCTTTGCTGAGTGTTCCTACGAAGTGGAGTAGATATCACACACCTGTGTATTAAGAACATGAATACTAAACTTTTAGAAGAAGCTCAAATATCCTAAAAATAAAAGTTGAATCCCATGCTAAAGTTTCAGATCTACTAAATAACAAATTTCTACTTCAGGTTCCCTATATAAGGAAAAAGAGAAAAACATCGACCAAGAATTTGTAGTAATGTTCTCTGTGGTGGATGAAAATCTCAGCTGGTATCTGGAAGATAACATCAAAACCTTCTGCTCTGAACCAGAGAAAGTTGATAAAGACAATGAGGACTTCCAGGAAAGCAACAGGATGTACTGTAAGATTACAAAAGACATGTTTCATTTCGTTTTAATAACTGTTAAGGTTATTCCCTCACATGAATACTTCTAGCCTGAGGCCCTGATATCAAAAGCATATTGGAAATGCAATTTCATATATGTCTTAGAATTTATAGTTAGGTTGCTATGACGAAACACCATGGTCAAAGGCAAGTTTGAGGAGTCAGGGTTTATTTGGCCTACACTTTCATATTATATTCTATTATTGAAGGAGTCAGGGCAGGAACTGGAGGCAGGAGCCACAGAAGAGCGCATTGACTGGCTTACCTCTCATGGCTTGCTCAGTCTTGTTTTCTTATAGAGCCTAGGACCACCAGCCAAGGGTGGCACCACCCACAACAGGCTGGGTCCTCCTCCATAAATCACTAAGAAAATGTCTTACAGCTGGATCTTATGAAGGCATTTTCTCAGTTGAGGCTCCCTCCTCTCAGATGACTTTAGCTTGTGCCAACTGTCTCCTAAAAATGTCTTTTCCTTAATTCCTAGGGATAAAAATAATGAGATTGGGTTATCTATCCCTGAGAACTTACGTGGAAAATTAAGCACCTTAATAATAATTAGATCCCAAAGCATACATGTTAATTTCCTTTAGCTTCTCTAAAATGATCTTCATTTAAAAACAGTGAAGACAATAACTGTGCTTCCAACTTAGAAGATGAGGTTATTTAAAAATTTCTATCTAAAAGTTTTTGTTTGGTTTTCATTGACATGAGTATCTCTTTTTCTACATATTTTCACCTTTGCCTCTGTTATCCTGCTAACAAAAACAGACATTAAAAATACACCCAAATTTCTAGTCTGCATGGATATGGTTTGTCACCTCTGGCACATCTGGTACATTAATGTTTCTCCCCCACGAAATTTCCTAGAATTGCCCAACTGAACAGTGACCCTCAGTTTCTTCCAAAGGTCTCAGGCCATCATACTTCTGAGCTTTCAGGGCTTCCTGTTCTGGTCATTTCCGCCCCTTCCTGAATTCCTTTTCTTTCTTCAAATCTCTTTGAATTTTGTCTTTCAATCTTAGAAATATTTTCACTTGTGTTTGTTGTTGTTGTTGTTACAAAAGAAATTCATACAAGTGAAAAGATTTTAAGCAAAAGAAAAAAAATTTTTGCCCTTTACCTACAAGCACGGTTAATAACTGATTATTAAATAACATTTAGTACTTTATCTTTAAATGAGTACTTTCTATATGTATATGGATGCATCTACATTTATATACACACATATATAAAACCAATGTGCATAGTTTATAAACATCAGAGATCATATAAGCTTTATTTCTAATATCGCATCTGATATTCATCTTTGGTATAGCATTGACAATCACCCTTAGCCTGAGTTAAGTCCAAAAATGAAAAAATATGTGATTGATTAGCAATGTCTGGCATGGATAAGGGGGAGAGGGTAATTACTGTTGTGGTAGACATTTTCTTTACTAAACTGATTTTGTATTGTGTAAAGGTAACTATCACTAGCCCAAGCACTAAATGTCTATGGGCAAAAACTCTTAATTTTGACTTTCAGCTATAAATGGATACACGTTTGGAAGCCTCCCAGGGCTCTCGATGTGTGCAGAAGACAGAGTGAAGTGGTACCTTTTTGGAATGGGTAATGAAGTTGATGTGCATTCAGCTTTCTTTCATGGTCAAGCCCTGACCAGCCAGAACTATCGTACTGATATAATCAACCTGTTCCCTGCCACCCTAATTGATGCTTACATGGTGGCCCAGAATCCTGGAGTCTGGATGCTCAGTTGCCAGAACCTAAACCATCTGAAAGGTAAGATTTCTTCACCTTCAGTTAGCTGTCATTTTTTTTTTTTAAAGCTGTGTCTTAATCTATTAGTAGAAGGTAGAAGAGAAACAGAACCAATAAGCTAATCAAGTAATCTGAACATTGAATTAGAATTATCTCCAGGTTTACATCATAATGAGTAAGAGCAGGTAAGCCTGAAATGTTTATAAAGTAATGAAAGGTAGAAAATATATTATTTTGTAGAATATAGTAATGGGTTCTGCCATGAAATATAGCATCAATGTTAGAATAAAGTACCATAAAAACAGACCTATATGTTATGCTGGACAGTAGCTTGTTTTTTGACTTGTGCCAAGTCAAACCAACTGTTTTATTCATCTGTAATTGGTCTGTTCTTTTCCTTAGCTTGTAAATACCATTTCTCTCTGTGATGCAAGGTATAAAAACACTTAAAACCTATATGTGAAATTACTTCCCAGAGGAAATTAGACTTTGACAAATTTACCCCTTGAAAGGTAATTCCCTCAAAGACTAATGTTTTAAAACAGCCAAGTCCCCTCAAAATAAAAGGCTGATTCAGTTCATGGGTGTGTGACAAATGAAGGTTTACACTCCCAAGAACAATCCAACATTTTTTTGAATATGCACATGCACCTTAATGTCATACATACATAAAAACATACGTCTGTTTTAAAAATAACTTTCCACCAGTAGTCTGTAAACGAAGTTTGTCATGCTCTGTGGTGTTACCTGTGTGGATTGATTCAATGTCTACGTGCCACCTCATTAGCACATTAGCAATTGTCACTCTTCACCAGAGCCTTCCCTGGGCTTCTTTCAGCTGGTCTGCAGGCCTTTTTCCAGGTTCGTGACTGTAACAAGATCTCACCAGAGGATAATATCCAAGATAGACATGTGAGACATTATTACATTGCTGCCGAGGAGATCATCTGGAACTATGCACCTTCTGGGACGGACATCTTCACTGGAGACAACTTAACTGCTCTGGAAAGGTAGTACCCCACAAAGACCATTTCCTTTATGACTAAGGATGTTAAGTATTTATATAGGGCTTACCGGCCATACATAGATTTTCTTCAGAAAAATGTCCACTTATGTTCTTTGTCTAGTTCTGACATGGGTTGTTTCTGATGGTATTTATTAGTTAGGAGTTCTCTATATAGCTTGAATATTATTTCCTCATCAGAGTATTTTTCCCGTTGTGTAGTCCTCCCCTCTCTGCATGGTATCCTCTGATGCTTAGTTAGGGTTTTTCTGCTGTGAATAGACACCATGACCAAGGCAAGTCTTTTATAGTCAACATTTAATGGGGCTGGCTTACAGGCTGAGATGCTCAGTCCATTATCATCAGGGTGAGAACATGGCAGCATCCAGGCAGGCATGGTGCAGGCAGAGCAGAGAGTTCAACCTCTTATATCTGAAGGCTGCTAGCCGAATAGTGGCTTCCAGGCTACTAGGATTAGGATCTTAAAGCCCACACCAACAGTGAAACACCTTCTCCAACAGGGACACACCTTTTAATAGTGCTACTCCGCAGGCTAAGCGTATACAAACCATCAAAGATGTGCACAAGTGACTCTTTGGATATGTCGAGCTGGTTTTTATAAGATAATTCATTCTTTTTCAGTCTTCCTCTTCTATCTGTCACTTTCCACAAAGAAGAGAAGGTGCTATCTTAAAAGTCAGCAGGCATCATGGAGCTGACTCCGTGGGTAAAGGTGCTTGCTGCCAACGATGAACTGGGTTCCATCCCATAGGGTGGAAGGAAACAACTTACTTTTGAAAGTTGTCCTCTGACCTTTACATATACACCATGGCATACATTGCTACACATACAGAAAATAGGTGTCAACAATACAATTCCCTTGATCTATATGTCTGCTCATGTCCCCGTGCTTCTTCACAGAATCCTTGTCTGTGATCCATCTTCAAATTTTCCTTTTTAAACCTTTGTCGTTTAAAGTTTATTCTGTGTTGCCCAATGTTGGAGTGTTAGGCCTGGCTGTGCCCAGGTCTGTGACTGCGAAAGCACAGACAGAAGGCCCAGGCTACACTGACAGCCACACAGGACAACTCCCAAAGCTGCGTCTCGGACCTACAAGACTCTTACAAATTTTAGACTTACATTTTTGTTTTGCTTAGTGACACCTTTACTTGGTTGAGGCCTGTCCACCTCAGTGTGCCCAACCTGTATTCACTGTGTCCTGTGAAAAGCAGTGTCCTCTGCACTCAGTGAACAGTGTCATACTCACCCACGTGCCAGGCTCCAGACCGTACACACTGTCCTGACTCCCATTCCTTCACCAATGCTGCCTTCACCCTCATCAGTTTCTCTGAAAACTGTTTCCTCCATCCTCTTCACCAATACGACCAGACTCCTCACTGTCTTCCACAGAAATTATCCTTCATATAGTCTTTATTTCTTAATGTGTTCTCTATGCAGCGATTGGGGGGATTCCTGTAAAATACACACACAGAAGTCTTAAATCCTTATTGCCATGGAACAGAGTGCCGAAATCCTGACCAGGTCCCCTAGCCCACTCTATCCCTCCATGCCTCACTCCTAACTCCTCTGTCCTATACTCTCTGCTTCTGCTGTGGTTTCTGGGCCCATCTTCTTCAACTGTGGGCCGCCATAGGGACGGAGCAAATGAACGTGGGTGGCACAAACATTTTGTCAACAGTGAATGGTTTCTGAATACCCAACAACCAAAAATTAAAAACCTACATATCATGGATCCAAGGTGATTTCGACAGTGGTTTCCTCTGTGCTTCCCCACATCTTCTCAGCAGCCTTGGGCCTGCATGCGGAACATGCACATTTTGTCTCTGCAGCCTTGGGCCTGCATGGGGAACATGCACACTTTGTCTCTGCAGCCTTGGGCCTGCATGTGGAACATGCACACTTTGCCTCTGCAGCCCACTGTGTCACCTCAGCCTACTGAACCCATCAGCTCAGATCCAAGGCTACTGTGTGTTATGAATTACAAAGATTTCTGCTCTTATACACAAAATCTCATTGTTTCACCACTGCATGCAAGTACAGTGTTTTGGCATATCTTTTGTTACAGTGTTTGATTTTAAAAACTGCTGTTCGAGTTGCTGACTTGAGTCACACACACACACACACACACACACACAAACTCAACCATTTTTACATGAGTTTTTGTTTGGGATTAAAGCAGAATTTCCAGTGGTTTTCAAAGACCCTGAACATCCTTGTTTGTCCCATTTGTACTGTATACTTGCCATACTAATGATTATAAACCAAAATATTAATCTGTTCTGAAAAATGTTGAAGATGCTGTGTTCTGCAGCATTAGATATACAGCCAAACAGTTAATTCTTTCGGTAAAGATAAATACACATCTATCTCATTTTAAATAAATGGCAAAATTATATGTATTTCAAAATTTGTCTTAAATTTATGGTTTATTGTACTCTCCTAACAATATCTGATTTGTATACCTATTTTATCTATCTCTGTACCTAGGGTTCTGTAAATTTTTCTCAGGCAAAAGAGAGCTTAGCGTGGGAAGGTTCATGGAGTGTTTCTGTGGAGCACAACATACTCATAACATCCTTATTCTTAGACCTCCCAGACTGTTACATTTTTGTAATCTTCTGGTAGGTTCTCTCCATCATCCACGCATTGCTCTGATAACTCTCCTTTACCTCAGAGTCTTAGGAAATCATGTTAATGGTTTCTGTAGAGTGGCCGCCCCTGCTTTTTTCAGGAGAAATGCTCTGTAACTCGACTTCTTCAGCCCGTACAACCAGAGCTAGGGTCTCCTCTGATAGGTGTGTGGTCCGTCTGCACGAGGAGTTCGGCTCACCCTGCACAGTTTCACCAACACAGTACAGACGTCCTGGCAAAAAGCTGGTGCCGACCCATTTGTCAAACAGAAGAACAGATGAATAGGGTGACTCTGTAAGATCGTATCCGTTTCTAAGATTGAATGTCTTCGTTTGTAACTGGGGAGAAAACTAGCAACTGCACTATCACCTGACTTAGCAAATAAATGCAGGCGCTAAGCTGATGCTTATGCCGACAAAAAGCAGCTGCTATTCCATGGGGTGAAGGGTCTACTGTAGAACAGGGGTGATGTAATCGTAATGAAATGTTCTCACTTCACTTTAAAATGTAACTTCCTCCTTGATTTTCTATCCTTCACCAAACCGCGAGTGGTCTGGGTCTGTGTGCCTCCTTAGGAAATCAGTGTGGACGGTAAACCATGGCTGCCATGCAGTGCTAAGCACTAGCCTGACTCTTCAGTTAGGATCTTAAGTAATTAGCCACCTCTGTACTAACTCCGCACCAGAATCAACCCCCCTTTTTCCTTTTGGCAGTGATTCGAGGGTATTCTTTGAGCAGGGTGCCACAAGAATTGGTGGCTCCTACAAAAAACTGGTTTATCGTGAGTATACAGATGGTTCCTTCACACAACGAAAACAAAGAGGCCCTGATGAGGAACATCTTGGAATTCTGGGTGAGTTCAAGCAGAACACACATGATTAAAACACTTCCTTCTTTGGCTATCCCAACCTCAGGAAGAACAAGAGTCAGGACCTGCAGCATGAGTCTTAGAAGCTGGGGAGATCAGATCGGCACCACCTGACGCAGCAGCTCATTCCTGTCCCCAAAATTATCAGCCATCCATTTTCACTATTCATGATGGCTGCAAATGTGTGCTTATCTCTTCAGAGAGATACGGGAAACAGTTTGAGATGGTTTAAGTAACTGACTTATAAAGGTGTACTTTCTCAGAAACCAAATGTGGGCTTACTAATGACCCAGACTGGATCTGTCCCAGAGGCTCCTCCCAGTTCCGAGTTCTCTCCTAACTGGTAATCATGGTCTAGACTTAAGAGTCGGTCTTTTCCTTTATCTGCTAGCTGGGTACTTTAATGTATCTTAAATTTCTTCGCCTGCTCTTTTCTATAAAATTGAAAAGGAAAAGGTTATTTCCCTGTGAAACTATAGTATGGGTTAGATGTTAGACATGAACACTTAGAAGAAAGGATAAAATGCCCTCAATAAGTGTCTTTTTGGACATTGCATCAAGCATTTGTGTACCATATATCTGTATCTTTACTCCACAATTGGTAACACCAACATTAGAGTTTCACATTCTAAAAGTTATCTGTCACACCCAACTTAAACGTACCATAACTGAGGTCAAAGGTCACACAGCCCAGACAACTAGCTTGAAGAAAGTGTAGCTACTCCAGATGTTTTTGTAGGTGTGTAAACATTATCAATTCATTTTCTGATGTGCAAATTTTACTCACTTAAAGAAAGACAATAACCAAAGCAATTTTTCTCAAGTTGGATAAGAAAGAATCCTCTCCTTTTTCCAAATGTACTGCACGGTAGCAATAGTGGACTTTTAAAAACACCACGCTGTATGCCACAGGACAAACAGATAACGGATGCTCTTTGTCCCTAGGTCCTGTCATCTGGGCAGAAGTGGGGGACACCATTAAAGTCACCTTTCATAACAAAGGACAATATCCTCTGAGCATTCAGCCAATGGGGGTAAGATTCACCGTGGAAAACGAGGGAACATTCTATGGCCCAGCTGGCCGCTCCCCAAGGCAAGGTGAGTGGGGAATTCAGTCCCGGGAAAGCTGAAGGGAGCATAACACACACTGCCCGTATAACTTTAGGAATAGCACAAGCAGAAAGTAAAACGCTTTCCTAGTCTTTCCAATCAGTTTGCAGAATTTTGTTATATCTTAACTGGATAACTACGGACAATCCTAATTAATTAATTAATTAACTTAGTTAAGCTGTATCAATTATACATTTCTGAAATACTATTAGGTGAGTTGTTTTTTAAGGTCCTGCAATATGAAGGTTAGAGGCTCATTTTAGGACATTTAAACTATAATCAATCTATAACCAAAACTATTAGTAATCCATAATATCTTATAAATATATGTATGTATATTTAACCCTTCTGCTTTCATCTGTGTATATATAACATACTTTAAATATACCATATAAATACACTGGCATTGCAGTTTTGTGGTTTGCTCTCTTACCATTATAACCATTTATTAATATGACTTCAGTGATACAGACTATCCAACAATGAAAATGTATTCAAATATTTTTGTTGAGGCTTATCAATGAAAACTCCCAATTTTGCTACCAATTGCAACATGACTATAGGCTGGTTATTGAAGCTTTGTTTTCTTTTACTGTTAAAACGTTACTTTTATTTTAGCACACCCGAGTTAAGTGTGGGACAATGAAACAAACACAACAGAATATATACAGCATGGAAAGGAGGCAGGCTTTAAAACCGTGCTATAGAGAAGACTGTGAGGACCCCAGATTTAACGGAAGCTTCGGATACTGATTAATGCATATGCAAATCCAGTATTTGCCAAAGATTTGGCAAAGATTTCTTTTCATTTCCAGTCTTTTAAAGTAGACAGATTTACTTACACTATAGCTGATTTTTAAAGCACTCAAAATTTAGTACAAAACATGGAGTTTAATCCAGCAAAGTGATAAAGGTGCCCGCAACAAAACCGACCACCCAAGGTAATGGTAGACCGCAAGGCTGGAATCCTCATAGGTGAACACTTAGATAATTTGCAAAGGATCACGGATTAAGTTCCTTTCAGTTCCAGTAGTACTTTCTGTTCAGTTTGGTCTACGGAAAGTGAACTGATGACCCACTACCGCCAGGCACTGTTGCACCTCACACAGGACAGGGGTAATGGAATCTACCGTCAACATTAGTTCTGCTTGAGAGAAAATACTCATACTGCCTATCTGAACACAAAGAGGGAAGTCAGTCCTAGGCAGACATTTGGGGCTTCTTGAGTTTATCGCGCCAGTCCGTCAGGCATGACAGGGTAGCATAAGGGGGAATTCTATTCTAATGGGGACCAAGGAACTTAGAAGTGTCTTATTAAACCCAACCTATTCTGTGGCACAGTAGTCACATTCAAAAGCACATGTGACCTCTCTCTTGTGACCATTCTTATATCTTCATTCTCAAGCAGCCTCCCATGTGGCTCCCAAGGAAACCTTTATGTATGAATGGACTGTCCCCAAAGAAATGGGACCCGGTTATAAAGATCCTGTGTGCCTATCTAAGATGTATTATTCTGGTGTCGACCCCACTAAAGATATATTTACTGGGCTTATTGGACCAATGAAAATATGCAAGAAAGACAGCTTACTTGCAGATGGGAGACAGGTAAGCCCACACAGGGAGAAGGAAAAGGACACTTAAAGTGTTTTAAATTATGCTGTAAGAATAATTCTAGGCTTTAAGGCACCAAAGATCTTTGTATTATTTTAAATTTTTCTCCAATATACGATTACTATTATGGTTGGCCATAGTGATGGACGCCTGAAATGCCAACGCTATGGTATGGTAAGGCAGGAGGGTCAAAAGTGTGAAACCATTCTGCTCTTCATTGTAAGATCATACAGTTTCAAAAAGTATTATGCATTTATTTTCTCATAGAAATATCTCAAATGGATCAGAAATTGAATCATATATGGGACGCATAATTGTTTTTGTGATAAAATTAGCAACAAAAACCAGCCACTTGATTTACCACCACAACCCCATCAATTTTTTTTAAATCTATAAAGTAAGTGTTTTATGATCTATCTCTGGAGATAAGGAATCCTGTCACGTGATCCGTATACCTGTGGTCCCAGCATTTGGGAAATCAAAGAAGAAAAATAAAGAGCTTGAGAATATTCCCAGCTACCTACAGTGTGAGGCAGTTCTGGGCTACATGAGGCCCTATTTCAAACAAACAAAACAAGTACAATTATACAGACAAGGTCTTCTGAACTGGACCTGGAGACACGTGCTCTGCAGCCCTAGTGCTTGAGACAAAAGCACCACATTTGGCCAGGAACGGTGGCACTAACCTTTGATCTCAGCACTCAGGCACAGAGGCAGGTGGATCTCTGTGACTTTGAAGCCAGTCTGATCTATAGATCCAAGTTGCAGGACAGACAAGGCTAGACAGAGAAACTTGTAAACCTGTCTCAAAAAACCAAAAATGAAAGGCGACCACGTTTAAGACTAGTAGTTAGAGCTTTCCCATGAAGATGAAAATAAGTATCTGTTCACCCCAAACAGGCTATCGGTAGCCCAAAGAAATGATCCTACCCAAGTCTAGCTCAATGAACTAGTGACTTCACTGGGGTTACTTACAGGAGCTTGGGTAACTTAAATGTATCTAAACCATCAAGAAACTCAGACTAGACAACCCTCATCGCTGATGCAGTTTTGTGAGGGATCTAACTGTCAACTCTGCACAGTACTTAGCCATTCTCACTTTGACAACTATGTTCCACTTGAATGAATCATAAGAGAAACACAAACAAGGCTTCAGGGTTCTCTTCCCCGAGAGCTCATTTGCTTTGATTCCATGGAATTACTGCCTTCAGAATGACTGGACAATTTTCTAAACTAGGTAGTGTTTGTACTTTCTTCTTTATTCTGTTTTAATCTGCCTGAAGGTTGTATGGATCCATCTTCTAGCTCCTTGGCATGCCACTTCCTCAATACAGATGATCTCTGTGGCCTATAGGAACGCTTGCTGGTTTCATGAACATGGAGGGCATGTTTCCTGATTTCTAGCACACAGATATTCCCACATTAGTTTTGTCTGTTTTTTTTTTTTTTTTAATCACTGCAACAAAATAGCCAAGACAAGTAACTTAAAGGATGGGGATCTATTTTGGCTCTTGGTTTTATAGGGTTCAGTCATAGTCAGCTAGTTTCATTCCATCTGGGCTGTAGCGAACCAGACATGCGCATGTTAGAAGAAAGCTCTTCTTCATGATGGAAACATATTGATTGCTCATAGATAGTCAAGGAGTATACAAGAGAAAGGGAGAAAGTGGGGAGGAGCGAGAGAGATGAGATGGGAGGGAGAGGAGATGGGAGAGAGAGAGATAGAGGGACAGATTCTGCCATATTCAAAGGTACAATCCAAGTGACCTTGTCCCTTTAACCGAACTTAATCTAAAGTCTCCATTACCACCCAATAGCCATCAGCTAGAAACCAATCTTTTAACAGATGACTTTTGAGACATTTCAATTCTAAACCGCAACACATGTGTTTGAATAACTTATTTTAGTGGTTCAATTTATATTGGCAATATGGGCATGAAGGAAAAAGGTTACCTCAACAGACACAAGCAAAAATTTGGGTGGCCGAATGGAATATATCATTGGCCAAGTTTGAAAGGGAAACTGAAACTTCTGTTCACTCCTCTAGAAATGGCTTATACACAGAGTATTGTATGCAGAGTTCTTTTGCTTTACTTGTCCTATGTTCGTCTCATTGCTGTTTTGGTTTGCAGAAAGGGATAGACAAGGAGTTCTACTTGCTTGCCACAGTGTTTGATGAGAATGAGAGCTTACTCTTGGATGATAATATCCAGATGTTCACAACTGCACCTGATCATGTGGATAAGGAAGATGAAGACTTTCAGGAGTCTAATAAGATGCACTGTGAGTCCTGTATCTCTTTCACCTGCCCAGGCTACTTCAGTGCTATATAGATAATGGCATCAGTAAAACCCCAGTGAACAGCAATTTTCATTACTCTGCATCCATTATATACAACAAATACTTAGAAGTGTTCTGAAGGCAATATCTTTGGTCATAAAAAGCAAACGAGCAAAAAAAACAATATCACTTCAGAAGAGCCAAGTATAGCAGACATGCCAATTTGATGAAGGTGTCATCAATCCATTCATTCATTTATCTACTTATTGAGTTTCTTGAGACAGACTTTCTTTTCCTGGAACTGGCTCTGTAGAGCGGGATGGCCTCGAACTCAGGGATATCCAATGTGTCTTTTAAAAACTATGTGTTTATTTAGAGGAGAGTGGAGATGGGAAGGAAGAACAGAACAGAGAGAGTACTAGTAGGTGGCATGTCATCGGAGGACAACAGTTTTCTCTTTCCAGCATTTGGGTTTCGGGGTTTACTTGAGGCTAGTGGGTTTACCATCAAGTGCCTTCATCAACTGAGCTATTTTGTTGGCCCCGAACGTGTCTTTAAAGTGTGGTCCCTAGATCAACAGCCTGTTTTACCTAAAAGCTCGCGAGAACTGGAAATATTTGGACCCACTTTTGAGCTGCTGAATTATAAACATTGGAGAAAGTCCCAGGAATGTGTACTTAACAAATCCTTTACCCGGTTCTGACGGCATACGCAATATGAGAATAGGTCAGCTGCTTTTCTCACTCGTAGCCCAGTAAGGACAGGCTTCTCTTACTTTTCAATGACCCAAAAAGAAGAGCTCTGTGCCATCCTGAGTTTTATACTTGAGTGCTCACCAGAAACAACTTACAACTTTTAAAATTATTAAAACCCAAGGGAGCCTCCAAGCCATTTTGCTTAAATGAAAATGATCATCCGATACATTATGTTTTAGCTAATTTAAACAGTATTGTAGTTGGTAGAAGTAAAAATTATAAAGTTGCAATACAGATTAATTTTTAAGCTGCAATAATTTTAGTCACACTACCCACAATCCTTAAAATATTACTTTAAATTCTACAATATCATCTTTTGGAATCAGCAGAGTGAGAAACTTCCCTACACATGATTTTCCCTGATTTTTTTCTGATGAGTCAGGGACTTTTTGCATGTGAAACAACAAACATACTGCCAAGGTGTGACACTCAGGGTAAGCTGGTGTTATCCTGACACACAAGCTCACAAACACGGCCCGGGGTGGTGGGACACACAAGTGCATGCTGTGTGAACTCAGATCTCCTCCCTGTGTCCAGGCTGCTCTGGGGATAGCAGAGGCATTTCTGACCGACACACAACATGAAGGCTTAAATGTGGCCTTACATGAGGAAGTCCCGAAGGACTTTTTATTTCACAGGATATGCTATCTTTAAACCTTTTTCTCTTCCTCCTCCAACCTCTGCAGCCATGAATGGATACATGTATGGCAATCAGCCTGGCCTCAATATGTGTCTAGGAGAATCTACTGTGTGGTATTTGTTCAGCGCTGGAAATGAGGCGGATGTGCATGGGATTTACTTCTCCGGAAATACGTACCTGTCCAAAGAGGAAAGAAGAGACACTGCAAACCTATTCCCACATAAAAGTGTCACCCTTCTCATGGAGCCTGACATGGAAGGTACATTTCTCTTATTGCTCACTGCCTTAATTACTATTGCTGTGATGGACAACCAAGACCAGGGACACTTGGGGAGAAAAGAGTTTATTTGACTCTAGCTTCTGTATCACTGTTCATCACTGAAGGAAGTTGGGAGAGAACGGACCTCAAGCAGGACAGGAGCTGATGCAGGGGAGTGAAGGGATATTGCTTACTGGTTTGCTCCTCGTGGCTTGTTTGGCCTGCTGTCTTATAGAGCCCAGAACCAGCAGCCCAGGGACGGAACCACTTACAAGGTGGTAGGCCCTCTCCCATCCATTATTAAGAAAATACCCTACAGCTCTATCTTATAGAGGCATTTTCTCAGTTGAGTATCTCTTCTTTCAAATATTAGCTCATGTCACATTGAAATAAAATTTACCAAGACAGTAAATATAGTTTTGGTTGAAAACTCTATAGAAAAGCATACGGTGTGATAAACTTTAAAAGCCTCCCAAGTAGACATTCTCTTAGGAGGGTTACTGGGCCTCTGTTGTTGGAGCAGACATCAGGTGGACCTAATTCTGACACATGGGTGGAGTAGGATGATATAAGGAGAGAAAAAGAGAGGAAAGGGAGAGAGAGGGAAAGAGAGGAAGGAGGCAGGAACAGAGAAAGGGAGGGAAGGAGGGAGAGGGAAGGAAAGAGAAAGTGGAGAGAGAGGGAGAGAGGGAGGGAAGAAAGGAGAGGGAAGGAGGGAAGGAGAGAGAGGGAGGGAGAGAAGGAGAGAGGAAGGGAGAGAGAGAGAGAGAGAGATAGAGAGATCCTTGTTTCAAACAGCAGAATCTCCGACTCCAAGATGGGCCCTTTTCAGTTAAGGTCCCTTTAAAGATAACTGGCTTAAAGATAACTTTTAAAGATAAGCAGGCAAAAATGACTCCTACCTGTGCTCTGCACATAAGCTTTCATATTGCCTCTACAGTTTTGATGTGAGGTTAGCCTGCTGGATGATTACAATTGGGTGCTCTTTACCAGAACTGTAGACAAGCACATTTAGACACATCTGTGGGCCTGGCTCTCAATGATTTAAGTCAACTTAAAACAAGGAGGCAAGGATGTTAATCAGATCGTGAGAATATAATAACCTGTTTCTGGCCTCACTTGATTCACTGTGTGCTACGGGATCAGGTAACTGTAATCCCATGAATAAAAGGAAGGAGAAGGGGTGATGGGTAAAAGTGAGCATGAGCTATATGCCCTCATCTGTGAAGTTCTGGGCTGGGAGACCAACAGATGTCCTGAGACAGATACACCCTTTGCTGGTTCTTAGAACAGTGAAAAACAAACAAACAAACAAACGAACAAACTTCTTCGTTTGGTGAAGGGTGAGCAGTGGGTGGTGTGAGGATCAGGGGTGTGGAAAGCCTAATGGCCTGAGGTAATAATTCACTCTAAGTTTGGGAAATAAAAATACTGAGGAAAAACGTGACAAGTTTCCCTCTTTTGCCACTCCAGGGTCTTTTGATGTTGAGTGTCTTACAACAGATCACTACACAGGTGGCATGAAGCAAAAATACACTGTGGGCCAATGCAAGCGGCAGTTTGAAGATGTCACTGTCTACCTGGGAGAAAGGACCTACTATATTGCAGCGGTGGAGGTGGAATGGGATTATGCACCAAGCAGGGACTGGGAAAAGGAGCTGCATCATTTGCAAGAGCAAAAGTAACTTTCCAGTCTCAGATTCCTGATGTGCTCAGCTATAATTTTCTGTCTCCCTTTACTTAGGGTTTGCCAACCCTCAGAACAAAGCAACAGCTGCATTAGACCACAGCAGCGATCACTTCCTGGGAACCTATGGCCATTCATTTCCACTTCTCTTGCCATCCTAAGATACCTTCTGTGACCTACTCCGACTGACTCTGCGGCCCCACTGCCTTGCTGGTGGACTGTCACTCACCTTCCAACTCACCCAGTGTGGCTTCTTTCATCCTCCTGATTTCATTGCTAGTTTAATAATCGGCCATGCCGTAGCCTTAAATCCGCTATGAGCTTCTTAACTCCTCAGCAGTTCTTTCCACTAAGATCCTAAAGAAAACTACATCCAAGGCCATTCATGACGCAAACACTGTTTAAAAAAATGTATCAGAAAGAATAAATCCAAGTAAAAAATGGCCTCGGGAATGTTAGAAACATTCATCTCGGCATCATGTGGTATCACCTGATGCTCCAAGTGGCCCTCTTTTTATTTTCCCAGGCATGCCTCCTCTGTCATGTCACCTTCATCATGTGACCTCATGTGAACATGATCTGAGGAACTAGTCTGAGCAGTGGGACAGGTAGTCCCAGGGTGCCTAGTACCCTGGCTGACAGTGGCTAGCTTGATACTGTGAATTCGGTGCTAAGTGTGGTCTGAGATATAGACAGGGCTAAAAGGTTGTTTTGGGGATTTGAATAGAGTGGTTAAAAGGAACCATTATTTAACTAAAACTTAAAGAAAATGTGCCATTTCAGTTCCCATTGACTGAAAAGATTGCACTGGTTCTTGACTGACCATAGACTCATAGCATTTTAGAGTGGGAAACCATGAGACGATCTGACCTGGGCCTCTCTTTAGGGGCATAAGAACTAAGGCTCCTTTCTCCAGATAGCAAGGATCAAGACATCACTTAACGAGGCAAGAGTCAGGACCAGGACTGAAGCAGCGCCCTGGGCAGGTCTCTCTCTCACATCTCACTGTTTTAAAGCTTTCTTTTCTCACTGGGATGGAAAATAGCTTTTAAGGAGCATAATTATTCACAAGAATCTTTACTCAAAACTTATTTTCTCTTCTTCCGTGGAAACAAATACTAACCTGTATCGGGTTCTCCTTTTCTAGCGTTTCAAATGCATTTTTGGATAAGGAAGAATTTTTTATAGGATCAAAGTATAAGAAGGTTGTGTATCGAGAGTTCACTGACAGCACCTTCAGAGAACAGGTGAAGAGAAAAGCTGAGGACAAGCACTTGAGCATCCTTGGTAAGGTGGCGGCCCCATCTTGGTAGCCTTGTGTTAGTGGCAGGAGCTGCCTGCCTGTGGCATCATGGGCAGAGGCTGCATTTTTCTACTTCATATGCCAAAGCTATTCAAACCAAAACAGAACAACAAAAAAAAAATCATCCAATTAAAACAGAGAAAAGTTTGTGTTTGCTGAGGAAGACAGAGGATATCACTTATTTCTGTCAGGAATAGTGCATCATTCCACAGACCGATAAAATTATTTGTGCTTGGTGCCTACAGTTTTGGTGAAGTTTCCAGGAAATACTTCTGAATAAATACCTGAACCAAATTCTTTTTTATTCTACCAACCCCCACCAAAAGAAATGTCTCTTTTGCTTGAAAAATTAAGATGTAATCAGTTACAAGAAAAAGTATATATATGGGGGTGAGAAAATGTGTTTCCTTACAGAGAACCAAGAGAAAGTTACCTTCAGGTTTTCGGGAACCACATTAAGGCAAATGTGCAACCTGAAATCCACGAGGTGCCACACCCTTGAGCCTTTCCGTGGTCCCATGGCATCAGAATTTCCTTCCTGAGATCCTCTAGATGAGTGATTCTCAACCTTCCTAATGCTGTGACCCTTTGTGGTGACCACCAAACATACAATCATTTTCTTTGCTACTTCATAACTGTAATTTTGCTACTGTTATGAATCATAATGTAAAATATCTTTGTTTTCTGATGGTCTCACGGAACCTCCGTGAAAGGGTCATTTGACACCCCAGGTTGAAAAACACTGCCCTAGTGCTAATGGGTGGCAGAAGTATGCAGGAAAAGCTACAGTTAGCTGGGGAGCAGAAGCTGAAGGACCGCCTTCAGTCCTAACTCCAGGCTCATGGGGGGGGGGGTTTCAGTCCTAACTCCAGGCTCATGGGGGGGGGGGGTTCAGTCCTAACTCCAGGCTCATGGGGGGGGCAGAAGGGCAAATACTGAGTCCTGAGAGGAAGCTGTGCAAAGTAGCTCCTGGCCTGCCATCAGCTCTCCCTGTTAGACCTAGACCCTCGGGGGTTTTTAGGCTACACCTCTGCATAAGAGATACATTATGCTCTTTATATTTAGAGAAGCCATCTCTAGTGTTCTTATATGTATCTTCTGGGGCTAGAAATAAATCATGAACTGTAACAGAACCACAGGCAAAAAAGAAAAGAACAAGTTGAAAAGTTACCCGATTTTTGCCTTTATCACTGACAGAAATTCCAATCTACTAAGCTAACCTTCCATTTCGCTTTTACCAGGTCCCCTGATTCATGCAGATGTTGGAGACAAAGTTAAAGTCGTCTTTAAAAATATGGCAACAAGGCCATATTCAATACATGCCCATGGGGTGAAAACAGAGAGTCCTACAGTTGTCCCAACGTTACCAGGTACTGAGCGGAGGGGAATGTAGCGCACAGGTACCACTCCACAAAGGCTAGCTGTTGTAAAGGGCAGTCCTTCCAAATGAGCGTGCTGAGAGGGAATGCAAAGGAAGGTGAGCGCATACAAGGAACAGCTCTTTTGGCTCTTGGTTACACACACACACATACACACACACACACACACACACATTTTATACCAAAACTATTTGCCAAAGGGCTGTAAAACAAACATGAAGGTGCTGGAAACTGACAGAGATGGAAGACTAAATTAGAAAGATGCCCCCTTCACTCAACTAGACCATATTTGAGGTGGCATTCACTGCACCACGGGGTACCAGTCTCTCAGACAATGTCTGCAGTTGAGAACTTTAAAACCCGAGTTTAAACCCTGTCTCTGGCATGTCCCAGGAGCGCAGCAGATGTTTAGTTAAGATAAAAACTGAGGTATATGATACACACCAAAGTAAAACAACAAAATTATTTGATAGAAAAAGGTTTAAAAAAATGTATCAGCTCCCAAATATATCAAATAAAACGAGTGCTCCATAGAATTACTTTTACAACTTAAAGGAAGATAAATCAAAACTTCTCACTTGATCGGCTAAGGAAGATAAACATAGATAACACTGAGTTGTTAGCAAAGCTATGAAAGAGACTCATCAAGGTAACAATGGTATCTGTCAGGTAAGCCAAACAGTAGAGCCCGACATTGGAGGTGACACGTAATTGATGTAATTGATTCGGGAGGTGCAGCTCAGGTAACAGGGAGGAAGGGCCCTAGGGTCTATGATTAGGAATTTCGGGGTTTATACTACACACTCACCTAAGGATCCAAAGGATGAGTTATCTGATTAAGGATCTTAAGCAGCTTTCTGGACCATTCATGATGATTAAGTGACTGTAGGGGAGAAAGGGCAACATTAGGGGTCAATTAGGTAAATCCTGCACTAAACTCTGGGAAAAAATTACAATCAACAAGAATTCGAATAAATAAGATTTGGCATGGCCCTGAACCAGATGAAGGGCAAGAGGTTATGATCCTGCAATTCTACTTTAAAGTGACACCAAAGGGCCTGCTGGGACTTGGGCACTTGAGGTAAGGATGGAGGTGTTGAGGATGACTCTACAGCTTTAGGAACCCATCCCTGGGAACAGAGCAGGCTCAAAGGACAGATTGATAGAAATAAATGTGGCCAGCAGGAAATGGATGGGTCTTTCACATTATATGTTTAACATTTACATTTTCTGTTCTTAGTGAAATGCTCTGCTTGGGCAAGAAATGAGGAAATTGGGGCTAAAAGTGATAGTTTGAGGGAAGGGAAACACGCCTACACATCCCTTAAGACAAGACCTCAATGCTTGCTTGGTTCTTTTGTATAGGATTTCAGACCCCAGAGTGTTAACCAGATAGTGTTGTTTGCAGGAAATGGCAAGGTCTATGTAAACAAATCAGACAGAGGGGAGTCTGAACCTGTGTGTAGATATAGTGAAAGGCCTGTGGACGGAAGTTCTGTGGCAGAGTAGTTAAAGATGGATCCATGCAGTTTTTTCAAGTTATGACATTAAAATGACCACCCTATTTTTTTTTTTTTTTACTTCCCCTCCTTCTCCTAAGTCTTTTTGGTTCAGCAAGTGAATAAGAGCTGATTAATTCATAATATATATACAAGAACATAAAATGCCTAAGTGTGTCTTAGAAAGAGACTTCCAAACCATCGAAGTTGTTCAGTAGTTAAAGGTGCTTACTGCCAAGGCTGATTACTCAAGTTCCATCTCTAGAACCCATATGGTTGGGTTGGAACACAGAACTCTCATATACTTTCACATGTGGCACATGTGTGCTTGCATACATATACACTCACTATTAAAAAGCTAAGTTACTGGAAGAATTTTGAGTACTATTATTTTTTAACAACCATCTTGACATCTTTACTTTCTGGATCACTAGTTATCAAGGCTTAATATATGCATATACATTATATGTGTATATATATTGTATGTGTATATAAATTGTATATGCATATAAAACACATTATGTGTGTTGGATACTAACTGAATGTAACCAGACATGTAACTCTTGGTTAATTTAGGTGAAACTCGTGTTTATATATGGCAAATTCCAGAAAGGTCGGGTGCTGGAAGAGAGGATTCACCTTGCATTCCATGGGCTTATTACTCAACCGTGGATCGAGTTAAGGTAAACTTGAAACCATCTCTTTTGTAAGATTCTCCAGATGGACAACTGAAAGCAGATACAGTTACCAGAGTTGTCCTGTGCTCCAATCTGTCAAAATCCCAGAAATATAAACTGTTCTCTAATCTAGTTCAGTTTACACTTTTGGTTTGTTTGCTTTTAAATATGAAGTTATAATTCTCTCATACCTATTGATTATTGATAGCACCTAATAAGAATTTAAAACCAATGTATTTCAGGCTTCTTTTGGTATGAAAACACTAAATGCAAAGAACTGAGATGTGTCACTTCAGAGTACTTTGCAAACCCAATAGCTAATCAGAGCTGTGGGTGTTGTTGACTAAAATGTTGTAAAAATAAAAACACCTAATGGCCACCTCAAGCACGCAGCTCTGCAGGACTCAATCTGGATCAGAATCCCTTCCCAGTTCCTGAACTGTCAATGCAGATGCCTGCTGGACATCTACACCAGAAATCCCCAGACATAGGTACCCTTCTAAAAGAGTCTTCCTCCACCTCCTTTACTTCCTGTTGCAACAAACAAACAAACAAACAAACAAAAAACCCAACAGCACATCTGCTACATATTTGCAAGAGAGAATAGGTCCAGCCCATGCTTCTTCTTTGGTAGCAGATGCCTCAGTTGGTCTTCTTGTGGGTTCCCAAATTGGGGGGGGGGGGTGCATCTGTTGCCTTCCTGTGGATCTTATTTCCCTTAACTGAGTCACTTTGTTTGGAATCAGTAGGAGAGGCCTAGTTAGTCCTGCAATAGCTTCACATGCTAGGGCAGGGTGATTCCAAAGTGGGCTTCCCCTTTCTCAGAGGAAAAGGGGAGGAGGGATGGGGGGGAGGTTGAATGAGGGAAGGATGGGGGTAGGGGAGCTGCGATTGGGATGTAAAGCAAATATATTAAACAAACAAACAGCAGCACAAGTTCACCGAGCAGGAGCTTGGAACCACTTTTCTCACCCAATTTGACCCTACAATCGCTCAGCCCGCTCCAGCCCTGTCAGTTCTTGTGTTCCAAACGCTGCTTCCCAGGCTACACACTTTCCCCCCTAAGTCTACCTTCATGTGACTAATCTGACTAGACTAAAATGTGGATTTGCTGTCATCATGTCTCAGAAACTACTTATGACACGACTTGAATTTCATTAGTACAATACAGCTCAAGGATGATCCGAGACAAAGTCGGCCATCACTGACGCCTGGCCACACACAGCAAATGCTGTTTTAGAGTTAACTGTGGTCGTTCACAGTTCACTTCACAGTATTCATTAGCACTGTTTCTCCATGACAATGGACAACTTCCTGGGCTTCCACACATTGCCTCTCTTCCTATGAGCTCCTGTAGCGAAAGGTGGTTCCTTTAGCCGTGGATATGAAATAACTGGCATAATACTTGGCTCACAGTGATGAGTTCATGAGTTTATGAAATAAACAACCGACACTGTTCACTTGGGTAGCTCACTAGTTAGGCTAGTCCTTGGCCTCTGCACGTATCTAAGTTCCACATCAGCCACATAACCTACTCTTCATCACTGTTTCAGCTCAACCACATTAAGTATGAAGATGCTAAAGCTTCCCCTTGGGCAAGGTACCCTACTAAAGTCAGTCCCTCCAAAAGGGCTGGGATTGCGGGTAAGGTCCCAGCTCTCTGAAATCCTGACCATCACTTCTAGGATAACTGTAGTTTCTGCTTGTTTTCAGGATCTCTATAGTGGGCTAATCGGCCCATTGATTGTTTGTCGGAAATCTTATGTCAAAGTATTCAATCCTAAAAAGAAAATGGAGTTTTCCCTTTTGTTTCTAGTATTTGATGAGAATGAGTCTTGGTACTTAGATGATAACATCAAAACATACTCTGATCACCCTGAGAAAGTAAACAAAGACAACGAGGAATTCATAGAAAGCAATAAAATGCATGGTATGAGACACTATTCTAAGCCATTTTCCTTTTTTACCCTTTTCTTCTTTCAAAGGAAATCATGTTGTAGGGCTGTTTTATTTTAAAATATTATAACATTAAATTCTGTTCAAAAACCAAAATGTTTAAAATCTTTACTCATTTTTCTCCCAATTTCAAATCCTCACTCCTTTTTAAATAAATCCACAATTAGGATTAAGATTCTTCATATAAGTAACTTGAAAAGTATCAATGATACTTTTGAACTTGAAAGCACTGTTTTCCCCATCTATAGTGAAGTAAGCTCTGTCATGTTAACCTAGTAATATTTTCTATTACTGTTACGGGTTAAACCATTCTGAAACATATCACATTTCCCTCAGCTATTAATGGGAAAATGTTCGGAAACCTACAAGGCCTCACGATGCATGTGGGAGATGAGGTCAACTGGTATGTGATGGGAATGGGCAATGAGATAGACCTGCACACTGTACACTTCCACGGCCACAGCTTCCAGTACAAGGTAAGAGACGCCCACAGCATTCTCTCCTGCTCTGCTTAATACAATTAAGCCAAGAATGCGTTTCCTGAGAGATACCTGTGAAAGACACTGGCCTAGCTTGCAGGGAGGGCACTGCAGTCCCCACTGACACACCCGCCCCTCACACTTGGCTCTCCTTACCCTTGCAGGTTTCTCTGTCTTTTGTTCTGTACACATATTCTGAATGGAAAGGCTAACAGAGAAGGCAGAAGTGTTCAATTCTCATAACGGTGAGGAAGCAGAGATGAGAACAAGGCTTCACTATAGCTCTGCCCATTCCAAGTTCTCTCTTACATTGTATGAGGTGAACTGTACCATGTATACATCTTAAACTGTATCATTTAGGTTTCAAGCTGACATCCCCAGAACACAGTTCTACCCAACCGACACCTTGGGAAACCAACCGTCCTCTTGAAGACACATTTTTGTCCCTGTTTTTAAATTAATGTAGAATTTTCACAAGCTACCAAACAAAAACAAACAAAAAACCACAGGCATATTGAAAAATGTCCATTTTATAATCTGTACTGTTTTCTATACATATATCACTATGAGCTTTCAGTATTATTGCCACAGAAATATGCCAGCAACATGTTTGAGAATATGTCTGTGTGATTTAGATTGTCGATCCTCTTTTGCTTCCTTTACATGTTCTTTGCCTTACAGTTTGATAAACAAGGTAAGTCTATAAACCAAGCACCATGGAAAGTTGATGTGGGACCACAGTGTGCTTGCAAGCCCGAACTGTGGCAGTCACTGGGCACAGTCCTGGCTAATAAATGCATCCCTCCACATTTTCCTTCATGCCTCAGAGTTCTGAGGGTTTAGGTGAGGACTACAAATTTCTGAACATAAAATATGGAGGGATTCATTTTTCTTTTTTAAAAAAATGTTTTTTTTTAATATTTTGACCCAGCGAATTAAAGATTATTAAATAAACTCTCATATTTGTCATTTTTCTAATAAAGCACAGGGGAATGCACAGTTCTGATGTCTTTGACCTTTTTCCTGGAACATACCAAACCCTAGAAATGTTTCCCCAAACACCTGGAACCTGGCTACTGCATTGCCACGTGACCGACCATGTTCATGCTGGGATGGTGACTACCTACACTGTTTTACCAAATCAAGGTGAATATCCAGGTAGTGTCTCTAGATAGACATTATGAATGCTTTGCCTAAATACATCTCCCAGTATAAGGCACTTGTGAATTGGCTGTCCTGGTGCCTTCCTTCTCTCCCTGCAAATAGGAAGGTTTTACTGATAGGCCAGCGGAAGGTATCACTGACTGGCTGACAGCTAGAATGGTATTGAGGCTAAGTGCACAAAGGACACAAACTTGACAATATCATCACAACAAAGCTGGTTTAAGAAAACAATCACATTAGTAGTTGTTTTGTTTTTTTTTTTAAACAAAAGAGCAAGCATGACTTACAAATGAACATTTAGGATTTTACTTCTTTCTTAAGAGGAAACATTAACTTTTTTTCAGCAGCTCCCGCCTAAGAGAAACACCAGTCAACCAAGTGTGATTTCAGTCACCACCCAGAACAGTTCTTTTCGAGATGGCAGAGAAGAGCTGTTCTGTTCACAAAGGATCTGAAAAAAACTAAAGTTACAAATATTTACTCTTCAGATCGGACATGTATAAGTACACACAGACACACAGATACACACCCGTGTGTACATACACAGAGCACAGGAAAATGCATCTTTTTTGTGGATACAAACCACCAACAAAAATATACAGAGTGACATCCCAGCGCTGTACTTTACAGGCTTTAGGTCTTCTGAGCTGAAAATTACTGGAATTAGAAATGGCAAATCTAACTGGAGAAAGTTACATGTAGAATATGCTTCTTCCTTAAAAATAAAATAGGCATGTGTGTGCGTGTTTGTGTGTGTGTGTGCGTGTGTCTGTGTGTGTGTGTGTGTGTGTGTGTGTGTGTGAATATGCTGAGGTCCTAGGGACAGAGTCCATGTTTTTGTCAATGTTAGGAAAGACTATTACTAGTGAACTGCACCCTCAGTCCAAGTATTACAAATCTAAAAGTCACTCAAGATTATACTTATTATAAATAAAGATGTCACCTTTGCTCTTACACCAATATCTCTCTGAAAACAAAACAAAACAAACAAACAAAAAACAAACTACTTTCATTAGAGCAGTTACTGGTAATACAAAACTACCCAAGACTCAAAAAAGCAAATGAACTGCTGGGTTTAATACCAATAACTTGACCCAAAGTAAAAAGTCAACAAGACTAAGAAAGAAAATGGGAAACAGTCTCTAAATTAGTGATTTTCAACCTGTGTGTTGCATGCCCTTTGGCGGTCCAAGGATCCTTTCACAGGGTTTGCATCGGAAAACAGATATGTCCATTATGATTAATAATAGTACCAAAATTAAAGTTATGAAGTAACAAAAATTAATTTATGGTTGGAGGTCATACCAGGAAGAATTGTATTAACAGCTTGCAGCATTACAAGGCTGAGAACCTTGTTCTAAATAAACAAGCTTGCAGGGCTAGTGAGATGCTCAGCAGTTAAGAGCACTGGCTGCTTTTCCAGAAGATCAAGGTTCAATTCCCAGCACCTAAATGCTCACAACCCTCTGTGATTCCAGTTGTGTACTGTAACTCCAGTTTAGGGAATCTAATGCCCTCTTCTGGTCTCTGGATACAAGTCACACAACTGCGTACAGATACACATACATATAAGTAATATACCCATATCAAAGAAAGAAAGGGCAGAAGGGAAAGAGAGGGAGGAAAATCGAGGAAGCAGAGGGCAGAAGGGAAAGAGAGGGAGGAAAATCGAGGAAGCAGAGGAAGAGAGAAGGAAGAGGGGAGGAGGAAGAATGAGAGAGGAAGGAGCTTGCTTGCATCATAAACCATGCAAAAAGTAATGGAGAGGAAGGTGCACTTGAGAATCTATGTATGCAAATGTTTAGCACCCAGGAGATACTGCCACAGGGTGGTCCTGCACATAAAAATGCTAAAACCTTCCATAACAAACCTGGGGGAAAGGGAGAGGTAGGTAATGGCTGTTTAAGAAGAAGAGTGCTTTTAAAACAGTAGAGGGAACTACAGAGCAAATAACCAATATGAAAAAAGAACATGGAAAATATTCAAAAGAAATCTGACTTTGACAAGAAAAGATATATGACTGAAAGAGTACCAGACGACAGGTCTGAACTACCCATAGAAAAGTCTAAATCTTTAAATATGTTAGATAAAGCTCAACATCTCAAAAAATCACTGCCTTTCATTAACAAAACCATACAGAAATAAAATGATACCTGTTAACATTATACATCAGGTGACAACTGTCTCTTGAAGAAAAAAAGATTAGTTAAAAATAGTGGCTAATCTACCATTGTCGATTGGATGTTTCTTTTTCCCTATCAGAAGAAACACATAAATACCTCCTTTGAGCATAAAGCGTAAAGAGCACTTTTATTGAACTTTAACTTGTCAGATAACCTTTATGATACAAACTGAAGTGGGAAAGCTGGCTTAATTGTCAATTTCTCAAATTCAGACAGCACATACCTGCAGTTCTAGCTAAACAGATCTATTACAATACTCCGGTGAATATCTAAAACTACTCATTTGACGAGGTAGAGTTTTTGAAATAGTTTTTAGACATATTTTAAGGCTCATAGAAAAGGGTACAGGAGAAAGAATTCTCAAACCTTCCTTCTGTTCTTGTAAAGTTACCTTTGCCTTCTTGTTCTCTCTCCATCCCCCGTCCTGTCCTCCTTTGTATCGCACTTGAATATATCTCTGTGCAAATATGTCTATCTGTATTTCACAAATACCTTCTTCTGTGTAGCCACCATCACTGCCAAGACCTGCTTTTAAAATGATTAGAAGCTAGAGCTGTTTTTCCGATCTCAGCAACCATCCCACCATACTCAAGGAAAACCCCAGCTCATACACAGATCCTGAGGGACAGCATCTCAATTTTGCCTTTGTTTTAAATTCAATCTTATGTGCACGGATCTTTTGCCTGCAAGCATGCCTGAGCACCAAGTATGTACCTGGTGCTCATGCGGTCCTAAAAAGGCACCAAATCCTCTGGAAGTGGAGTTACAGATAGTTGTGAGCCAGCATGTGGGTGCTGGGAACCAAACCCAGGTCTAATCCCCTCAGGGACATTTTGTAAAACAGAACAATTGTCACCATGGGAGGCTCAGGCTGACACAGACCCTGGATGTGCTCATCCGTATCACGGCTGAACTCTGAGCTTTGGGGAATGTGGTGTCTGCCAAGATCCTCTACAGTGCATTTATTACTTTTCACCTTTATGACTGGGATCTTTTGCAAAGAAGAAAATACATTTTCTTTCACTAAAGCAGCAGTAAAATGGGAGATTTTAAAATATATATTAAAAATGAATGGATTAAGAATTAATCAAAGTAACTAATATTTTCAAAAAAACAGAATACATGTATAGCACCCATGTGCAGACTTTTTAACCTTATAAAATATACTATTTTAAGTAATCATCTTACAACTTCTTTTTCTATATAGACTAAGTATGGCTGAAAGAAATAAATTGGTGCTAAGTGGAAAAGGAGAGCAATGAGTCATTTCAAACCTTTCCAAAAAAAAAAAAAAAAAAAAAAAAAAAAAAAAAAAAAATCAAAGCCACACAACTGTTCATCTGTGAGGGGACTGGTAATACGAAGGATGGACAGATCAACAGACTGTATCATGAGGCGTATTTGCTCCTTGGGTAATAAAATCGCTTTACACAGTCCACTTACACCTGCACTGAAAGGACTCTGCAAAGTGGCACCAAATAAAGAAAACCATGTGATCAGACGCTGTCCTTGGATGTTCTCACGGGATCACTATAAAGTTTACTAAACCGTCTCCCACTCTTCTCATCAAGTCTAACAAACCATGGGGCGAGGGGGTACAGAACAGAAGGAGAGATGAAGACACCGAGATGCACTTTGTGAAAATCTGAAAAATAGTCAAAGGACGCTGTCTGAAAATAGAGAAAGTCAGAATCCAATATGTTACATTTTGAAGAAATAAAATGCAGATAATAAATGAATTTAAAAATGCTAATAAGAGAACTTGAAATTGGGGTTCCATGAAACACTGTTGAATAGACATACTGCAGACCTTTACTGGGTTCACGGGCTCTGGCAATGTGCTGGGGGACACTATAGGGTCTGCAACAGCAGTTTACTAACAGGGCTGGAAACTGGCTCAAAGGCTAAAAGTACCTGCTCTTGTAGCAGACCTAGGCTCGGGTGCCCATGACAGGCAGCGCCAGTTCTAGAGGACCCAGTGACCTTTTCTTGCCTCCTGGGGTCTCTGCATGCACATGACTCACATACACACACTCAGACTTACACACATACACATAAAAAACCACGCCTTTAAAACAAACCAAATCAACCCAGCAAATAAGCAACTAAAATGACAGATACGAACATCGTGATCATTTATTCTCTTGTATTTTATGGGTTGAAGGAATGGGAGTATATACATGTAAAGAACAGAAATAAGACTTTGGATGAAAATATGTCAACTCAACAAGACAAGAGTTCATTTATCTGATTGTGAGAGAGACACCATGAGTTTCAAAAGGAACTCAAAAGCCAAGTCTTTCACCGGGGTGAAACATTACATCTTTATCATACTTACATAAAAATACAAAATAGTAACCCAGAAGAAAAATCTGTGACAGTTGAGATGCTGTTTGATGAGGAAGAGGGACACTTGAGCATCCTTGAGATGTCTTTCCTTCCAGAGACCTGGTGTGGACAGGACTGCCACACCTTCAGCACGGAATCCATGCTAGCCCCCACAACAGAAGCCTGGGTCTGACTCTGAATATACATTCATGGCCCTCTACACTTACAAGGCTTGTGAGATTTGCATAGATTGAGGTCAGAACAAGATTCACAGTTCCAGAATCACACAAAATACAGAGTAAAAAATAAAATAAAAACCAAAGGAAATGCATGTGGAGAGGCCTTACACTTTGAAGGTTTTTACATTCGAGACAAGTGAATGGGTTCAGGTTATAGATTAAGCGAACGGCTGCAATTACATGGTAAGGTATGCACCCTTTACACAGCTATGACATGTTAACACAAACCCTCTGAGTTTATTCCATCTGAGACAGAGCAGATAAATTATGCAGTCACTTTTATGCCACTGTGCCGCGAATGATACCATCAAGTTACTGATTTCTTCCGGCTACAGAAAAGGAGGTAGGGCAGGAAAAATGCTGCCGCCCCATCTTCTGGGAGAACATTCAAGAAATCCCTTAGGTCCAGTCCCACAGCAACAACCGACAAGGTTTCTGTGGAAAAGAAGTGCACATGAGATGCAACCAAAAGTCCCACTCAGTTTTCCAGTTTGCTTAGTGATTTGAAATTCGTTCAAGTAACAAAATGAATTATAAAAGTAAGAGAATGAATTAGTTCATACTTAATTTATCCCTTTTAAAGCCCTTCAACATTTATTTTGTGTCTAGCCCCTGGAATTTGAGTTACTAACTCACTGGTAGATTGTTACATTATCTTTTAGTCAGAACCTACCATTTACTAATAAAACATACTAACACATGGATGCTGCCTTAATTTTGGAACTGCAGTTAGTATATAAAGATTGTTTGCTAGATCAGGAATACCATTAATTACTAGAAAACATTTTCCTATAGGTTTTTCTCTGTAATGAGATTTTCATGTTAATAATAATCGTACATGTTTTGTGATGACCACACACCTGTTCTGCTACATAGTAAAGTGCTATAAAAACCATTTTCAATATTAAGGAATTTAATAGAGTTGGGGATACATTCAGCACTAGAACCCTTACCTAGTATGTGCAATTTCCTGGATTCAATCCTCAGCACCAATAAAAGAACACAAGGCAGTGTGGCTGGGGTGATGGGGGTGTTACTGATCATTTTAAAGGAGATAATTATATAATTTTGTCCCTATTATTTCTTAGTTAGTGCTGCCCTCCGAGAGTTGGGTAGACAACTCGATTCATTCACACAAGCTTGAAGATCTGCATTCAATCCCAGTGCCCATGGAAAAGAAAGCCAGGCACTGTAGCATGCCTTAATACAAGATCTGGGAAGGCAAAGATAGATTCCTGCAGCTCCCTGTCCAGCCAGTTTAGCTTGGTTAAGTTAGACACAGGTTCCATGTGACTAGCCCCGGTGAGATCCCTGCCTCAAAAACCCATGATGCTTGAGAAATGATGCCCTTTGTCCTGTACACATAGATGCACATATGCCCTCATACACTCTACAAAAATAAATGAATAAATAATAAGAATGTCTTCGAGATCATGTTGTCCTATGAATAAACATTCCTTTCTTCCACGTCTACTCACACTTGAGCAGCGTCTTCTGTGTGATCCTTACCCATTTGCAGGGCTGTTGTAAAACCCACTCTGTCGATCTAAATCACCCTTCACACAGTGGGATGGCCTGCCCTGTCACTACAAAACTAAACAACTCCACAACAGTGACATACGGGAAGGACTTTTAGCTTTGCAGACAGACATATCTGAGAAGAGACGGAGACTCTTCCACCGGAATGCCGAGTGACTTTAAGAATGTTACTCAGCGGCTGGAAATATAGATCAGCGGCTAAGAATACCTGCTGCTCTTCCAGAGGACCTTAGTTTGGTTGCCAGAGCTCATGTCAGGTGGCTTATAACCCCCAATAATTCCATTTCTAGACTGAAACCTTGGGTCTCTGAGGTTACCTACATGCATATAAATGCATACATGCATACACACATACAAACATGCATACACACACACACACACACCTTACACATTCTATCAGTCTGTTTCTCTAGAGAACTCTTAATACAGCATGCATGCTATAATACATACACAAAAGTATATACATAAAAACATTCCTACAAAGGAAGAATAGAGAGTCTCCTGATTGGGTAATGACACTGCTAATGTGTGAAGATGGAGGGCAGCTGTAAGATCAAATGACTGACCCCCAAAGTAGCCCTACCCTTTGCCACAACCCCATGTGTTAACTAGTAACACATGATAGGATAGAAACAGAAAAACATTCATCAAGATTGATAAATGGTAGTCTCCGGATTATAAAAACTGAAATATTTACAAAGATGCAGAAAACTGTAATTTACAAGTTCAAGATTTAAATCCTTAAAGAACTCACTGTTCTTCAACACTTAAAATTATTTTTACTAATCTTAATTTCCCACATGAAGTAAAGTAAAAACCTAGCGTGGTCTAAACTGCTGTAATATTTTAAATGTTGAAAATTTAAGTTTCTATTAAAATAATCTGCTAAGACTCTGGACACGTTAACATCTAAGGCTGTCAGCACCGTGACTAGAGATGCTGGATGAGAACAAGTGAGAGGACGTTCCAGGTGACTCCCGCGCCCTGGGTACCTCACCTGACATCACAGTGGCAAACAAACAACACTAGAGAAGTTAAGAACTTGTGCAATTAAAAACTGCAAGTAAAATTCACAACTATCCAAAGAAGGGGCCATTACCTTTTAACAATGACAGGTGAAGGTGGTACCTCTCTCCGCCACTCTTGACTCTATGACACAGTTCAGGCAGTAGCTTTTTCCACCACAGAATCTATCTTATGGAAAATAAACACATTTTAGTTTGGTGCATCTTATCCTCAGACTTTGAATGAGAATAAAAAGGCTATGCAGGACAGAGCACACAGAGCAACTATATCCTTTGCTTAAGGAATCACCTCTATTATAACAAGGATTTTTATCAGCAGCTAGGCTTCTGATGGGACTTAAAACAAAAGGCAGGCCTGTAACTTGAGGTACACATGTACACATTTATTTTCAAGGAAAAATATGCATATATCCTCTTTTTACCATGGTTGGGAAGAATTGGGGGGAGAAAAAAAAAACTGCTAAAGCTGAAACTCAGCTAACTGCTAAATTAAAGACCAAATATAGAGAAGGAATTTCCCCCACCACACATTATGACTCCCACACCTTCAACTAATCAATGATCTTATCTGAAAAGAACTCTTTAGAGATGAGATATATCACCCCCATGCATTTTTATAGCATCTACAAGTATTCAAAATGTCCACCATTAAACATACACGTTCTTTCGCCACTTGTAAAACTAGACTAACATCAATAGTCCTCATTCTGCAGATAAGCCAACCCAAGTACCAAATCTTAACTCCACTGATGAAGACTAGAAGCATAGTCTGAAATACATACCCAGCGATCCTCCTTCAGCTCCTGATTAGCATATGCAATGACCGCCTCTGGGCATCTCTCCAGCAATGTGTCTAAGCACTGTTCATACTCTTGTAAGCGTGTATTACATAGAACGTGAGCACTAAGGCCAGCAATAGTGTCCTCGGAGAGTGGCTCTAGAAACGGAATAATGGAAGCGACATCCAAGGAAGGGCTACATATGAGAGACTAGAAAGGGAAAAGTGAAATATTATGGAATGAAGCATCCCAAACAGACACACAACAAACATATAGTATATTCTTTTTCAAAATAATAAAATTCAACTTTGCCAAAATAGGAAAGGGAACACAATTTTAGAAAACATGAATATGACCCTAGAATACTTGGACTGAGGTACTAAATAATCTTAAATTCAATTCTACTTTTTAAAAAGCTGCTTAATAACACTGGGACTCTAGCCTAAAGATATGACCACCATGTGGTTAGAGATTTATGCCCCATAATGTTTGGCACAAGTATTTATAATATTGAAAGACCATGAGTGGTTGTAAGTCCAACAAGAAGGAACAGAAAAAGTAAACTATGGTTTATTTTATAATTATATTTCCAAAGGTCAGTTAGGAGAAAATTATGACAAAACTGAGCCAAGACATCTTGAGATACAATTATACACAGAATATGACCAACGTTGCGAAATCCATGCACTGTATAAAACTTGTATAGTAAGACAGATCTCTGGAAGAATACTGCAGTTTGAAAAAGAGGTTAACTCAGTGCCTGATGGGTTGGAACAAAATCCTGTTTGCTTTGTTTTCTTTTAACACTTCTGTTTTTTATAAAATTTAAATGATGAGCTCATAGTATGTTTGTGTGTGTGTGTGTGTATGTGGGGGGGAGGGAGGGGGAGAGAGACCTCATTAGTATTAACTTTACTTTAAAAAACGTAAGCGTCTCAGTGGATTGAGTTCCCTGGTTAGTTTAGCCTGTGGCGTGTCTGCGAGGTACAGTCGGTTGTTAACTGATGGAGAAGTCAGCAGCAGTTCCCTGGACAACTGGTCCTTGGCTGTATAAGGAGGTAGCCTTGACCCACTTGGCTACCACTCAGGCCCAAATAAAGGACTGTAAGTTGGGCTACCTCAACATCTACCCCATCTGTGAACTGCTAGAGCTGGTGAAGGACCAGTCCAGCAGATCCAAAGCTGCAAGATCTCCATGACACAGGGCACCAACGGGGTATCTGCGAGGAGTCCAGTGTGGTTCCAGTACTGATAGTGTAGTCGAAGCCAGAGGCCTCAAAGGAGACCAATGACTCATTGCAGTGAGCTTCTGTAAATAAAGACGAGTAGACAGAAAGGTAGAGTGACACCACAGCTTCCATGGTGAGGTGTCCCCAGCTCCTTTCTGTTTGTTTTTCCTTTTCTTTTGTGGGGTGACTGCAAGGGCAGAGGGTGATACGAAGGAATGGAGAGATGAGTAGGACTAGGGTGTGTGATTGGAAAGTCACTATGAAGAGAACAAGGAAGGAAGCCAGGCAAGCATGAGCTGAGCTGCTGAGCTTCCTTGGCTGTGCGTGAATTCTCTAACTGGAGGTAATGCTACGTAGACTAGCAGGCAGTCCTGTCTTCAGGCTCCTGCTTGAGCGGCCCCTTCACCTGACCTCCCTAAACCATAGACTATGGCCAGGCAGTGTAAGTGAACAATGACCACAGGGACAACTGATTGTACATTTGAGAAGTGACTGTGCAAGGAAGAAATGGCTGATGACCTGAGCCCATTCCCTGAGACCAAGATGATAGGAGAGAAGGGAGCTCCCTATGCTCCCCACCGCGTGACCAGCATACTGTGCCCCGCATCTCAATCTCACTGCTCCCCGAAATCAATAGCAGCAAAATTTCCTTTAAACGTGATCGTTTAGAACCCAGTCTTTGTATCAACACCACCTCCCACAGACTAATGGCAGGCATTGCTTCAATATTCATTCACTTACTAGTATTTTCCTTAAGCAACTTTACTAGTTTTTAGCTTTTACATTCTTTAGCACGTTTTATTCTGACATCAAAATAAACTTCATTTCCCTTTTCCTATAAGAGATATAATCATGACTTAATTTCCTTTCCTGTATCTTCTTCTGCTACAGCATCATCTCAGAGTTACAGGATGACCTGGAACAGCCTCTACACAATGTTAGTCAGCATGATCATTTTATTCCAAACATCTACCAAGGAGTAGCCAGGAAAATAAGGTTGGTATATTTTCTTATCCATCTGGATAATTTCCTGGTAGTGACACAGCACAGATGAAATAAAGTGAGACTCTCCTACTTATATGGAAGGAGGCACAGACTCCTTGTTAAATGTGATAGGAGGAGGCAAAAGCATGGGTACCGAACCACAGCTGAAATGAAGCTAGTCCAAACAGCACAAGGCGTAAAGTTTTACTAAGAATTATAAACATCAGTATAATAAGAAACACTATACAGCAGGGCACAGGTGGCCAGTACTCCTGAATTTTTTTTCAAAAGTATTGTTTAACTCAGAATTCCTAATATAAAATATTGATTTCTATATATGGCTTGCTACAGTGAATAAACAAAACAAAAGAGTGGCGAAAATTATATTCAGTCCTTGGGCCAGCAAATGATTTTTAAAAGATACATTTAGCCCAGCCTGACCTACCATGTTACATGCAGAAACAGTGATAGTCAGAATTCATATACCATAACTATGTCCTGTAGGTTTATGTTAAAGCAACACATGGTGAGAAAGTGGGAAGGTAGGTGGGGAAAGAGTCTGGAAAAGCGGAAGAAAGGGAGAGGAAGAGGAAATTAAGGGAGGAAGAAGATTAAAGCAGATGTGAATGTTTCTCTTGGCACATCTCTAGCTTGATAAGGTTGTTACGATTATTTCTAAGGGTTTCTATGCGTCTAACTTATCTATCTGGGTGGGCAGTTTATATCTTTGTTCACTGGTTGTGAGCTTATTGTGTAGAGGGTTTGTAGATTGAGAATTTAACATATAAAACATTGATAACTTGATGGTTGTGGGGTCAGGTTTGTTTGGGGAGGTGGATGAAGGTGAGTGAAAACAACACTTTTGCTCCACCAGGGACAGCAGCAGGGGTGCTGGAGTGAACCCCGCATGGAATGGAGCCACCGAGTTAGAGATCCCCATAGTGCCATGCCCCCCCATCCCCACCTCCCTGTAGCAGCACTAGTGCAGGATACAAGGTTTCATTTTTTTACTACAGCAACAGTGTCCCATAATTGATTGGAAAAATTCTCTTCTGGGGTCAGATAAACTGGCTACTTTGACATATTTTTCATGACAGATGGTATTGGTTGGGTGGGTATTTACTCTAAATTAGGTTAAGCCACATTAAGCAAAGCTCTTGCTTACAAAAGATCCCTATATATTTGGACACTTGTCTTTCCACAGGTGTAAAAATGAAGACGGTTGTACAGCTTGTTCACCTGCAGCAAGACCAGTCCCTCAGCTCAGATGCTTCATCCATCCCCAGTTCCATCCAGAAGCCAAGATCCCAAAGGTCCTAAATGTGGTCAACTATAGAATTTTGCCTGTCATATATTTTGCTATACTCTAAATTAACAAGACATGTGGTATCACACCATATATACATTGTATAATATATCATAATACACTGCATATTTTAAAAGTAAAAAAGGTGTTTTTATTTACCTGTAATTTCAAAAGGTCTTCTGTGTAATTCCTATCAGCTAAGGAATCAGACGTCATTAACACACGAACCCACGGATATACTAAGCCATAATGACTGCAGGCATTTATCTGAAATATGACAGAAATGCATCACAAGCCAAATATAACAATAGCAAAACAAACACTTTCTTCATCCATTCATTAATCCTCTGCCACATCTCAGGCTGAGTTACATGCTCTTCTAGGAAAAGGAAGCTTTGCAGAATATTTTTCTCTTACACATTAAATAATCTGCAATAAATATTTCCTAATATCTGAAAATTTAAAAATACTCTAGAGAAGTGCTTTCTAGAAAAGAAAAAAATAGCACTGCTCTTAAGATAATTACACTCAAAAAGAGCAAAAGATAACAGTGGGGATAATTTTTATTTATAGCATTTTGGGGGTGACAAAAAAGCCTCTTAGGTTCTCATGATGGTTACCATGAAGCATCCTTTATCCAAGAAATTACACTGGTGACCTTTCCGGTCACTGCATAGTCCCCTCAGCAGTCACAGCAGCGGGACTCAAAGGAAAACAGAGCAGGATGGGTGCCATAGGCTGTCACAGCTGCCTACAACACACCCGAGGCCCAAGTACGCCCTGACAGGAAATCGGACAGTGCAGTACCCCTTACCTCAGCCCTTTCAAAACTGCTCAGAGGCAACCCTTCTGGGGAAAACCCCTCATACACTGTACACTGCAGGGTGGTAAGAAATGAGTAATAATAAGGGTAATGAAGGCCATGTTCTTTTTTTTGACGTATGGAACTTGGGATAGGTAGGGTTTCATGGAGCCCAGGCTGGACTGGAAATCCCTTTGTAGACCAGGTTGGTCTGGAACTCAGAGATCTACCAGCCCTGCCTTCTGAATGGAAAGATTAAAGGCATTTACCAAGACACCTGACTTCCAGGTGATAGTCTTACCATTTTTTTAAATTTATTTACTTGTGTGTGTGTGTTTGTGTGTGTGTGTGTGTGTGTGTGTGTGTGTGCTTAGATAACATTTTTAGGAGTCAGTTTGCTCCTTCTACTGTGGTTCCCAGGGATGAAACTTAGGTGGCCAGACTTGGCACCAAGGGCCTTTACCGGATGGATAAGCAATCTCAGCAGCCCCAGATGGTAGTCTTTAGAATGGGAAAGTATGTAAGATATTGGTAACTTTAGTCATAGGTACGTTCTAAGCATTAAAAATAAGGTAGGGGTTAGGAAGATAGCCTCAGGGGGTAAAGTGTTTACCTCACAAAAATGAAAACCTGACTTAGAGTCCTGGGACCTGGATAATGTCAGGTGCAGTGGTACAAGTCTGCCATCTCAGTGTTGAGGAGGCAGAACAGAGGACACCTAGGCCTCTGGCCAGCGACGGACCCTGGCTGACAATAAATGGACAGAGTCCCTAAGAATGACGCCTGAGAGTGACCTTTAGTCTGTACATAGGGCATCTGTATCTGTGCACCTGCACTGCACTAGCTCCCTCTCTGAAAACCAGGACTGCAGCCCACAGTGTATGCATTTAAGGTATTTCACTGTCTTACCAAATCCTCTGCTGTTCTCAATGGTAAGGTATCAGGACTGTGCCTCTTAGATAACCTCCAGACGTACTGAGCTATGAGCTTGAAAAAGAGTTCCTCGAGAACCACATTCGGGAGACAAGCTACGAGCTGAGCTTCCCAGAAGTCTACCAAAAGCTGAGGGACCGTGTCTTCATCCTTTCCACACAGCACCTAGAATGGCCAGCAGAGCTATGGTCACATGGTCAGACAGCAGAGCTATGGTCACATGGTCAGACAGCAGAGCTATGGTCACATGGTCAGACAGCAGAGCTATGGTCACATGGTCAGACAGCAGAGCAATAGCTCCACCATGTGGTCATGCAGTTCATAATTTTGGCTTGACTGCCACGGGCAAGAGCAAAGTTACACATTTTTTGTTAATAAGACACAGACTGTAGATGGCAGGCATGGAGTTAGTTTCTGCACAAACAGTCTTTTAATCTGTATGTTTACATTATAAACTGATCATACAGAAGTCTGCTTTTCAATGATGAATGAAACTTCAGTTCTATTCCCTACTCTTCTTTGGTTTCTGTCCGATCACTCAGAAAAATTACGTCTTCAACTGCACGAACCTTAAGGAAAGAATCTGCTTCTTCAGTTCCAATTTTACCATTCTTCTGTAAGCCTAGGACTGAAGCCACAAGCAATCCAGGCTGAGTTTCCTTCAAGTTAGTTGCAAGTTCAGTAGGAACGATCTGTCCTCTGCGCTGCTGAGCTAACAGCCGAGGTTCCAGAATGAAGCCATATACCAACTGCATCTTCAGATTAAAAACATAAACGTTGGAGTGAAATGTACACTGCATCCACATATTCATCCCATCCTAGGGTCTTCATGATTTATGGGCAAGTTATTAACATGTATTTCTGGTTTTTAGCCACAAAAACTAGCTCTTATTCCCAAGAAGAATATTATTGTCTTTCTCATATAAATTATTAACAGATAATTAAACTTAGAGATGTCCCATTTTTGTAAAGTTTGAGATTAGAAATACATACATATATACATATCTATGTGTGTGTATATGTATGTATGCATGTATGTATGTATGTATGTACATATATACACACATACACACATCCTAAGTCTTTTCAAAGTTGTAGAAAGAAAACTCTGATTTTCAGAATTCTACTCTTCAAAGCAGATTCGGCGATGCTGACTTGTTTTCACAGCGAACCATCTCCTGGTATAATGATGCTTTCCCTGTTTCAGAAAGCACAGTTATACCATGAGCATTTGGCCAACCAGGCAACAGTAAGAACAAGGAAGGCCTAGGCTCTAAAGTCACCCTGCCTGCTTAATATTGACCAACTGTGCAATCACAAACATGCCATTTTAGCTCTTGAGTGTATGACAGTCACAGTAGCACTGATCTCAGCACTCAACAAGAATTAAGTGAAATGACACAGGCAAGCCATTTAGAACAGGCCTGGAACTCATGTCCACAAACGATCCCCTTGCCACCACCCTGAAGTATCTAACATGTTTGGCCTCTATTCCTCAATGATCCCTTTTCTAAAAGAAATGGCATTTCCGCCTTTGGTGTCACTTGTGATTTTCCTAAGGGACAGTATTTTTGATCCTATCAAACTCCTGTGGCTTACAGTTAACATCCCCCTTTCTATACTTGAGAAACTCATCACTGTTGTGCTTTCAGTGAATACCTACTCTGATTGTTGGCGTTGGGCATAGCTTTTCTATTCTTCTGTACAAACATAATGTTCTGAATATATGTGGTACTTTAATGAAGAAAGATCTCTCAGTAGCCACTGCTGATATTTATCAATCTTTTTTTTTCCATTTGATGGATCTAAAGTTCCATCTAATACTTTTATCTGTTACTAAGAAACCATGAGGTGCAAAGAAGTCAGAATCAAGTCCAATGCCTCGAGAACTACTCCAATTCTCTTTCAGACTTCAGTTAATACCATGCATTGTACTATACCTCTGAATGGCTTTTCATTTCATTTCTGTACATGTCAAGATCTCCCATTTTCAAGGCCACTGCAGCCTTGGTCAAGGTTACTAAGACTGGCGAAACTCCACAAGTATCCAGCTTCCTTAAATAATGCAAGGCAGTTAAAGGATCAATATTCTTCATAGAAGGACTAGAGAGAACATGAGGCAGTTGCTTCGGCTCAGCCACATGAAATATCTGAGCCACTTTTGCGGCTAATTCCTTTGATGAGTATGAACAAAAAATAAACAGTTAGCCAATAGGAAACAATATAGTCAGGGAACAAAAGGAATATGTATAAAAATGCAATAGATAAATAATATAATGTTATTATTGAGAAACACAGAGATTATGAAACTATTTGAAAGGCCAAAAATGAGCCAATATGATCTGTGTGCAGAGATACAATAAGAAAATAAATGCAGTAAAAAAAGTAAAATTTGGACCAGCATTTCTAATTTTAATCACATAGGAGAAAATGTTACTGTACTTAAAAATCTATAATTTAAAAACTATACCTTAGTTCAAAGTATACTCAATAATAGAATTCAGGTAAAAAAATTTACTTCTCTTGAAATCTCCAAATATATGGTATTTCAATTCCCAACAGTACTTAAAATACAAAGGATGCTAAAAATAATCTTTAATGATATGTTAAGAGGTCATTGGCCCTTAAATAAAGTTTAGACACTTGAAGATAGGGCAAATGGAGTTGTGGGGAGAAACATACTGCAGAGGAAGGCAGGGACCAGATTTTGTCCTTCACCTGAGACTCAATCTCTCTGTGGGCAGGTCCCTCAGCCACAACAGCCTCCAGGCTGAATACTGAGGAAGCATGAGAAGGTGACACCTAAATTCTTTTCCAAGCTATATTTCTAAGACAATTAAATAAGTAAAGGGCATGCTAATTTTTAGGGGGGAAAAACAAAAATTTTGGAACTTAAATTCTAAATACTATAAAATAAAAAACTATATAAAGTTAAAAAGAGAAGCTATAACTTTATAGAAAATTATATTCACTTCACTTAATTCTTCATCCAGGTTTTCATAAAGAGAATGATTAATATAAAATATTAATCCTTTCTCATATTTCTGTGAATCACTCTCTTCTGTCCAGTCCACACGAGCCAAGACTTCAGCCAGAGACAAACCAGACATCTTATAGTATGGCAAAGCGAGATGGGATTGCTCAGTGTTAAGCCTAAGGAGAAGAAATTGTAAAGGGCTTCAAATGTACATTTCTATGCCAGCAAGTAATAAAACAGATAATGCTTTTCAAAGACATAAGCCTCACAGCTTGACTTTATAAAGTCACTCTAATTAGCATTTTTCCTGAGCATATTAAAGGTAGAAAAGCGATCCTTCATTAAGTACATTTTAATATTTAATATGGCTCTAAAAATGGCATTTATAGTCTATCTCAGTCACTGATAATCACAGAGGTGAAGTAAGTCTATGAAACATTGTCTACAAAAACTTTTATAAAAATGATTCTCAGAACTGGAGAGCTGGCCCTGCCCCTTACCACCTCCAGCATTCAGGCGAAGCCAGCACTGCACCTCACCTAGGCAGCAGTGTGGCTGGCCCTTAGGTCAAGAGAGCGGAGAGGTGGCCTGGGTCCTTACAGGCTGCAGCACTGGGTGAGCTAACCAGGATAGTGCTGGCTCTGGTTGTGAGAGTGCGGGAGAGCTTTGGCAGGCTGACCAACCCAGCTATCAACCAGGCCCAGATAGAAGGCAGATACAGATGTTGGGCCACCCTAACATCTACCTCATCTATGAACTAATGGATCTCGTGAAGGGGCTGGTTCAGCAGATCCAAAACTTCAGAATCTCCTGACACTGGGCAACAACCAGATAGCAGACAGGAGTCCCAGTGAACATCCAGGGTTGATACTGTAGAACATGCCAGTGACTCATTATGACAAACATTTGCCAGTAAAGATGTGTAGACAAAAGTGCACCCTGTGAAACTTCCATGAAGAGATGTTCTGTGTTACTGTTTGTTGATTTTTCTTTTGGTTTTGGTTTAGTTGGAGGTTTTTTTTTTTGGGGGGGGGGGTTGTAAAGGAAAAGGGAGATGAGTGGGAGTGGAGTGCATGATGTAAGTCAATAAAAATTTTAAAAAATGGCTCTCAGAAATACAGAACTCTACTGACCTTAATAAGGCTTTCTGATAGCGTGAAAGCACTGAGTGCTAATATTAGTATCTCAGACTGCTCCAGCTACACCCCTCCCTCGAACTACCAGGCGACAAACAAGTACCAAAACCATCTCAGCTCTTTTTCTGTGAGCATGTGCCCCTCAAATCCTGAAAACAAAATAAAATGATCCTGAGAAAGCAAAATAAAGCAAGTAAGTAAATAAATAAGACCACCCTCCGAACATGAGAGTTAGGTGGGTTTATTATGCCTTTAACCAACTGTGGTACTTCCAGACACTAGGCAGGTCACATTCATTTTGTATCTCTACGCCTACCACACACCTGCGTGTGCAGTATGTGCAACAAATGAGAAAATGAACCAACTCCCAGAGATTAAAAAAGCCTGGTAAGTGCACGCGAAACTCTGCAACCAAGCTTAAGAGGGCGCGCCGACCTGCTGTAACAGTCTCCAAGGTGTCCACAGCTCTCTTTGAAAGCTTCCAGGAGCTCGGCTTTCTCCGCAGGCTCCAGCCGGCTGCCGTCCATCAGGGCGGCTCTCACTAGCAGATGAGCCTCGCTGAGCAAGTGGAGACAGCTTTCGGTCTTCACAGTCTTGTAGCTGTCACTATAGTCTACCTGAAACACAAAGAGCTCTGTTACATTTTGTTATCAAAATTAATAAATGGGCATGTTAAACACTAAAATTAAATAAATGGCCGCATATTGCCTTGGTTTGCTTTTTATTGCTGTGATAAAAATCAAAGGCAACTTGGGGACTAAGGTTCTACAAACTTGTCTACAGGCCATTCAGATGCAGGTATTTTCTCGAACAAGGTTTCTCTTGTTTCTCTTTTCAGATAACTCTAGCTTTTGTCAAGTTGATAAAAACAAAAACAAAACCCCTAACCTGGTCATTAAAGAGCAGAGTTTTCTTTCTTCACAATCTATAGACCAATGTAATACACATTACTTTGTTAGCAGCTTAAAGCATTAAGAAATTCCAAATGATATAACAGTAATAAGGTAGTTATCAATAATTTGTTCCCAATTTGATAAGGCTTTTGAACATATTTGAAATAATCAGTTTTTTCTGTAAAGGTCTGTGACTTAGCTTTTTCAAACTAAGAACACGTCTGCCCTGTTGAGTTTCGCTGGAGACTGTAATTGTGACATCCAATTCCATAGCTCACAGTGGGATGAGGCCCGGCATCCAATAACTCAATAACCAGAGTCATCAGAATCCAGGACTCACATGTGATCTAAGACTTCCCATGACAAAGTTGACATAGTTACTAGTGTAAAAATGGCAGAGATAAGTTAGTGATACTTAGCCGTACTTCCAGACCGACATCCCCAGCGAAGTATCAACGGTCGTCGTTTGCTTCCACAATGTAAAGAATACAACACTATCTATGCAGCTTTCTGCCTGCAAATGCTTTACCATAATCCAATCACTTAAAAAAGTAACCAAATTAAGAACATTCTCAAAACAAAGAAAAGAAAACAGAGAGAGAAAATCTGTCTCTCTGGGAAATAACTGTTGATAAATGACAGAATACACCATGAGGGCAAATAGGAGAAATATAGTCAAAAGTCGATCTGTGTGTCAGCTGTAAGGTTCTCTTTCTCACTATTTCTCTTAAGCTTGGTATTATTTAAAGACAAGTATTTTAACTGCCAGTAAGGAATGAGCCTGTTAGACCAGGACAGGAAGGCCCACTCTAGGCCCCTCGCAGGCTGCAGCAGAGATTAGGCAGCAACAAGAGCAATGTCTGCCTAGACTCAGCCTCTGGTGTCCAATCTCACTCTGAAGTTTCATGAAGATGTCTGAAGAGATACCATTTCTTTGTACAGCTGAACTGGTGCCGTGGTATTCACGATATACAGATTCCATCCAGCTTCAGCTACATCAGGGACTCTGCCCTGAACACTGGCATTTTTTCTAGAACTGAAAAGGATCAAAATTAGAAGGCATGCTATTAATAAGTGACAGCTTTCACCAGTAAACATTGGGTACTATAAAATAATACAAGTATGACATCACTTCTGTTTAATTTTTCCTTGGTTAATTAGCATGCATATAGCCGGTATCCACAGTCCACACAACTAACTGCACGGTACGTGGCACTTCCTATCCTGTCATAAACCGAGAAGCCGAGCTGCCTCCAATTCTCTAACACTAAGCTCGTCACACAGGCATGCATCAGCTTTGTTCTGGCTCTCTCCTCCAGGACTTCCATGAGTCCCACCATACCATGGACCATGAAATCATAACAGAAGCAACATGGAAAACACTCACATCACTGGAAAATGTTCAGGATGCATAAGCCTGTGAGTTAGCTTGCAACATTATCATGTCTCTTACTGTTACTGTGATGCATTTCCTTTAGTATAAAACAGATTATTCCTTAATCTAAATAATATACCAGTATGCTCTTTTACAGTATAAAAGTGACCACTGGATAAATGCAAGTGCTTAAAGGACAAAGAAGAAAAACGGTAAAGAGACCTTTGTGGCCAGAACTATCATTACAGTTTCTATCACCATAACTGTACAGAGAAGGCATGTCTTTTAGATTCTTATTCATAGTGCAGATGATAGCTACTCAAACTAGTTTATAATGTATTGCTTACAAAAGTCTCGTGGTAAAATATAAGCAATATTATGGAAATATTTACACCTTCTCTATTTTCTCTGGAAAGGCCATCTATCTAATCTTAGTTTCAACTAAAACAATAAAGCTAAGATAAACATAAAACATACCAGTTATACCTCATTCCAGAAACTAGCAGAAATGGGTAGGGCAAGGGAGAATGCTTACAGACGTCTCCTGGGTGACTCTCTTCTCTCTGGAACGGCCTCGGGCTCTGCCTTCGTCAGAAGTATGATGTGGTTTTTAAAATGACAGATGGCTTTCAACCCTATGAAAAGCTGTATCCTTAGAGCACAAACGTCCATACTGACAGGCGGGCAAGCCTAGTAAAGGATACATTACACATTGTAACCCCAGGAATGAAGGTATGTGAACCTCATCTTCAGAAGTCAGGGCTGGGGATATAGCTTAGCTGGAAGGGTACATGAAGTCCTGGGATCAATTACCTGCACAGCATACCAGGGGTAGTGGTTCGTACCGATAATCCCCACTGAGGTAGAGACAAGATGACCAGAAAAGGTTATAGTCCGCTACAAAGTGAGTTAGAGGCTAACCTCAGATACATGAGACCCTGTCTTTAAAAACAAACCAACAAAATCAGTCACTCATTTGATCAGAATCCTCCACTCGGTTCCTGTTCTTTAGAATACTAACATAGATAGGCATGTCAGTAACCCTTACAGATTTTTTTCCCCTGACTATAAATACTGAGAGGGTGTCACAGCCGTGGGAGCTACTGCAGCGTAGTCCCTGAAGACCTTGTTGGAAGAGAAGCCTAGGCTCCTTTTCCATCAGAGAAATCTTTATAAGTGGTTTCTGGGCCTACTAGAGTGCGTGGAAAAAAAAAAAAAGTCTGTATTTTTGCCTGTCCTGAACCCCTTTCTTGTGAACAAAGTCTGGGAGATGTAGCAGCCTGAGCCATGTGTCTCAATAGGACATAGGACACTAGTGCTCTCCAGATATCTGCTAGTAGTACTGTGCTAACAGTACCTCAGCTAGGTGGTGCTAGTACATGTCTTTAATCCCAGCACTCATGGGGAGGTAGAGGCAGGCAGCTCTCTGAGTTAGAGGCAAAACTGGTCTACAGAGCAAGTTCCAGGACAGAGAAACCCTGTCTCAAAAAACAAAACAAACAACAACAAAACAGCACCTCTAGCTCCCTAGGCAGGAACAAATAGCTATTTATTAATAACCATCTTATCTGTTAATAATCATTGACCGAACCCCACCACCCATCCCACAAAAGGCGCTAAAGGTTGTATGTAGACAAAAAGTATGCACACACACACACACACACACATCACAGATATTCATTCAGTTAATTTATACCTTAGAAGTAAACAGCACAGATTATATTATACAAATGATGACTACGTTACTCAGAAAAAGAAACTCAAGGTCAGATGATTATCAACAACTCCATTCCCACATTCACTTGTAAGCCAAGCTTTTCTGGTATTGAGGCTATTCTTAGGAAAAACACAAATGAACCGATGGTTTATCTAGCATATCCTGTAAGGAAGGCTTGGAAAATAAATAATTGTGTTCTGATGACAGTAAAAATAAAACAACTTTTGTGTATCACATTCAATTGCACAATGTTGACTACACTGTCTCAATAGTTCTGCACAATTGCTACCAAGACGTCTTTAAAAGCAAGGCTGTAAAACCTGTGATCCCAGCACTTTAAAAAGACTGACAAAGGATTAGATAGCAAATTCCAGGCCAGCCTGGGCTACTGTATGAAGGGAGAAAGAAAAGCTAAAAACAAAACAAAACGAATAATACTGTGTCATAGTTGTGAACTGTCCTCTAAAGCAGTGGTTCTCAACCTTCCTAATGCTGTGACTTTTTAAGTCAGTTCCTCATATTATGGTATGCCCCAACCATCAAATTCTTTTCATTGCTACTTTATAACTATAATTTTACTAGTGTTATGAATCATGATGTAAATATTTTTGAAAACAGAGGTTCACCAACGGGGACAAGACACACAGGTTGAGAAATGTCACCCTAAAGGCACACCATACCTACCGCTTATAACACTTTAAAGCTGTCCAATCACACATCAGAAATGCTGGCTAGTTTCTATCCAGAACTCCTAATTTAATGAATGCATTAATTAGCATTATTGATATGATGAAACACCATGACAAAAGCAAGACCAGGAAGGAAGAATGGGTCATTTGGTTCACAATTCCACAACATAGTCCATCACTGAAAAAACGTCAGGACAAAGAATTTAAGAAGGGCCAGAACATCGGCTTGCTCCTCCTTGCTCCCTCAGCCTGCTTTCTTACAGAACCCAGGGCCACCAGCCAAGGGATGGCTCCCCCACAATGGGCTGGACCCTATCCCACCAATCAGTAATTAAGAAGATGCACTGCTTGTGTGATCTTTTGGAGGCATTTTCTCGATTGGAGTTCCCTCCTCTCCAGTTGACATAAAATTACCCAGCACAATGAATACAACCTTTCGGGGCCTTCCGTCTTGACCAATTTCAGGCCTAAAGGTAAGTGTGTAAGCATTTATGTGCTCCGTCCAGCTCAGTGCTCTACTGTCAACGGGCCAGCACTAACCTTTAGTGTAGTATCCATGCATAGGTCCTCCTCATGAGCCACCGCTGCGCTGCATCTCACCGTGAAGCACTGCAGGCTTTGGCTAAGGAAGAAGAGATATTCCACTAAGCAAAGTGGGAGCCAGGAACCAATGCACCCACCTCAGTGGGGAGGTAGCACAGGGAAGAAGACAATGCTATTATCTGTCACATGATACCGAGTTAGATTGGGACAGTGTGGCTGAGTCCCTGAGGTGTGTTTGTGGACTACCTCAATGGACAATCTCAAACACTGACTGTGACCAAAGAGTAAGGCTAGTACTACCTCTTACAGGGGTAGGCACCTTATATGACAGCGCATACAGCCAGTTGTGATGTGAAGGGAGACTGAGGATGGGGCACAACATTTGCTGTGGGGCAAGAGTGACAGTGGGACAGCTGGGACAGAACAGTCAGGGATCATTAGGTGCTAGGGACAAAAGGTAGTGTAGTGGTTTGAATAGGTTTGGCCCCCCTAGACTCACATGTTTGAGTACTTTGCCCACAGGGAGTGACACCATTAGGAGGTGTGTTCTCGTTAGAATAGGTAATGGCCTTGTTGAAAGAAATGTGTTACTTCAGGGGTGTGCTCTGAGGTCCTAAGTTCAAGCTCCACCCAGGGTGGAAAAGAGATTTTTGGCAGCATTCGGATCAAGATATAGAACTCGGGGCTCCTCCAGCACCATGTCTGCCACACACTGCCATGCCTTCCGCCATGATGACAGTGGACTGAACCTCTGAAACTGTAAGCCAGCCCCAGTTAAATGTTTGCCTTTATGAAAGTTCCCTTGGTCGTGGTGTCTGTCCACAACAATGGAAGCCTGAACTAGAACAGGCAGGACCCTCTGACTTGTTTCCTCCTAGCAAAGCTTGTTTGCTCCTACTGGACTACTGAACACAAGTACAGAAGGAATAAAGGGTGTGCACTCAGATGTCTGTCTTAGTTACTTTTCTATTGCTGCGAGCAAACACCAATGAACAGGGTAACTTATTAAAGAAAGAGTTTAGCTGGGCAGTGGTGACACATGCATTTAATCCCAGCACTTAGGAGACAGAGGCAGACAGGACTCTCAGATTGAGACATCCTGGTCTATAGAGCAAGTTCCAGGACAGCCAAGCCTACACAGAGAGATCTAGTCTTGAAAAACCTAAACAAACAAACAAGTTTGATCTGGTTTATGGTTTCAGAGGATTAGTGTTCATAATGGCAGAAAGAAGGAATATCTGGGAGCTCACATCCTAATCCACAACAATGAGACAGAGAGAACACTGGGAATCGCCCATGTCTTTGGGAACCTCAAAGCCCACATAAATATCACTGTTCATCCTCTAGGAAGGGGACCCAGAGAGAGTAAAAGGGACAAGTGGAAAAGCCCCCAGAGTACCAGCAGTTCCTTTTCTGATCCCCATCAGCTGTGATGCAAAAGGCTCTTGTCAGCTACACATTCCCCACCAAAATTTACTGACATCTCTAAAACCTGGAGCCTAACAATCCTCCCTCTTCAAGTTACATCTGTAGACCATTTTGTCACAATAATGACATGAGAAGTAACATATCATACAGTTGTAGTAGGTATGCTCACTAGTCTCTCATTGTACTATATCCATGTGTATAACCAGATGAAGAAAAATGAAAAGTCTCCTTGCACATGGGATGGAAATAAGTATTTCTATTCCTCTACTCGCCCTCCACTTCCTTGGTTTCTGAGAGATGACAGTCAATCTTAAAAGAGCTTTTTCTTGGGACTGGAGAGTTGCTGGTCTTGTAGAGGACCTGGGTTTGGTTCCCAGCCTGCACATAGTGGCTCACAACCACCCACAATCTCAGTTGCAGGGGATCTGACACGCTCATCTAGCGTCTGTGGGCAGCTGGCACAAACACATTATACGCAGTCACATGGTACACATACTCACAGGCAAAACACTCAAAATAAAAAATCTAAAATATCCTTGTCTTCTTTTTCTTTTTTAACACAATCTTCATTAGAGTTGAGGTCTCCAGGGACATTTGACTACTTTGAAAGTCAACTTGTGCTTTCTGGCCAAAAATATCTGAGATTTCTTCTCTAGTCTTAGCTATAGATCCACTTAGCTTGTTCTCTTGATAGTCTATAAACACTCTCTCAGAGGCCTAAACCAGACTGCCCTTGTGCCCCACATTATTCTAACCAGCATTATTTCATAAAATCAGCCAGGCACAGTAGCATAAGCTGGTAATTCCAGCACTCAGAAACCCAAGGCAAGAAGTGACAACTTCAAAGTCAGTGTAGGCTACCTAGAGAATACCAGGCCAATCAGAACTACCTAGGAAGCCCCCATTTTAACAAATCAATAAATATGTAAATAAATAAATAGAATCAGGCTCAAAACCCTGGTGGTTTTTTTTTCATTTTCCTTTCTGAATTAGCTTATATAAAGTCCAATATAAAGTCCCTTCATACCCTTTCATGGGCCAATCCAACAGCCTATTTATAGATGATGAACTCATCTGTTCAGAAGGAAAAGAAAAAGCCTTCCTCAGCTTGACTATCAAAACTGGACAGACACTAGCTCTGTAGCAGGACTGCCATCGGGTGTTTATTTTTAGCCTCCTCATATTCAGAGATCGTCACTACACACAAGTATGAAGAGTAGGAAGATGAGGTATCAGGAAACACTCCTGTCACCGCTCAGAGGACCTGGCTCGGTGGAGCCTAACCACGAGGTGGACTGAATGAAGTCTCATGCAATAACCGACTTTGTATAGAGCACCAGACAACCTATGCTCTGAAGGTTAAGCAAGGGTCGTATTAGTTCAGGCTGTACAGATTTTAAATAACAGTAGCAAGGTAATCCAAAGTAAGTCCACTTTTATTCACTACACCGGGGATGGCATGAGGCACAGTCCAGGAACAAACCCGTTTATAAGAAACCGAGGACAAAAGATTTAGCCTGTGTTTTCCTATTAAGAACTCAGAATTCTCCTCATAGAGCTCCATTTTTGGATGGTGTTCTGACATACTCCAACTGTGAGCATTTTTCCTTATGTCAGAAAACAGTAGGAGAAGGGAGAAGTCTGGATAAAAGTGGGTATCAGAATCCCAAAGCGCTCTCTGTACTGTTTAAAATATACTCTTAGCTACTGGAGAATTCTGAAAACCTGAATTATAGTCTTTATCATCTTTCCTCTACAAATAATGATTATCTCTTCATCAAAAGTTTATCTTCTAGGCCTAGCTTCAGACTCCACCCACCTATCTTACATGCTCCCATAAGACCTAGCCAGAAGTAATTTCCCTCTTCCCAGGACACTTAGTACATCATACATTCTAAGATATTTCCCCAAATCTGCTATTAGTGCTTTGTAAATGTGTCTCTGGCCTTCTCTCACACTGTTGCTTTAGCAAGTTGACATGGTTGCTGGTCAGGGGGTCCAGGGTAATCCCTCAAATTATCTAGACAAAAAAATACAAGGAACCAAATCAAAATCAATACTACCATGGGGGGGGGGGCGAGATATCAAACTCCTGCTTAAGAAATCAGTTTATCTTCCAGAATGCTGAGGCCAGGACACCTGAAAACCACTATTACCTACTAGTCACATGATGGCGAACTTCAACCTCCCTGAGACAGTTTCTCCAGCTTTCCTCAGTGAGGAACAGCATCAGACTGTTCTGGCTGTTGTGAGTTTTAAACCATTATGAAATAAGTCAGTTCACACTGACAGGAGACAGCAGCCGTGAGAAGAGGCACGGAAAGCAACTCTGAAGATGCTCAGCAGTCTCTTTCCCAGAGAACTCTAGGTTCTACGAAACAAAGTCATCCATCCATTTAAATGGAGCACCAAGTGGCAAAGCCAGAGCCTAAATTTTTACCACTGACAAGACACTCATTAATTTTCAGAGCTCCTTGGCATAAAATCCTGAGAATTTAGCAGCAGCTTGAGAATTTACAGAAAAAAAAAAAAAGAGTCCAAGGCTAACGAGCGACCCTGGGGCCGTACCTTGTGATGACATGCAAGAACTGTGGTGTGAGCACAGCTTGCTGAGACTTCTCAGGATACCAATAGACTGACATTAACTCGACAGATTTCACAACCATGTACAGGTAGCCCACATGAGGTAATGAGAAGAAACAGAAGAGACTTGGCGTCTCTTTTTTCTGAGAAAAATCCTTTTCATCGGTATGAAAACCTGCATTGGAGAAACACAAGAAAGACATGCCATGAAGCCAGTAGATAAAAGGGAAGAGTCATTTTGTGACTTTCCGACGTAGACTGTACTGTATCATACAATGACCACGAAGGTGCTCAGGGGAAGTGGACAGTGAGAAACGCTGTGGGGAGAAGATAGTTAGGAAAGCACCGTTTTGCAAAGCACTAACGGTAAGTCACACTCAGCAGTGGTTATTAATACTGGAGTGTTCACCAGGGACCACAGGCTTTCCGAGAGACAGCAGAATTACACACACAACAAATAAGAGTAATGTCCTCAAGCATGAGTCCACATCCACTAATGAGAACAAAATTACTCCACAGCCGGGACTCAATGTTCTCTGTTTCCAAATAGTGAAAGAAATAATTAAACAGAGACTTTTAAATAATATTACTCGGTAATCCAGCATAAATCTAAAGCATTGCCATTTCAACAAACAATAAAAAAACTAGTATTTTTTTGTACCAAACATTCAAAACCTAATGTATGGCTTACACTTACAGTGTATATTGGTTTCAATCAGCTATATTTCAAATATTTAAGGGTGAGTTATGGTTAACAATATACTGAGAAGCACTGTGATCTACTAACTTACATGGGAATACAGGAACCTGATAAATGACACTGTGAGGACTCAGTCAGCAACTGTACCAGCTGGTTTGTGTCAACTTGACACAAGCTGGAGTTATCACAGAGAAAGGAGCCTCAGTTGAGGAAATGCCTCCATGAGATCCATCTGTAAGGCATTTTCTCAACTAGTGGTCAAGAGGGGAGGGCCCAGCCCATTGTGGGTGGTGCCATCCCTGGGCTGGTAGACCTGGGTTCTATAAGAAAGCAAGCTGAGTAAGCCAGGGGAAGCAAGCCAGTAAGTAACATCCCTCCATGGCCTCTGCATCAGCTCCTGCTTCCTGACCTGCTTGAGTTCCAGTCCTGACTTCCTCTGGTGATGAACAGGGATATGGAAGTGTAAGCTGAATAAACCTTTTCCTCCCCAACTTGCTTCTTGTTCATGATGTTTTGTGCAGGAATAGAAACCCTAAGACAGCAACACTCCAACTATAGAAAGCTTTACAGTAAATTCCCAGTTTCTTGCTACATAAATTGCAAAAAGAGAAGGAGAACGCTAGTCCCACATAAAATACAAATATTGGGGGGAAAAACATTTAGAAGATCAGGTACCCTGAAAAGATACCCAATAAAACCACAAAACATTTACATGCAAAAGTATTTTGAATTCGCTAAAATAGAATAATATCAGATTCTATTTAAAGAAATATTTATAGGAAGATGGTATTGATATTCATCAAAATAACCAGGAATGCAGTAGGATACTACCATGTGGAAGCTATAGATGTGTGTGTGTGGGGGGGGGGGGTTCTGTTGTACTATTGTCTCACTATCTAATGAGTTTAAAAGTTTTCATAATCAAAGTTCTTTTTAAAAAGTCTTCTGCTGGGAGTGGTGGTGCACGCCTTTAATCCTGGTGCTCAGGAGGCAGAGGTGGGCATCTCTGAGTTTGAGGCCAGCCTGGTCTACAGAGCAAGTTCCAGAACCAACAGGACTATGGAAAAACCCTTTCTCAGAAAACAAAAACAAACACAGTCTGCTTCCTTCTTCTATGATCCCCATTGATTCTGAAAGTCCAATTCTGCACTTTCCGTAACTAGCCAAAGCCAACCCCATTTTTTTCTTCTTTCCAGAATGTATCTGAGCTCTAGCTACACAGAACTAGCCACTAATGTCTAGGCACATGATGATGTTACAGCTTACATATGTTGGCTCCTCTTGTGCAAAGTCTTGCAAAATTCTTCACCTTCTTAAATAACCACCCACCCCATCCTGAACTCAGCTCAAATATAAACCACACACATACAGTCATTTAGCCTTCAATAAATACTCCCAAGGTACCTGCTGCATGGAGTACTGCTGCTTGAGTTTCTGACAATTCACAAAACAAGGTGAATCCTTCAGAGTGCTCATGTTCTAATGATGGGGAGAGATTTTAAACAGTGGAAAAGAGAGATTTTAAACAGAGAGAGCAGAGGGGGCCTAAGCCTGGGGCTCAGTAGTGAAGAGCTCTTGATGCTCTTCAGAGGACCTGAGTTCAGTTCCCAGCACCCAAGGTGGGTGGCTCACAACCATCTATTACGTCTTCATTGGCCTCTGCCAGCAACACACTCACAGCCAAGCCCTCAGTCAGACAGACAGACACAAACTTAAAAGTGAGTCCAACTGAGAGGACCAAGGGAAGTCCTCTGTGCAAAGGTGACATTTGAGCTGTACACTAAATGATGTGAAGAGGCCACTCACGCACTATCTGAAGCAAGCACATTCTAGGCCTCAGCAGAAGAAATAGGTTCCACAGAAAAGAACACTTGGCATGTCTGAGGAAGACAGGAAGGCTACTGTGACTAGAGGACAGTGAGCAGGTTGGGGTGAGACAAAATGAGCCCAGTTGGGTCACACTGGCTGTGGACTAAATGGGCTTTGTATTTCAACTGTACGGGCGGTTCACTGAGCTGACACGCTGACTGGCTTTGAACTGTGTCCACCCTTGTTTCACACACACCCATTTTTTTCCTCCACTCTCTCTGGTCTTGGCTCTTTCAGTTCCTCTAATCGAGATTCTGTGCCCATGAAAGAACTTTGTGGGTTCCCCTATCTGGAACACTCACTTCCCCTCCCTCCAACCGAGCTATCTCAGTCTCCGAGTCAGCACAGTTCACCGTACAGATCCATTTTCAGGAAGCAGCCCTCCTAGACCCCAGAAAAAGTCAGGGCTGTTGAAGTTGGAGCCTCGTTCTTGTTCCCAGCCCCATACTCCAGAAATGAGACTCAGACTCAAATATATTTACAAACACCTTGGCCATATAGCTAGGCTCTCCTCTGACTAGAATCATGACATAAGATAGCCCATTTATTGTAACCTACATACTGTCATGTGCCTAGTTCCCTGTGCTCAGGGACCAGGCATCTTTCTCCTTCCCAGCTTCCCTCACCCCTTATTCCACAATTATCTTCTCCTTCTGATGCCCCACCTTTATTTCCTGCATAATCCATAGGCTTCTTAACTGACAGGTGATGCATCCATACATTACACACCCATTCCTTCTATAGGGGGTCTTTTGCCACAGGCTTTTTACCAGAGCTTGTTTCCCATAAAGTACTATTTCAGTGTCCAGCTCTGTCAGTGTGTGAGGAGTATCTGCTTTCACCATTAGATAATTAACTTCATAAGCACAAGTGTGTTGCCTGCTTTTGCTCAGTACTCAGCACAATGGTCAGCAATTGTAGCTATTCAATTATGTTAGAAAGACGTGTGGTTACAACAATATTTTTATCTTTCCAGAAACCATCTGAAGATGCTGAACAGCCCATGAGTAGGTGCAGGACTCTGATTTCTGGTGAACTCTTAAGGATTCTGGTGACAAAGCTCAAAAGAGTCCAGTTAAGTCAGAATTAGAATTATCACCATTTTTTTAAAGACAGGGTCTATGTAGCCCATGCTAGCCTAGAACTCACAGTGTAGTGAGAGGATGACCCTCCTGTCTCTACCTCCCACACTGATAAGATTAAATGTGCATACCACCTCACCCTGTTTATTCAGTGCTAGGAATCAAGCCTCACAGACGCTAAGAAAAGTGCAAGACCAGCTTCACTACCTCTCCCATTATATTTTAAGTGTCCAGGTAAAGGCAGCGTGCAGCAGGGTTGACATCTAGTATTCTGAATGCGTTTCCACTCAAACTATGTTTTGCCACCTCACTTACAAGGCCATTCTCAGAAAGTTTGTCAAATACTCAGCTGGAACCTAGACAGACCTCTGCTCCAATAGTGCTCACAGATTTCCTTTTCTGGGCCTATAGACTAAGTCAAAAGAAAAGGGAAATGAGATTTCCTGGTCATACCCTCCCAGTGGTTTCACTTCTCCTCCTCGCCAATATGACTTTCCTTTCCTCGGGAAGACTCAGTAGAAGGACATATGCTGTCTACACACGGTCTTCCCTCCAGCCCAGGGCCTGGAGAACCTCTCGACCCTGCACCTCAGCTGTACTTACCAGTTTGGTGAATGGGTAGCAGCTGAAGGGAATGTAACTTGATGTTATCAGACAAGACATAGAATGAAATATCTGGAGCAAAACGTCTGAGGGTTGAAGAAGAGAAAGGGGAGAGATCTAATTTCCGTATATTTTAAGCAGGCATGGAAAAGCTAAAAAGCTTGTGAATGAAAAAGTTTTGTGAATATACTCTTACCTATACAGTAGATGCTGAACATGTAAATATTTTACTTTCTCATCTTCTAATCCTGTGGACTCCAGTTTAACAGATATTCCGGACTGTTTGCATTTTTCACCAAGGAGTTCCATGGGTTTTAGGCAGATAACAAAATCCTCTGACTCAAGCTGTGAAGTTTCATTGCTGACATCTTAAAAAATAAGATTTAAGAATTGAACAACTATACGTGCTACCATCTGCCAGAATGAACACTAGACACATGTATCCGCAGTGTCTGCACTGCTGTGATAAATCATCATGACCAAAGGCAATGTAGGGAAGATCAGTTTATTTCAGTTTTCAGATCACACTCCATCACTGGGGAAGTTAGGACGGGAACTCAGGGACGGAGCTGATCCAGAGGCCATAGCCGAGTACTGGCTTCTTCCCTAGGCCTTCCTCAGCCTGCTTTCTCATACAAATCAGGACTACCTGCTCAGGGGCACACCACCCTCAATGAGTTGGGCCCCCTCACATCAATAACTAAGAAAATGCCACACAGGTCTGCTTACAGATCCATATCACAGAGGCATTATTTCAATTAAGGTTTATTCTTCTCAAAACACTCTAGCTTGTTGTCAATTTGAAAAGGGAGGGGGGCATTTAATAACCAATATTATTAATGTCATTAAATCTTGAATATTAGAACAAACATTAGAAACCCACAGAGTCCAGGCACAGGGACTCACAGCTATAATGACTACACTCAAGAATCTGAGACAGGAAGACCCCAAGTTTGAGCCGAGCCTACATCAAGTGAGTTCCAGGGAAGCTAGGGACACAATGGTACTGGTACCCTGTCTCAACAGAAGAACACCAACCGTTTTCCCTTTAGAAATCCCTCAACTAATAACGGTTGTTCCACTACTCACATACTGACAAATACATGTAGAAATATGTTTACACAGTAAAGAATAAGCTATGGATAGTCATAAACACAAACCAAGGTCATAGAAACATGTGGGGAGCCGAATGCAGACGCCATTACAAGATGGCGCTGGCTCCCTCACAGTTTGAGGTAAACAACTCCATATATAGTAATGCTCTTGTCAGCTAAGGCGCTGCACCCTGCTCATGCGCAGTACATAACCTATCTCCGGCCAATCCCGAGGCCTCTGGTGTCAGCAGACTGGTGACAACCAATCATGGCAAGCCCGTATGCACTTCTCCCTATATAAGCGGACAGCTAGGGTAGTTCGGGCTCCTCGCTTCCTGCTCTCCCCTTCAATCAAGAGGCTCCCACAATAAAGCGTGATCTGAGAAGAATCCTCTGGTGGTGGTCGTCTTTCCTCACTGGTCGAGGAGCGCGCCGCAGGAACACCTAAGCCCATACGAACTGTGGCATGTCACTATAGATACCAGGTTTCTTTAAAGACTATCACAAAAGACAAGTTCTCTAAAGTTAAAACTAGAACGTCAAATTCATTATTTACCTTCTGTCTGTTCCGGTGGGTTGCTGCTTCCTTGTGGGTGATGGTTAACTCTCTCTCCGTGTATAGGGTCTGACTCCAGTTTTAGGAGTAACACTTCTAAATCAGACATGACAGCAACATATCCAATACAAAAAGAGATTTCAACAGGCGTGATACTGTCTATGTGTATAATTAATGACCGTTCAAAGTTCAACATTGAGAATTCCTCATTGATGATATCATACTTCAAAGTAAATAAGACTAACTTATTTGTACATCCAACAAGAAGATCTCCTTTCATGGGACAGCAGGAAATGCACAAAGGGGCCTCCGACATGGGCATTTCAATTATAGACATCTGGTCTCGGAAGCTCTCACAGAAGGATGCCTCCACTCTGTGCCCAACCATGCGAATACACACACGGGAGTTGTCGCTCCTCTTACTCCTCCAATTCGCATAAGCACGCAGGAATACAGTTTTGTTTTTCTCTTCAATTGCTACCAGATAGTCTCCTAAAAAAGGAAGCAAGATTGCATTTGGAACTCAGAATTAGAAACTCAGTCACTGCCTGAAAATGGAATGTATGATATAACATAGCAAACGCTGACTCGAAAAAAGAACACCGCTGACCTCTAAGATGACCTCTATCATGGCATGGGACTGGGAGGCAACCAGATTAGCATTGGGGTTATTATAGGCCATTTAACTGTCAGTTGAAATAAATTGGTTTCTCTGTGTGGTTATTAGGGACATAGCAGAGATAAAGAAATACAGCTGCTGGATTAATTCACTGTTTACATAATATCAAAAATAATTCATTTCCCAATCAGTGTATGCCAAATAGTTGACACAAACACTATACTTTATTATGTAGCAAATAAGCATATATAATTGTTTGGAGATTTGTTTTATGTTGGGCTATGGAACACGCACATTTTAAACTCACTCCATAGCCCAGAATGTCTTCAGACTTGCCAAGATCCTCCTGCCCTGGTCTTTTGAGTGCTGATAATTGTACCATCACTACTTTATGATAAAGGACGATTAGACTATGAGTAAGAGGTACATCATTGTGACTTTTATTTGCATTTCCCTGATGATTAGTGATGTGGAACATCTTTTCATGTGCTTTAGGACATTTGCATGTCTTCTTTAGAGAAACGTCTATTCAAGTCTCCTGCCATATACGCACTGCTGGGGATCTAATTCAGTGCATCACGTGTGCCACACAAACGCTCTGCCACTTGGCTATTACCCCAGTTCCATCTGCTCATTAAAAATAAATCAGTGTGTTTTCCTGTTACCAAATCAGCTCATTATTCTCAGACACCAGTCCTTTATCAAATATATGATATACAATTTTTTCAAGACCTCCAGAAAGCTCTTTCCATCAACTGTTAGAATATATGCACGTGCGTGCGCGCGCACACACACACACACACACACACACAAATCTTTAATTTGTCTACTATTCTTTTGTTGCCTCTATTTTTGGTGTCATACTGAAGTTAGTAAATGATATTTGTTTAGTTACAATAAGAGCTTTTAATCATATATATACATACCACATATGAATTGATGTATCTGCAAGTTGTAGGTAATATCCATATTATACTGTATGATTTCAAGTTAATGACTGGCTCCGTAAAAGCTGTAGTGACACTTGCTATGCATGCCTCCTTAACAAGCCTTTAAAACTTTCTGTAAATCCTTACAAGAGCCCTTCAAGACAAATCTCTCGCTTCCTCTTTTACAGTTCTCTGACTATCATTAATAACGGCCTGCCTAAGGCAACGCACACAAATGATGGAGCTTAGATATCCTTGGGATCTGGCTGGCCCAAAAGCTTATGCTCACTCTGTGCACGACTGGAAATGGAATAAAAATCTACAGTGTTCTATATAACCTTTAAAGGGAGGATTTAACTTTAAAATGTCATTCAGTTTATGAGGTGGGGCTAGTTCAGTTCTCTTGTGCTAAAGATCAGCAAGAAGAGCTGTGTAGTCCTGTCTTTCCTGCCACTCCACCCACAACTACCCCATACACACATGTCCTTCGAGGTCTTCCACACTGCACTGGCCTCTGGGTCTGTTAGTTATCCCTCCTCTTCACATCACACCTGCTACCCAAATTCAACCTCTTTTTATAGATTAATTTATTTACTTTATGTATATGTGTACACTATAGCTCTCTTCAGACACACCAGAAGAGGGCATCAGATCCCATTACAGATGGTTGTGAGCTACCATGTGGTTGCTGGGAATTGAACTCAGGACCTGTGGAAGAGCAGTCAGTGTTCTTAACTGCTGAGCCATCTCTCCAGCCCCCCAAATTTAATTTCTACCATCCCTGGTAATGTTAAAAACTCAAAACCTAAATTTTGCCTCATTTTCTCCCGAATGTTCTTGTAATGGCTTATCATTTCAACTTGGACTATGAAACACTTAAGAGCACACCTCTGGTTATTTCTTGTGGGTCCATTTCCAAAAATGACTAGATCATGAGCTCTGACCTAATGAATGCACTAATCCATTAGCAAATTTACATCTTGGAGACTTTAGTGTGGCAGGGGTCTGTGGAAGGGAGTCTGGCTGCAGGAAGGTCAATGTTGTAGAGGGCATATCTGGGAACTCTATCTTCCCCTAGTCCCTTCCTGTTTCTGCTTTACACTACCTTTTGAGCCCTCACAAAGGTGGACTGCACCCTCCCAAACCATGAGCAACAGAACTCTGATTATAGGGGCCCCGTGGCTGACTTACGGTGGTGCCCACAATTTACAAAGGGAGAACAGCATTTGGCAGATTAGTATGCTGGGGGGGATGGGGGGGCACAAAGTAAAACATGACCACCCCCTGGTATAAAGGAGGGAAGGAGAGGGAAAGGGGGAGAGAGAGAGGAGTGGAGGGAGAGGGAGAGGGAAGAGGGAGAGGGAGAGAGAGCACAGCCAGAAGATCTGGAAGAATCCAGAGCAGAGAGAGAGAGAGAGAAAACACTGAACATGGCCAGCTGAATAGACCTAGCCAGGGCTATCTACAAGAGAGAGAGGAGCAGGGTACAGAAAGCAGAGAGCACAGTGGGATTGGAAGGGCAGAGAACAGTGAGACTAGCCGGAAGGGTTAGAAGAACAAGTAGCTGTGGACAGGGAAGGAGAAGTGGAGAAGGCAGGGAGAAGGGCTGGAGACACTAGCCTGAATTCTGAAAAATGCAATAGGACCTTGGTGTGCTGATAAGCACCAAAGGAATACGGTAATTGGAGAGCCATAGATCCTTTTTGCCGGTGGTAAGGGAAATGACTCCTTTTGATAGACAGGAACTGGCTCCACAAGTCCCTGAAGAATGCTGGCTTTTATCTAAACACCAGAAATCCTCCTCGGCTTATCTCTGGATATTTGGACTGCCTTTCGGAGTTTGCCACTTGGGGTTTCCTTTGGACCTGACAGAAAAAGAAAATGTTTTCTGCTTGGGTAGATGGCCTACAAAACACTCATAGTAAATATAAATGCACAGGTTATCCTGGTTTTTGACAAGGTAGATTTGCTACGGCGGAGAACACTAGGCACTGAAAACACTGAGACCAGAAATCTCCAGGTACATTTACTCAGAAGTAAAAAAAGAAAAATGTCAAGCCAAAGACAGGTTTTCTGAACATTGGCATAGCCAGGGGTCAGCCTATTAATGGTTAGTCATGCATGGGTTAATAGAAGTTACACTCAGAAGTAGAAGTTCAACTGTGGACTAAATGCTACCTTTGAGTTCTATGACCCATGATACTAACGCCATCCCACATGATTCCTTAAGTCCTTTAAGGCAGCCGACTTGGTTATAAAAGCATCTTTGTTCTTCAAGCTTTCATTAACAAAGTTATCATGGTTTGTTAGCTAGCCTCTTCCAGTCAGTGTGGCTCAAGTCATTAGAACCCAACCGGGGCCCAGCATCTGATACACTCCGATGTGAGCTGTATCCAGAGAAACTTAGCATTGTTTCGGAAGGTGTGACCCAAGAATCTTTTTTAATGCTTTCTAAATGATTCCTACGCACAGGTAGTAGTCATGCAAGGACCTCAGGAATCAACACAAATGAAAGACAGGAAAATAACCTTGTAAAATGACCCATGCCTCAAGTTGTAGAACAAATGTCCCTTTGAAAGAGTGGAGCAAATTGTGTAAGCTTGCTGCCTATGTCTTTATACACTCTCACACACAGTGTATCTAACAATTTTTAAAGGTCAGCCTATAATGTAAGAGTCTTAAATCACCCACGAGTGACAGTGACTGAAGAAGTAAAAGGGCTGGTTATGATTTGAGATAACTTTTGAGGTCGATCCTCTCGTGAACTTCAGGATATCATTCTCTCTCCTCTTTCTCTTGAACCAGGTTTAAATTTTCTTACATTAAAGTGGAGCGGATCGGCCAGCGTCCTCCCCCCACCCCACGTGGGGTGCCTGTTTTGTTTTGCTTCTAGACAAGATTACCTGTAGCCTAGGCTAAAATGGAACTCACTGAACAGCAGAGGGTGACCTTAAACTTCAGATTCTCCAGTCTCTACTTCCAAAGTGCTAGAATGACTGACCGGTAGAATGAGTGAGAAGGATGAGACCCGCGGCTTCAGGCAAACTAGGCAAGCACCCCACCCCGTGGCACTACACCCCACCCCATCCGTGGTTGCTATGACAACTGACAAAGCGCCTGGAGCACTTCACTTCCCGACCTGCACGGACCTTCAGCAGACAGCCCAGAGAAGCACCATCCCTTCCCTACCCAGAACCCAGCTCCAAAGCTGCTCCTCACCGGCTTCGCTGTAGGCCATGCGCAGAACCCTGCCGAGCGTGGAGAAGGTGCAACGCGGCCGGCACAGCTCTGCGCCCTGAACCGAAAACGCCTCCACCTTGCAGCCGGAAGCCACGAACAGCGCATCGCTCCCGCCGCAGCAGAACTGCTCGGGTTCCCGCTGGCAGGGGACCACTTGCTGCGACCCGAATGGGTGCAGGTTGTACAGACGCACCATCCCGGCGCCCGGACCGCCCGGCGGCTTCCGCAAGCTTCAAGGGCTACTCCGGATCACGTGAGCGCTGCGACCACGCCCTAAGCACAGCTCCTTAAAGAGACTGCGCTCTAAGTGATGCGCACTACCCAGAGTGGATGCAGAGCCCTCTGTTCTCTTTGGAGACATTAGTTTTGCTGCTCCTGGCCAGACTGGTATGTGGAACCTTGAGCGCGTTTAGCACTCGATCATCTGCTAGTCTGTGCCTTCGTCGACTTCAGGGTATCACTCATGTCTTAGCCTTCGAGCGTCTAAAGGATGCAACTCAAGAACCCGAAGTTTAACCTCCAACATGGAGTTAAACACATCACAAATACTGTGGATTCTACAATGATTTTAATTAAAAAAAAAAAAAAAGACAAATCTCTGAAAATGCTTAGCAGAGCGATAATGCACTGGATAAAAGGATCTATGAAAACATTTTTCAGGCATTGTGCAAAAGTTTCCTCTAAGCATTATTAGATATTAGGGGAGGAGAGAAATCCCCGGATGGTCAATATACTGTTCCTATTTCCTACATAGAAGAAACTTGCCGTCAGAATTCCTGTATTTTGGGAGATTTAATAAACCAGATTTTATGATAATTTTTAACAATTCTGGAAAAGATGTATGCATGCACATTTGAATGCAATGGTTGACTGGGGTATTCTCTTCTTTTGACACTGAAAAGAGCAAACTTCAATTCCCATAAACATTCCTTTTCCCTTTCATGAGTATCTGATTCAAGTATCTGTCTCTTTTGATTAATTTTCCTCTCCAGGATATTAACTGAATGTAAATTGATTTTCATGGGTTTCATTTAGTTCTAGAATTGCACTACCTTCTCTAGAGATACCCTCTTCTCCCATGATATAGTCCCTACACCTGGCTCACCTAAGTAAGACCCTTTATTAACTGCTTTTCTCACTACCATGACCGTGAGCTTATGAGAAGGCTAGGCTGATTCCACGACAGACTTCAAATTAGCAGTTAAGGAGACTAGGCCTAAATCTCTGTTCCCAAGAACGGGGAAAGTCCAGGTGTCAGAAGCTGCCCTGCCACCTGGCCTAAAGCAAGGACAGCTGTCAGCTGCAGATTTCCTCAACTTCCTCAGCAACAGTTTCCAGACCTCCCCAACAAGTTTTCAGCCCTCACATTCCAATAATGGAAAGACCATGCAGATGGACCCAACAGATTAACATAGGGGTCACCTTCTATGTTAATAGAGGTTAACAGAGATTCCCTAATATGCTTTAAATCAAGCCTGCAGTCTCACTTGGTAGTCTCTCTGTTCTGGTAATGGGAGACCCCAGCATGCTGGACTTCTGCAGAATAAAACAGTCTTTGCATTTACACACTGTTTGACTCTGGAGTGTCATTCTTTGGGGAATCGTGGTCTCTCACACTTCAAAGAGGAAAGGTTTGGGCTAGGTCACTGTTTAGGAGGTAGGGTCCATCATGGAGGAAAGTGCTTCTACCTGGGCTGATCAGAAGGCAGAGAATGACCTTCTCCTTACTGTTTTGTTCCCCTTCATTCTAGGACCTCACAGTCCCAAATGGCAGAACCCACATTCAAGCTGTGTCTTCCCTCTCCCATGAAACCATTCTGGAAATGTGCCCACAAACACATTCAGAAGTGTGTTCCATAGGTGATTCTAAAGCCAGTGAAGTCAATAAAATTAATCATTGCACAAAGATAATGAGGAGTGAGTGAATGTCTAGTTTCCTTATCTGTGAGGGTCTGTGAGTAGAAACCACCCGCTTGTCTCCTGTTACAAAAGCAGGGATCAGGGTGGCATACCATCATATCCTAATGGGAGGTCATTGGTTCCTTAGGACTATCATGACAAATTAAAAAATGGCTTCAGCAACAGACTTATCCTCCTCCTCCTCCTCCTTCTCCCTCCTCCTCCTCTTCCTCCTCTTCCTCCTCCTCCTCTTCCTCCTCCTCTTCGTCCTCTTCCTTCTTTCCTCTTCTTCTCTTCTTCTTCTTCTTCTTCTTCTTCTTCTTCTTCTTCTTCTTCTTCTTCTTCTTCTTCTTCTTCTTCTTCTTCTTCTTCTTCTTCTTTCTCCTTCTCCTTCTCCTTCTCCTTCTCCTTCTCCTTCTCTTCTCCTTCTCCTTCTCCTTCTCCTTCTCCCTTCCTCCTCTCCTCCTCCTCCTCCTCCTCCTCCTCCTCCTCCTCCTCCTCCTCCTCCCCTCCTCCTCTTCCTCCTTTTCTCCCTCTCCTCCTCCTTCCTCCCTCTCCTCCTCCTCCTCCTCCTCCTCCCTCCTCCTCCCTCCTCCTCCTCCTCTTCTTCTTTCTCAGTTCTGGAGGCTAGAAGTCCAAGGTCAGTGTGTGAGAAGGCCGTTTCTTGAGGCCTCTTTCCTTGACTTGCAGAAGGCCGCCTTCTCACTGTCTTCACAGGGTCTGTTTCATTCTTGCTGCCTCTTCCTCCTCTTCTAAAGATGCCAGCTCTACTAAGACCTGCCCACATGACTCCTCTTAAACTCAAATACCCCTTGTAAACGTGCTGTACGAGTTATAGTCACATACTGAAGGACTGGGATTTAGGACTTTCTTAGTCAGAGTTTCCATTGCTGTAAAAGGAACGCCAGGACCAAGGCAATTCTTATAAAAGACATTTAAACTGGGGCTGGCTTAGGTCTCTGTAAGCACATATGCACCCAACTTAGATGATTAAGTGGTCTGTGTTCTCCTGGTATCCTCCAGCCCATCTGACTCCTATAATTTTTCACCCCCTCTTCCATGCAATTTCTCAAGCTCCAAGGAGAGGGGTCCAGTGGAGACCTTAAGCTTAGACTCTCTGCATAATTTCTGCCTAGGGGTCTGCATTTAGTTCCAGCTGCTGCCAGAGCAATCTTTTGTGATGACCACTGGACAGCAAACCAATCTGTGAGTATAACAGAATACATTAGGAATCGTTTTATCAAGTTTTTTTTTTTTTCTTTTTGGCCAATCATGATTGATCTACCCTAGGTCTCTAACCTACCCAGTCTCCAGTTCCTGGTTATCTAAGAAATGTCAAGTATGAGCTCCCTTGTATGGCTCAAATTAAATCAGAAATTTGTTCACAGTTTCCATAAGTTTTGCACAACCATTGCCCCAGAATGTCTTTCAGGCACAACAGACTGTAGGTCAAAGCTTTTGGGCTGGGTTGATGTCCTATTTCTCTTTTGACAGCCTATAGGATTTCTTCCAGTACCAGAGAGACTAGAATTTAGGGTTGAAGGCTTCGTACATGCACCAGATTGACCTCTCCTTGTTAAATTAACTGTGTGGATGTTGTCCTTAACAATGGAGCTACACTGTCAGTTTGGAGAGAACAATCCTCTGTCTTAACCACCATCCTGGGACACAATAATATGCCTCCAAAAAAAAAAAAAACTAGAGAGAGCATACACTAACAACTTATACAACCAGATTGACAACACACATGACAGCTCTAGAACAAAAAAAAAAAAAAAAAAAAAAAAAAGGCAGATACACCCGAGAGGAGTAGACAGCAGGAAATAATCAAACTCATACCAGAAATCAACCAAGTAGAAGTAAAAAGAACTATTGAAAGAATCAAAAAAAAAAGTAGCTGGTTCTTTCCAAAAATCAACAGAATCGATAAACCCTTAGCCAGACTAACTATAGAGCACAGAGACAGTATTCAAATTAACAAAGTAAGAAATGAAAAGGGAGACATAACAACAGAAACTGAGGAAATTCAAAACCATCAGATTTTACTGCAAAAGCCTATACTCAACAAAACTGGAAAATATGGAGAAAATGGACAAATTTCCAGACAGATACCAGATACCAAAGTTAAATCAGGATCAGATAATCTATCTAAACAATCCCATAACAACTTAAAAAATAGAAGCAGTCGTCAAAAGCCTCTCAACCCAAAATCTCCAGGACCAGATGGGTTCAGTGCAGAATTCTATCATACATTCATTGATGAATTAATACCAGTACTCTCCAAACTATTCCACAAAATAGAGTCACAATGAACACTACCAAACTCATTCTTGGAAGCCACAATTACTCTCATTTCTAAACCATACAAAAACCCTACAAGAAAAGAGAACTTTAGACGATTCTCCCTCCTGAACATTGATGCAAAAATACTCAATAAAATTCTTGCAAACTGAATCTAAGAATACATCAAAACGATCATTCACCATGATCAAGTAGGCTTCATCCAAGGGATGCAGGGATGGTTTAACATAAGGAAATCCATCAATGTAATCCACCATATAAACAAACTCAAAGAAAAGAAAATACACATGATCATGTCATTAGATGCAGAGAAAGCATTTGGCAAAATTCAACACCCCTTCATGTTAAAAGTCTTGGAAAAAGCAGGAATCCAAGGCCCATACCTAAACATAGTAAAAAAAAAAAAATATATACAGCAAACTAGTAGCTAACATCAATCTACACAGTGAGAAACTTGAAGCAATATTATAAAAATCAGGGACTAGACAAGGCTTCCCACTCTTCCTCCTACCTATTCAACATAGTACTGGAAGTCCTGGCCAGAGCAATTAGACAACAACAACAACAACAAAAAAAAAAAATCAAAGGGATACATATTGGAAAGGAAGAAGTTAAAATATCACTATTTACGGATGACATGATAGTATACTTGGGTGACCACAAAAATTCCACCAGAGAGCTTTTACAGCTGATAAACAACTTCAGAAAAGTGGTTGGATATAAAATTAACTCAAACAAATCAGGAGACTTTCTCTACTGAAAGGACAAACATGCTGAGAAAGAAATTAGGGAAAAGATACCATTCACAATAGTCACAAACAATATGCAATACCTAGTTGTGACCCTAACTAAGCAAGTGAAGGATCTGTATGACAAGAACTCCAAATCTCTGGAGAAGGAAATTGAAGAAGATCTCAGAAGATTAAAAGGTCTTCCATGCTCATGGATTGGAAAAATCAACATTGTAAAAATGGCCATCCTACCAAAAATAATATACAGATTCAATGTAATCCCCATCAAAATTCCAACTCAATTCTTCATAGAGTTGGAAAGAGCAATTTGCCAATTCATCTGGAATAACAAAAAACCTAGAATAGTGAAACCTATTCTCAACAATAAGAAAACTTCTGTGGGTATCACCATCCCTGTCCTCAAGCTATATTTCAAAGCAATTGTGTTAAAAACCACATGATATTGGTACAGAGATAGGCAGGCATCAATGGAACAGAATAGAAGATCCAGAAATAAACTCTCACACTTATGGTCATTGATCGTTGACAAAGGAGCTGAAAACATTCAATGGAAAAAGGACAGTCTTTTCAACAAATGGTGTTGGTTCTACTGGCAGTCAGCATGCAGAAGAATGAAAAGAGATTCTTTCTTATCTCTCTGTACAAAGTGCAAGTGGATCAAAGATCTCCACATACCAGGTACACTGAAACTATTAGAAGAGAAAGTGGGAGAAAACCTTAGAACACATAGGCACAGGGGAAATTTTCCATAACAGAACACCAGTGGCTTATGTTCTAAGATCAAGAATTGATAAATGGGACATTATGAGATTGCAAAGCCTTGTAAGACAAAGGACACTGTCTTAGGAGGAAACTCTGAGAGGGACAAATCTAAACAAAGAATTTTCAACTGAGAAATATCAAATGGCTGAAATGCACCTAAAGAGATGTTAAACATTCTTAGTCATCAGGAAAATGCAAATCAAAACAACTTTGAGATTCCACCTCACACCAGTCAGAATGGCTAAGATCAAAAATTCAGGTGACAGCAGATGCTGGCCATAATGTGGAGAAAAAGGAACATTCTTCTATTTTTTTTGTGGGAATTCAAGCTGGTACAACTACTCTGGAAATCAGTCTGGCAGTTCCTCAGAATATTGGACATAGTACTACTACCTGAGGACCCAGCTATACCATTTCTGGGCATATACCCAAAAGATGCTCCAACATATAACAAAGACATATGCCCCAATATGTTCATAGCAGCCTTATTTATAATAGCCTGAAGCTGGAAAGAATCCAGATGTCCTTCAAAAGAGGAATGGATACAGAATATATGGTACATTTACACAATGGAGTACTACTCAGCTATTAGAAACAATGACTTCATGAAATTCTTAGGCAAATAGATGGAAGTAGAAAATATCATCCTAAGTGAGGTAACCAAATCACACACACACACAAAAAAATACACATGGTATATACTCACTGATAAGTGTACATTAGCCCAAAACTTGGATTACCCAAAATACAATCCACAAACCACATCAAACTGAAGAAGGAAGACCAAAGTGCAGATGCTTTATTCCTTCTCAGGTTGGGGAATAAAATTATCCACAGGACAAAATATGGAGACAAAGTTTGAATCAAAGACTGAACCAAAGGCCATCCAAAGACTGCCTTATCTGTGGATCCATCCCATATACAGACACCAAACTTACACAATATTGCTGATGCCAAGAAGTACGTGCTAACAGGAACCTGATATAGCTGTCCTATGAGAGGCTCTGCCAGATCATGACAAATACAGCGGCTGATGCTCTCAGCGAACCATTGAACTGAGAATGGGGTCCCCAATGTAGGTGTTAAAGAAAGGATTGAAGGAGCTGAAGGGGTTTGCAGCCCCATAAGAAGCTGTTGCTCCAGCTGCATATGTAGCAGAGAATGGCCTTGGTGGGCATCAATTGGAAGAGAAGCCCTTGGTCCCGTCAAGCATGATTCTCCAGTGTAAGGGAATGTCAGGGTGGGAAGGCGTGAGGGGGGTTCGAGGGTGAAGGGCACTCTCATAGAAGTGGGCTGAGGGGGTATGGGATAGGTAGTTATGAAGGGGAAATGGAGAAGGAGGATAACATTTGAAATGTAAGTTTAAAAAAAAGTAAGAAAAACAAAAGAAAACCTAAGCAAAACAAAGGACCTGCATTAAGAATTTCTTTTCATATATATCATTTTTTATTAAGACAAGATTTCTCTATGCAGTCCTCGGTGTTCTGACACTCATTATGTATAACTGTTACTAAATATAACTTACAACGCTCCTGTTCCTTTCCCTCCTGACTGTGTGATTAAAGGGATGTGCTACCCCACCTAAATACTAATTTTTTGTTCTAGTTTTGTGACAAAGTCCCACTGTATAACTTAGACTGGTCTTGAACTTGTTCATGATTCTCCTTCCTCTTCTTTCCAGGTGTTAGGATTCAAGTGTAAGCCAACACATCCTGTGATAATTTAATTAGTAAAAGTAAGTTTTTCCTTTGATGGTTTCTCGCAAATTTCTCACTCAACTACTGTTAACTTCATGAATCAATTGAATTTCATGAAAACTGAAAGCCAACTGTGTTGACTGCTGTATGTTAAACCCGTATCATTATTGCTTTGTGCTTTAAGTTTTGTCTTGGGGATGCCGCGGTAGCCGTCATTTCTCTTTCAGTGATTTAGCTAACAATGTTTGAAAGGGCAAATATTAGTTGCAAATGTTATAAAATCAGCATATTGATTACTTATATTGATAAACATTTAGTAATTACACTTTAAGTCACTATCAGTTGGCATAAATTATTTATGATAAGAATATTAACATTTTACACTAAAACTTCATATGCTCATAAACTCAAGTCTTATTGAGCTTCTGATTTTATTAAATTCAAGAAAATAAGTTATTGTAAATATCTGCTAGGATGTTTTCTTTAGATCTGAGAAGTGCTCTTCATTTTTAAACCCTCACTTTCTCATAGAGTATATGAAGTGGAAAGTTCAACTTTAGTTTGGCATTTCTATCAATGTAGGACATGACATTTAGGTGATCATTTGACTCGTCCAGCAGGTCAGGTTATTCAGGGTCCCAAAGAGGCCTTCATCCTGAAAGTCATGGGGGTGAGAGAGAAAGGAAGCCAAGCACGTAAAGAATGACACAGAGTCAGTCTGGATGGTGTCAAGGCTTCATTGAGGATAGAATGCTTACAGCTTATATAGGCTTAAGCAGGGGGAAGGCAGGATGCAGTGGAATTTTACAAAATCTTCAGAACATGGAAGTGGGTGGTGCTGCAGTCTAGTGCCACGGTCTCGTGCTTTTTCGGGAACATCCTGTTTTGTCACCTGGTAGTTATTCTTGGCAGGGCCCATTGTGGTGCTTCCCGGAAGGCTCAGGCCAAAGGTCAGGTTCCCACAGGCGGGGGAGCAGCTGCTCACAGGCTGCTGTGTCAAGATGGCTGTAGTTTGGCTATGTTCTTAGCCATGGCTCCCCACAACCATTAGGACTTGACAGTTTGATTTACCAATATGATAGCTTTTCACATAAAAATTACATTTGATCATATCAAAATTGCACATAGAGTTGAGATTTCAGTCGCTTCATTTTTTTATTTTAGCTACAAAACAGGCAGAAAGTGTTTACCAATCTTTCTAATATTCATTGGGTAAGAGAGAAAAGATAGCTTTGGAATGGCCTTGGCAATAGCTGGCCATAACTCCATTTACATTTCTGTACAAAGTTAGTCTTGGAATGGTGCTACCTCTGGGTAAAGGACCCTGTGCAGAGCCAGATGTGGTGTGCACACCTTTAATCCAGCACTCAGTGGGCAGAGGCAAGGCGATCTCTTTGAGGCAAGCTTGTTCTAATTAGTGAGTTCCAATACAGCCAGTGAGACCCAGATTCAAAACAAAAACAACAGCAGCAGCAAAAGGCTCCTAGCAGGAGGCCTGGCTGGAGCTAATCTCAAACAACTCTCCACTTGGTTATCTGAAGAATGTTCAGTGACTGAAGGCCTAAAAGGAAACATCTCCTTTTGTCTACGTGGGTAGGACTGGAGGTTAGCTTGTCCTCTGGCCTTAGATGTGAAACAAATACATCTAGTAATTCTGATGGTTTACAGCACACCATTATGTTCGGCTCAGTAACACCATTAGCTGTCTACCTTTGTTGCAGGTGAAGACGCAGCAGTTAAAAGGAATCACCTTGGGCTGATACTGGTGCATGCAAGACTCCAAGATGGAATGTCCCTTTAGATTATAAAGTTTCTTTGCAATGCCTCCTTCAGTTTCCTGAGAAAACACATATGGCCCCAGCCACCACCTGAGACCTTACACTAAAGTTGGACCAGACTGCCCTTTCAAGCAACAGAGTTGTAAGGTTGTCTTATTATATGGCTTTTTTCTACCAAGGGAAGAAAATTTCTTTAAACACAATAAAAACGAGGTGGAAGATGAAATTTGTATGTTCTTGCTCAGATTTCCACAATTCAGGGTCTCCCATATGCTGAGGTCGCTAAGAACAAATCTAGTCAGGGCCCAGGAGAGGAAATGAGGCAGACCCTGTGAGACAGAGAGGGTATGACCTCTGGGGACATGCTTGAGGTTTTGGTTAGTGGTTAGAAGTCATGTTTTCCCCCAAGTCCGTCAGAACCTTGAGCCAAGTGGCTCACTCAATAGGCTTGGATATTTTCCCGCGCACCCCTCACCCCCTCGGACAGCGGAAGACTCTAGCACGCCACACTGCCTTTGAATTGCAGCAAAGGGCGGAGCTCCCCACCCTCCCTTATTCTGATTGGCTGGTATCCGCATACTCTTCCTTTGGATTGGGCATTGGCAGTGCCGATCACAGAACGTCACTCGTTTCGCAGACTGTTGCAGGAAAAGTGGGCGTAGACACCGCTCCCTCGGCGGACGCGGCCTCGGGGTTCTGACTTGCTTTCTGGCTCCTGGGCCACGACTCCTTGAGGAACTTTTTCAGGTGGTCTGAGAAGATCCGGGGTGCCCAGGGCATCCCGAAGCCACCCCGCCCCGCGCCATGTCCTGGAAGTTTAAGAGGTGAAGGGCTGAGGGGGGCTGGGGCGTGAGGCCAATTGCTCCGCGCTATCCTCCAGTGAAGGTGCGCGCCAGGGCGATAGGTGCAGCCTGTATTCACGTGGCGTTGTTTTCATTCCTGCGGGTCGCTTGCGCTGTTGCTTCTGGAGGCACCAATGCATTTTCTCTGCTGCTAAGTACGACCTCGGGGAATCTGCGTCAAGGACTGCGGGGTTCGGGGGTCAGACACTCGACTCTTAAGTGATTTTATTCACCGATGATATCCCATTGCAGGTTAGGTTTGTTATGGTAATAGCTCCGAGACAGCCCGACCCGTTGTCTCTCCTGGTACTGTGCAAAGGCGCACTAAAACGTATTTGCAGAGGAGCTGAAAGGGAAACCCGCGACTTGATAGCCCTGAGTTTTTAGGAGGATGACAGCTTCTAGGAAGCTTCCAGAAAACACCAGTTTCCATCATCTACAGTGGTTTTCATGCCCATTCTTGGAATGATTATCCATATCCTTTAGAATAATAGGGTGATGTATAGGTAAAGGGGCTTCAGGGCAGCTTTCTATGATGTCACAGTTTACATACCCAATTTAAACTGTGTTCTGTTCGGAAGGAGTTAAAGCAGAGGATGCTGTGGGTTTATTTATGTCAAAATTTACAAAAATATTTTCATAGCTGGTAGTGGTGGCACATGCCTTTAATCCTAGTACCTGGATAGGAGAGGCAGGTGGATCTCCAAGTTTGAGGCCAGCCTTGTCTACTGAGCAAATTCTAGGATAGCCAGTGCTACACAGAGAAACCCAGTCTCAGGAAAGGAAAGAACAGAAAAGAGGGGAGGGGAGGGGGAAAGGAGGGTAGGGAAAAGAGAAAAGAAAAAAACCAAATCTTATGATGGTTATTTTTTTTTTTTTAATAAATCCATCTCTTCTTCATTGGTGGGCATTGAAAATTTTGACATGTAATTGTAGCTTCAAACATCACATATATTTTAATGTACATAGTTTTCACCAGGAAAGCATTTCCAGTATTTGACAGGTCAGATTTCTGAAAACCTTCGCCACAGAATTCTTGATTTATTCTGGGAAATTGTTAAGCGATTGTTGCCACATAGTATTTCCTTTGCTAAAATAAAATATAAGGAAGTGATCAGCCTGAAAAGTACAAAGACTGTGTTCTTTGTGAAAAACTTAAGTTCTGTGGTTTTAGGTTTTTGTTCTGTTTTAAAATAGGGATCCTGTTGGGAAGTATTCCCAGTCTGTCCAGAATGGAGCCCATGAAAATACTCCAGGACTTTCATACCCAACTTCCTTTCCATGGTTTGAATTCCAAGACCTCCCTCCAGATGGCTGCCTAGCTAGTGATGAAGAGGTAGATTTGGTTTTATTTGGAACTATGAGAGGACAAGTGGTTGGGCTACGCTATTACACAGGAATTGTAAGTATAAGATTAGATAAGCAAATCGTATGTTTGTGGTTTTAACAGTAAATCATATTAAAAGGTGGCATATACAATTAATGTTTTACTTTCAATGAAAGGCTAGTCAGTCATAAATACCTTTACCAACTTTGATCAATTTTTTTTTTTGTTCCTACGGTGCTTACAGTATGTAAAGCGCTTTTGCCCACACCTTTGATCTTCTAATTACGGAGGTACATGGTAAATTTAAGAAATGATTTCAGACCCATCAGGTTTTACATTTAGGTTCTCTACTTTATTTTTGTTATAAGAACAGCTCTTGCTCTTTCTAATGTATTCCTATTCTCTGAATTGAATGTATATGCATGTGTGTGTGAGAGAAAGAAAAGGGGACAGATTGAGAATATATATAATTTTCTTTGGACAGTAATTCTTATTAGGGGCATCTTTGTTATTTTGTAATACAATTCTAATTTTATCTAATTTATCATCAGAAAATTTCAAACAAAATGAGAATAAGATTCAGTGGTTAGCACGTATTTTCTGTATTTGCTTTTTTTCTCTTTGTTTTGGGGGGGGGAGGTCTTGTAAAAACAAATACCAGTTGCATCACTTTACATTAGTATAGTTCAGTGTGTATTTCTTTAAAATGCAGTTTTGGGGCTGAAGCGATGACTCACGGCTGGCCACTCACAGCAACCACAGCTGCAGGTGTCCGATGCCCTCTTCTGGGGTGCGTGACTACCCTCCCCAGTACACACATACACATGATTAAAAGTAAGATACATCTTTAAAAAAACCCACAGTTTGTACACTTCATTTTAATGAGTGGAATTAACACATATATGTAACAAGTAACCAATTATTAGATTTTGTTGATTATTTATTTAAAATGTCTTTTTTTTTTTTCCGGTTAAGATCGAAACAGGGTTATTAATTTTGGCTGTTATGTCCCATAAGGTCCAATCTAATTTCTTGTTATAGATGTGTATCATTTAAAAATAAGGTCTCTCTTGTGGAATCATGTTGATTTCTTTCCCCTTCCCTCATTTTTTTCTTATTTTTATGTTAAAAGTTTTTGTTTGTTTATTGGTTTCCCCCCATCAGTGAAAGGGTGAATTAAGACTCCAGCCTAAGCTGGTCTGAAACTATTAAGACTCCAGCCTAGACTGATCTGAAGCTCACTAAGTAATCCAGGGTTGACCCTGAACTCATAGTGAACTCATAGTGGTTTACATGTCTCAGCTTTCTGAGTATTAGATGGATTCAGAACCTTTTCTTTTCTAATTGAAGTATGATATCAGGAGATTTCTTGGGGGAATTCTGTGTTTCCCATTTGTCATGTTTTTATTTTATTTTTTATGTTGGAATAACTTAAGGTTATTGTTAAGGTTAGTAGTTGTATGAGATGTACTGGATAGGTTATTACTTAGGGAAGAATAATTATTTTTTGTAAATTCATAGTTTTCATTTGCTTCTTAAGCGTTTGGCCAACTATAAAGTGCTTGGTCCACATTTTTTCTTTTTATCCTAACGTTGCACAATATAATGATGATGAAGGTCTTGATGGCGGGCTTTTCTTTCTGGAGTTAGCTCTCTCAGGCACTTCCTCCATCTGTCTCCCTGTTGCCTCCAGTCTGCCCACGTCTACTGTAGCCTCTGAAACTTTTATGTTGGAATTTTCCATTTTTGTTTTTTCCCCCACTTCATTTCTTTTTCTTACCCTTACTTTTCAGATGCTCTGTTGATGGAGGTACTTAGTATTTGCTCGTGGAATCTTTCTCTTCTAGTCGTTTTAACAGCCTACCCATTCTTGGTTGCTGTGTATCTTTCTCTGGCTCTCACATTCTTTTATGAATTGTGTTTCATATTTGTACTATTTCAAAATTGACATTGTTTTCTAAATAAGCCTTCTGTGAAGTGTTAGGTTATAGTTAATAATCTCAGAACAATCAGTTATATTGATCTTAGAGTAATTTCTATGATACTAGTTAACATATAATAAAACATAATAAACATATAATGAAAATGTACATGTTTAGTTCATATTCCCACTGTATAGTATTTGCAGGTAAGATGTTCATTACTTTAAAACTAGATGATTTGGATTGAATTTTTATAGTTTTATACTATAACTTATTTTTCTCTATCCTTTTTTTCAATAAATATACACATGTAAATTGAAATAATATTAATAAAAACAAATCCAAACAGAAAATGGTTATTTGCTCCCACACCATTCATGCCACAGTTATTCTCACGGACAGTTCTTGTCACGCCAGTCACTGAAGTTCACATGGTTCACAGCTGGGGAAGACTGAGTCCCCCAGCTTAGCCCTCCCCCTCCCTGTCCCGGAGGCCCTTATAGCACCATCTATCCAGTACTAGGAAAACTACTTGGCAGGGACTAAGTCAGTACCACCTTCACTTCCCCAGGTCCTGTGGCCAGTGTGTATGATGTTTTTTATGCTTTTCTTACCATCAAGTTCTTTTGGGCCAAGACAATACCCTCTATTGTTTTGGAACTCTTTTGGACTACTGGTAGTACCCCATACCTGGCACTGAACTTTTTATTTGGAAACCTATGGATGCTCAGCATAGACCCCCATATAGCGTAACTCTAGTTAAACTCTTTTATATGGGAATATACTACACACACACACACACACACACACACACACACAATTTCTGTATTGCCTTTTTCATACAACCTTCATGGAAATTCTCTCTCCCCAAACTTTTCTCTGCTCTGTCTTCTCATTCCTTTCCCACTTAAACCCCCACATTATTTCTCTTTTCTCTTACCACCTGACTTCTTTCTCCTACCCTTAAGCCCTTCCCCTCACTGTCCACTTCTGGTTTCCTGGATTGTAAGGCGTTCCAAATTAAACAAACCTAGAGACTTGATATTAAGATCCACATAACTGATAACAAGTGATGTTTGTATTTGTGGGTCTGGGTTACTTACGTGTAATGTTTACCACTTCATCATCCATTGACCTGCAAGTTTTATTTTTCTTTCTATAAAATTCCATTGTATATATGTACCACATTTTCACTCCTTGTCAGTTGATGGACATATAGGCTGCTTCTGTGTCCTAGCCATAATGTATAGAGTAAATATAATCATGGTTTAAGCATGTGGCTCTGAGCCAATTATACATGGGCACATATATCCAAAGATTAGCTATCGTGAGAAATGTAGGGAGTATGAATCCTCATAGTTGATTTGGCTGTACCTTTCAGATCTTAATGGTTTATTAACCTTCTTAATGACTGTAAATTAGAAAAGTAGAGATGAGTTATTGTAAGACATATTCCTTAATGTTTCTAGTTTGGGCTGGGACTGTGGCTCGGTTGATAGATGCTTTGTAGTCATTACCAAGCCTTGGGTTCAGTCCCTCACACAATAAAGAACTGAGGATGGTGGTGCGTACCTGTAATCTCAGCACTTAGGAAGCAGTGGAAGAAAGCATCCACCTTTGGCTAAGTATCAAATTTGAGGCTAGCCGTGGATACGTGAGACTCTGTTCCAAGCCAGCAAATAAGAGAACAAAGTGAAACTAACTGTGATGTATGAATAGAAATTCTAGAAACAGTGCAACCAAGTCACGCTAGGACTGTTCATATTTATGGCTGTTCCTTATTTTTCCCAGGTAAATAATAATGAAATGGTCGCTTTACAGCGAGAGCCTAGTAATCCGTATGATAAGAATGCTATTAAAGTAAATAATGTGGATGGAAATCAGGTTGGCCATTTAAAGAAAGAACTTGCAGCTGCCCTGGCCTACATCATGGACAACAGATTGGCACAAGTGGAAGGGTAATGTGCTTTTAGAGTGCCATCATTGTGGGTGTAGTTATCTTCGAATGTGTTAGTACCCTTTGAGCCTCTGGAAGTGTCATGGCTCCTAATATTACTGAACTTTAGATATGTTCAGTTTTCTTCTTTGCCTTTCCTATTCAGCAAAGAGTTGTTCTCTCGTTCTCCTTTTACATTAAGACCACGGAGAAAATATTTTTCTGTTGTTGTCATTGCTTTTCCCCCGCTTGGGTTTACACATTGGGAAGTATATCCTGTCCCTTGCTAGTGTACCTAACTTAACTCAGAGTGACCTCCCAGCCTCAAACTCCTCCTGAGTATTGGCATAACAGTCATGCTTTAAAACAGACATTTCATGATGGTTGGTACATCCTGGTCTTGAACTCTGAACCCTTCTTTAGCCTCCTATCTACTGGGATTAGAGGTGTGCACCATCATGAATGTTGGTTTTATTTCCTTTACAGTTTTCCAAATTTGCTTAAATAATCCCTTCTTGTTTTACATTTTTGTGTTTGGTGGTATATTTAGCATTCAGAATCAGTATAAAATTTCAGTTTCTCAATTTTTTTCCCCTTCCTATAACAGGGTAGTTCCTTTTGGTGCAAGTAATACTTTTACCATGCCTCTTAATATGACTTTCTGGGGAAAAGAAGAAAATAGAAATGTGGTTTTAGATCAGTTGAAGAAACATGGATTTAAGTTGGGTCCCACACCAAAAAGTAAGTTTGACAATGTAAGACACAGGGATTATAAAGTAATTAGTCTCTATAAGTTTGATTGGCCAAACTAATAAAGTTCAAGATGCTCCAAGTTATAACTTTTTTTGGTATTCTTTTGAAGAACATGCTGACTTTTCCTTTTATATTTCTATTGGAATACAATTATGTAGCATGTAACCACAGGGCAGATTCTGGGGAATGTATTTTGTTGCATTTCTTATTGTGTAATCATTATAGACTACATATAAAATAAAATAGTTCATCCTATGGGCCCACCACTATATGTCCAGGTATAAGGCTGCATGTTTGTATTTATAGTTTCATTCACACAAGGAGGGTCGATAACTGATTTGTTTTTATTACTTTTAGACAAGAAGAATTGATCAGTAAAGAATGAAAACAAATTTGGTGTTTGGCTAGAATTTATTTAAATAATATGTGATTATTTCAGGAGTAGAAGGTTTTTTTGGTTCTTTTGTTTTTTTATTTTTTGTTTTCCCTTTTGGGAATGCTTTAGTATTTAACTTAAAATTTTTTTTAGGACTAGAGGTATATATGCTACAGCGCTAGGACACGTAAATGCACTGTTTTGTTTCATTTTCAGTGTTCATTGCAGCACTGGGAACTACCCGTGCTAGGCAAGTCCTCTGCCACTGAGGTACACAGCCAGGAAGTTTGGATACTGCTTGGTGTTTTAGTTTATTTCTGTCTGGTTGTTTTACTTTCTCTGTTTGGAAATGATAGCTCTAGGATCGAGTTTGGAGAATGCATGGGGCTCTGGAAGAGCTGGTCCAAGCTATGGCAGGCCGGCTCATGCTGCTGTGCAGATGACAACGGAACAGGTAAGTTTTGTGATTGTCTGCTTTCGTCTTGAGTCAAGTCACCTTCTAACCGAGCATGGCCTTGAACTCTTGGTCTTTGTGCCTCTGCCTCTCAGATACTGGAATTACAGATGCTTGTCACCTTGGCTGCCTCAGATATGCTTTTATTTTGTACTGTAATGTAAATTTTTAGTGATAAAGGTTGATGTTTAAAATAATAGGCTAGATGTCTGTGTGCTGGTATTAGTAATCTTTAGGTATATTGCTAAAATTATAACGAAAATTACTGATAACAAATAGAATGTAGATATTTATTTGCAAACGTAGTCTAAAAAGGCAGTGATAAGGGGTACATTCATCCCTTTAAATTTTGGAACCATCCAGTCTCCTATATAAAATGGCATTGTTTTTGTATAGAATCACTGCATGTGCTATATATTTTAAAAAATTTCTAAATTGATTATCTGCTATAATTTACATTGTAATGTGCTGTAAGTATAAAAGATATATAGTAGTTATATTGGCTATAGGATAACGACAGGGGAAAGTATGTATACTGGCTTAGTATAGACATTACCTTTGTGTGACTCTACTTTTGTTTAGCTAGATCTATGAAAAGGAAGGTAGATTCACATGTACAGTATACAACTCTAGATACATAAAATCATGGATATGACTGTATAGGTAATTTTTTTTCTTTGAAACTTCCAGAATATTCAAAGTAGTGATTAAAAGAAATCACTAGAATGCGAAAAGTATTGTCTTTTCAATAAGATTGCAAATGCAATCTTAAAAAAAACTTAACTTGAAAATTTTGGTTTGTTTTACTGTTTTGGCTGATTTATAATTCAGTATATTGTTACATCAACATATTCCAAATATATATGTATATATATATATGATAATATTAATATAGATTATTTAAACAATAATATTAAAACATTTTTATGACTGTGTATTCATTAATGGTTTTCTATCCATTTATCCATTTGTGGTATTTTTTTTGTTTCCCAGTTAGCTTTTCCCAAATGTTGATAGGGCATGAGCCTGTGCTTTGTGGGCAAGCTGCAGGCCACCTCTGTTAAGCTGGCATTATGTCTTCTAGATGACTGCTATGTATTCTTATGCTAATTTTTAAACAAAGAAATTATAAGACATGTAGTGTAAGTTGTTTGAAAACTGAACTAGAGCAGTCTGGAGAGATAGGCTCAGCATTAAGAGCACTGACTGCTCTTCCCGAGGTCCTGAGTTCAATTCCCAGCAACCACATGGTAGCTCACAACCATCTGTAATGGGATCTGATGCCCTTCCTCTGGTGTGTCTGAAGACAGCTACTGTGTACTCACATACATAAAAACAACACCCCCATCTCAGTTAAATTAGTCTAATAATGAAATCATCTTTTTAGCCTAACATTTTATAGAATGTCGAAAGTTAGATGTATCTAGTAGGTCTCCCAAAATAGACTCAATGCTAAAAGAATAACAGTATTTTAATGGCAGAAAGAACGTCATCGGTTAGTTTGTTCATGTTCTTGATCTTATGAAGGTAAGACACAGGCCGTAGTTCTATGCCTAAGCGTGCAGAGTCATCTGTGGCAGGACAGGACTGGCACCACAGAGCCTCCTTTCAGTAGCACTGGGACTGGGCCTTGTAAATGCTGGAACCAGCGCTTTCTCAGCAGGCTGTACCCTTGCTCCCTTATAATTCTTTTGTGTATCATCTAAAATGAGTGCGTTAATGTCTACAGAAAAATTACCATATACTATTGTCAGCGAGTAGTGGACGATCTCAGATACCTATTTGCTTCGTAGCATTTGACTTGTTCAGTGAAATGATTTCAAACCTATAAATTACATACTATTTACACTTTAATAGGCTTGTTCAGCGTTTATTATTTTTTAACCGTAGCTCAAAACGGAATTTGACAAATTATTTGAAGATTTAAAAGAAGATGACAGAACTATTGAAATGGAACCAGCTGAGGTACTGAACTTGTATATTTAAGAAAATTATTGCTGTGTGTGTTCTCTAAAGTTTTACAATGATGTTTCCTCTCAGGTATGCAGTATACTTTGAGTTTGACTGTATTCACACCCCATTACCTTCTTTCTTTCTTTCATAGAGCCTCCTTTCCATTTTCATGTCATGTGTATTTACTGTATGTATATATGATATTTACACACACACACACACACACACACACACACACACACACACACACACACAAAGTTCTTAAAATGAGAGAAAATGTGTAATGTGGGTCTGGCTTTCTTTCTAGGCCCGCCCTTTTCCATAAAATGATAACAAAATTCAACAGTAGCTAACATTTTTCATAGCATTCTGTAAGAGTTCCTTTTCTCCTGAGTCCTTGTGTAAACACACATTCTGTGTGTTTCTAAAATGACAGTTATCCTCACAAGGGTGAGGTGGATTCTCTGCAGCTTTAAGTTGGAGTTCTCTGAGAGCTAAGGACATTGAGCACTCTTTCACAGACCTATTAGCTGTCTTTTTTTTTTTTTTAAAGATTTATTTATTTATTTAAATTATATGAGTATGCTGTTGCAGTAACCTCTCCAGCCCAAACAAGCCTGTGCAAAGAAAAGACAACTCAGTCAATATGGATACAAGCAGCACCTGGATTGGGCAGATCTACCGCTACATTACTTTGTTCTGTAGCTTTGAGGTCTTTTCTCCAGGCCTAATGCTTCAGCTCCATTTTCCTTCTACCATCTCTTCTTCCGTCAACCTCCTCCCTCTTCTCTCTCTCTCTCTTTTCTCTCTCTCTCCACCCAACTCTTCAGCTCCACCTTACCTTCCCCTGCTCGGCCATTGGCTCTAGGCTTTATTCCACAAGTTAAAATGGGGAGAAGGTTCTGTTGATGTCACCTGTGTACTGAGTACATGACTAGGCAGCCCTTCTTGGGGAACTAGAATTAGCATCAAAATACAAACAGCTCCAAGGTAATCCACAACAGTACACTGTCCCTGTCTTCAGACACATCAGAAGAGGGCATAATAGTCCATTACAGATGGTTGCGAGCCACCATGTGGTTGCTGGGATTTGAACTCAGGACCTCTGGAAGAACAGTCAGTGCTCTTGACCACTGAGCCATCTCTCCAGTCCTAGCTATCTGTGTTTTGTTTTGTTTCTGAGAAATGTCTGTTTTCTTCATTTACTCATTTGCTGATAGACAAATACTTTCAGAAAATGGTTCCAGAAACTCAAGAAATCATTTCTGGAACTGACCAATGGTGTTGCATAAAATTAAAAGGCTTCTGCATGGAAAAGGAAGCAGGGAGCAGGCTGCAGAGATGGTGTAGAACACTGTGGAAATCTCTGCCAGCTCCCTGTCTGTGTCCATGTCTGGTGATGCCAAGAAAATGTAAAAAACTCAGAAATATAAACCAGTGTTTCAAATGTAAAGCTTCAGAGTCATTAGCTGCCTTGGTAATCTATGCAGTTGATACTGTAAGAAGGTAACTCAGGTTATGCATTTGGAAAGAGGAAAAGACTGATTGTATTTCTCTTTACGACATTATGTTATATTTGTAGGCTATTGAAACACCGCTGCTTCCACACCAGAAACAAGCTCTAGCTTGGATGGTTGCCCGAGAGAACAGCAAAGAACTCCCACCGTTCTGGGAACAGCGCAGTGACCTGTACTATAACACAATAACACATTTCTCTGTGAAGGAGCGACCGGAAAATGTTCATGGAGGAATTTTAGCTGATGATATGGGTTTGGTAATTTTTTTTCCCTATAATTTAAAAACTCTTGCTTTACAATCATGCTTTTATAGGAAGAAATTGTTATGTTGAAAGAAGGGTATCAGGTTAGGATTAGGTTTTCCTTTCAGTAGAGATAGAAAATTTGTTTCGGTTTTTTGTTGTTCTTTGTTTTCCCTTTTTCTTGTTTTTCTTTAAAAATAGGGTCTGCTAGGGAACCAACAGATGGGTCAAATAACAAAGAATAGTTAAAAATGAGAAACGGAATACAACAACATTAATGAATATATAAACATGTATGCACAATTTTCTTTTCTTGTGGAAATTCAGGGCAACCTGCCCTTCATAGGATTTTTAAAAAGTCAAGGTTGGTGGTAGCGAGTTCTGTCCCCATAGTTGTAAAACACAGTAGTGAGTAGAGAAAGGCTGAGTTACTTTGAGCTGGGGAGCCTGCACCTGATTTTCTGCTTGAAGAAAGAAATCCTCTGGTAGCGGTAGTAATGCGGACAAGAGAGAATAGTCTAACAGCATCTCGTAACCCAAATAGCTATACTGGTCTATGTGTATCTTGCTGTGCTCTGCTGCACATATGCTTGGCCGGAAGAGGTACCCTCAGATATCCGGAGCAAAACCAGAAACTGAAATCATTGTCAAGGATTGTGCTTGATGATCAAATAGACTTGGAGGTTATCAAGTGGGAGGCCCTACCACTAAGCTAAGCTGGGACAAGTGTCTGTTCCTCCCTCCAGGTTCCCTTCCTACTAGAATATGGACACTGACCTCATGTCTTGGCTTTCCATATAACCCCAGCTCCAGTGTTGCTAGGGGTGGGGAGAAGTTTAGAAACAGTAATACATGTCCTGAGAAATCTGGCCCGAGTCATGAAAGTCAGATGGTAGTCAGAAGAAACGAGACAGATGTGGTGACACGTCAGACTGGAGCCATGACAAGCTTGGAACGTGGCTGTAATAAAGTATACAGTGGGCCTGGGAGCAGGGTGGATAGGCCTGATAGATAGACAGAGGAAGAGGACAGAAGATACTGCTGTCATCTCCTCGAGCAGTCTTTATGCGCACAACAAGAAAGAGGTAAGCTGAAGAGAGAGATTTGGACCTGTGGTTCAGCTCATGCTCAGCTGCAGAGTGTGGCTTGGGCAGTGACATCGACGTGACTGTAGACAGGTCACTCTTCTAGCAGTGTCTAACCCCCTTCCCAGGGGCTACACTCTTGTTACCACTAAGGTTTCCTAACCAGAATCAAATAGCAGGATGAAACCATGGCTCTCCACACCCCTGGCGGTTTTCTTACAGTCCCCTCCCTTGCTCCATCCTGGGGAATACATAGATGTCAGTCATACGAGGCATGCACCCTTCCTACTGGCCTACTCCTCAAACTCCCTTGGTGTCTTTAATATCACCGTTGCTATGGGAGGAAACAGGACAGTCTTTGAAATCATAGTGTAGCACAAATACTGAGTGTGCAGCATAGTAGATAGTTGTGTGGTTACCGTAGCCAGTCCTGTTGGTTTGCTCATGGAGCTGTCACTTGGAGCTCTCTAACATTTATAGTATTAGGCATTGAACTAAACAATTTTGACATACTTAAAAATAGATAAAAACGTAGTAGCACAATTTAAAGACATTTCTAAACGATAACGTGAGAACGCTGCCACTTACGTTTCGCAAGTTGATCGATGTTTAGGAGAAAAAAATTGGGAGCTGAATTGTCATATTGTTACCTTATTTTATGTTTACATTTGAGTTTCAGTCCAGGGTGATAGAGTCCATTATGGGGAAGGTACAGGGGGAGATTTAAGTGATGGTCATACTGTACCCGTAGTCAAGAGCAGAGAGAGACGGATGCTGATGATTATCCCAGTCTGTGGAGTGGTGCCACACACTGAGTAGCTAGCTTATCCTACCTCATTAACCTAGCGTAGAAACCTCGTTTGCTTCCCAGTTATTTACTCTGTTACAGTTTCTGTCAAGTTGACATTCAGTATTTCTCTCACATGTATTTCAAAGGCTTTAAGATAATTTTAGATTTCTTTGGTAAAATACTACAAAGTATTTAATCATTAAAGGTACTTACTATACAATGATACTGAATTATTGTCATTAAAATCCACCTGGGCACATTGTATATTGAATAATTCACTTGTAAACGATTTTATAGTGAGTCTTGCCCATTGGAAAGTTAGCGATCTACCACATACAGTTAATTTCAAACAGTATTGAAAGCTTACATTTTTAAAAACTTTACCACTAATTGTACATTTTTGGCAGTTGCTTTAGTCATATTATAACATTTCAACTTTTATTTAAAAATTGGTATTAACTCTGACAACAAATATTCTGTAGTTTTTCTTGAAGACAATGCATTAGATTTTACATTGGTTACTTTCAAGAAAATTCATCCTAGAACTCAGTCATTAACATTGACAGTTGTTCATTTATTCTTTCCAGAAAACAAATGTATGAGAGTATGTGTGTGTGTGTGTGTGTGTGTGTGTGTGTGTGTGTGTGTATGTATATGTAAGTAGCAAAAACTAATGAAAAAGAAGTCATGAATTAGAAAGAGTGAGGAGGGATGTATGGGAGAGTTTGGAGAGAGGTTACCCTGAGTGCCTAAAAAAGTGCCTGAGGACTTTTACTGAGATTCTTCTCTGGCCTCCATACATCTACATACTCACATATCTACCTGTACACACACACAGACACAGACACACACACATATACACACCCACACAAAACACACATAGACACAAAGACACACACACACACACACACACACACACACACACCGTTTTGATCTTATATTCTTTAGAACGGGTATAAAAGGACAAGACCTTGGGGACTGCTTTAAAATTGCTAGATTTATTTCTATATTACTGTGAATCCTACTATTGAAAATAATGAAAATGTCTTCATATACATGTTAGAATTTCTAATGATTTTAAAATAGCTATGAGATTCATGGAAAACAGATGTTAATATTAGTTTCATGATTAAATGATAGGTCAACATAAGGTGTTAGTCCTTCCATAAAAGGACAGTTTTCCATGATGCTTGTAATCAGTCATTTAGTAACTTAAAATAAGGTCTAAATTTTTTTTAACTAAGTCAACTACTTATTTTTCATTAATAACTATATTATTTAACAACCATGCATGCTGTGGATTTGACTGATACTCAGCATATTATTATTTTGGGATAAGTTCTGAAGTGTTTTTTATTTGGGTTTTAGAGTCTTACCATTTGTCTTTTAACACTATTTTAAAGGGCAAAACTCTTACTGCCATTGCTGTAATTCTTACCAACTTTGAGGATGGCCGGCCTCTTCTCGGTAAAAGCGGCCAGAAGGATCATCCAGAAAAGGTAAGTCAGAGTGTGTTCTGTGAAGGCTGCTTTACGTTCAGTAGAACTTTATCTCACTAAGACTGGCTGACAGATACCTAGTAATAGCTGATCCTTTTGAGATAAGATTAGTGTTTTTAAACAGGACTTAGATGGTGCTTATGAGTGTAAGTACCAGTTTCTGTAGTGGTGCATGTCTTCAAGCTCAGTACTTACGAGGCTGAGCTCTGTGGATTGCTGAATTCAGAGGTCAGTGTAGTCTACATAGTGAGTCTACATAATCTACACACATCTAGGCCAGTCAGGGCTGTATAGTAAGAACCTGTTTCAGAAGGACAACAAGAAGAACAGACCTAAAAGCCCAGAAGACACAGATTAAAACATAAGTGTGTCAGGGCCTTACCTGTCTTAGTTACTGTTCTGTTGCTGTGAAGAGCATCATGGCCGTTGTCATCAAGGTGGGGACAGTGGTGACAGGCAGGCTGGCAGGCATGGCGGTAGAGCAGCCGTTGAGAGGGAGGAGGGAGTGGAGAAGGAAGAAGTGGAGTTGGGGAGACGACAAAATGAGACCTTTGACCTGTTTATTAAGATTTTTTTTTTTTAAATATCTTACTGAGACTTTAACCTGCTAGAGCCTCAGATTTAGTGTTTTTGCTATAAATGCAATTGCTGTACCTTGCCAGCTTTGGGGATTGCAGAAAAGAGGGTGTGGTAATAGCAGAGGGTGGTCACAGCCTAATGGTGGATACATTAGTCACTGAATAGGGAATATTGGTTTGAAAATTTGGTGTGAATATTATTTTATTCTAACATAAATCCATTAAGTTTTTCACAATAACATAATTGCAAGGGTTCTTTTGTGTGCATTCATTTGGAAAGATAAAGAACAGTTAATTTTTAGTATTTTTAGTATAGCAAGAGATTATACTCACTGTCTATGTATAATTAGAGAGCTAAGTAGGAAAGTTTTTTTTTAATATTATCTTTAAAGTTTTTTTTTTTTTTTAAATTCAAGATCTTTTCCACCTTTCTACTCACTCAACTTCATGTTTTTTTTCTCTCAAAACAAGCAAAAACATAAAAAGGGATGGGCATGGGGCAGAAAAAAAATTCTAAAAAGGAAAAGATGCTGGAAAAAAAAAGCACATAAAAAACCTGGAGTCCATTTTGTGTTGGCCTACTATTTCTGAACACAAGGCCTGTCCCACTGTGTGGTTTATATACCCAGTGACACTTTAGTGGAGAAAACTGTTATTTTTCCCTCCTGACATATCAATTGCAAATAGTTTCTTGTTAGGCCTTGGGTGTGTCGAAGTCTCAGAGTTCATACGTGCTTCAGTCCTGCTGTGTCTGGAAAATACTGTTTTCATGGAGTCATTCTTGGAGTCAAATTGTTCTGCTTACCCCTCCAAATAGATCCTAAGGCTGGAGGGAGAGCTTTGAGGAAGACATCTCATAAACATCTTATTATCACTTTCTGTGGTTTTTATTTGCCTATTATCATTCGTTACCGTCTACTGCAAGAAGCCTCTGATGAAAACTGAGCAATTGATCTATGGCTGTAAAAACACGTTGCTAAGAATTGTTTTGGTGCAGTGTTCAGTAGGCAGAAGTAGTAGCTTTTCCTCTAGGTCCATGACCTAATTCTAGGCTCTGGGCCACTTTAGCAGTGTCAGCTATGTGTCCTGTCTCATAGAGTGGCCTTAAATCCAGTATTAACAAGTGGTTGGTCACTCTAATAACATCTGTGCTGATATTATACTAGTGTGTCTTGCAAGCATGTTCTTTCCGCAGGTTGCAGGGTTCACAGCTGGATCACAGTGATGATTTTCTTTTCTTCTCTGTTACCGTGCTCAGACTTTAAAGCTCCATGCACACTAATCACTAGGAGTGAGATTTTTATTTTTGCAATACCATTGACAAAATTTAAGTCAGCTCGTATATTCGTTTACCCTTTAACCTCCTCTCTCACCGTTACTCCAAGCTCTGGTAGCATTTTTTAGTAGTCTTCATTATGTAGTGTAAAGCAATAAAAAAAAAAAGAACTATCTTAACATCATTTGAAACTGATATCCATTATAAAAAATATCCTTTTACACAGGAATACGAAGATGAGACCATTAAACTCAGAGGAAGTAAAACGAACAAAAAGACAGGTGGCCACTCAGGTGAGTTTTAATTATGAGCACGGTTTGACCACCTAGTGGATGATTTTTTTTTTTTACCTTATGTAATTTTGTTTTGGGTTTTGTGATATGCAAAAATTTAGGATTGCTTTAAAAAACACCCCCCTCCCCAAACAAAACTAAACAAAACTCCTGAAGATTGGTAGTCAGAAAAGGTTTTGTCAAAATAGTTGAATTGGTTATTAGGGGAAAATGTTTTTTGTTGAGAGAAAAATTTTCGTTAACGAATATTTTAAAGAAAAATAACGTGCTGTTTTAGAACTTCACATTATTTATACTGCAGTGTGCTTAGTTAAAGGAAAGAAAGCTAGGAAGATAAATTAGAACCAGTTCTGAAGTCAAAGAAGGGAAGAGACCTGTGAATTTAGGAACTGTGAGTTTTATACTTGAGTTTCTGAGCCAGGCAGAAGCACAGCAAGTCTGAAAATGCCTTGGATGAGTGTGTAAAGAGCTGGTAGTAACTCCTCTGTGTGAGACTGGGGTAGCAGTGACGGATAGAAAACAGAACTCAGTGTAACTGTTTGCCTTTTTAATGGTAGAAAGATATTTGGATATAGGGGTAAGAAAAGTTGATAAGCTTCAGGGAAAATGAAAATTGAAGAAAAACTACATAAATTAACATTTTTTAATAATTTTTATTGGATAGTATATGTATTTATATTTCAGATGTTATCCCCTTTCCTCCCTTTGTCAGCCACACTTTTCTGTCACCTTGCTTCTGTGAAGATGCTCCCTCTCCCAACCACTCAGTCCTACCACATGGCCCTGGCATTTCCCCTCCGCTGGGAAAACAAGCCTTCACTGGACCAAAGGCCTCTCCTCTCATAAATGCCAGACAATGCTGTCCTCTGCTACATATGCACCTGGAGCCATGAGTCTCTCCATGTGTACCCACTGGTTCATGATTTTGTCCCTAGGAGCTCTGGGGGGGGGGGGGTTTGGTTGGACATTGTTGTTCTTCCCATGGGGTTGCAGACCCTTTCAGCTCCTTCAGTCCTTTCTCTAGCTCCTTCATTGGGGTTCCTGTGTTCAGTCGATGGTTAGCTGCAAGCATCCTTCTCTGTATCTTTATGGGTCAGGCAGAGCCTCTGAGGAGGCATCCATGTCGGGCTCCTTCCAGTAAGCACCTTGTGGCATCAGCAATAGTAACTGGGTTTGGTGGCTGCATATGGGGTGGGTCCCCAGGTGATTCAGTCTCTGGGTGATCTTTTCTTCAGTCCCTCCTCCACTATTTGTCCTTGTATTTTCTCCCATGAGTATTTTGTTTTCTTTTCTAAGAAGGACTGAGGCATCTACCTTCTGGCCTTCCTTCTCTTTGAGCTTCATAAGGTTTGTGAATTGTTTCTTGGGTGTTTTTAGCTTTTGGGCTAGAATCTGCTTATCAGTGAGTGCATACCATGTGTGTTCCTTTGTGACTGGGTTTCCTCACTCATGATGATATTTTCTCGTTTCATTCATTTGCCTACGAATTTCATGAAGGCATTGTTTTTAATAGCTGAGTAGTACTCCATTGTGTAAATGTACCATATTTTCTGTATTTTTTTTTTTTGTGTGTTCTTTAGTGTTTCTATTTCCATTTTTAGATCCTGGATGGTTTTGTTCAATTCCTTCACCTCTTTGGCTGTGTTTTTCTGTAGCTTTTTATGGGATTTTTGTGTTTCCTCTTTAAGGAAACATGTGTTCTCCTGTATTTCTTTAAGGGAGTTATTCATGTCCTTTTTTAAAGTCCTCCATCATCATCATGAGGCATGATTTTAAATCCAAATCTTGTTTTTCTGATGGGATATCTACTACTTGCTGTGGTGGGAGAACTGGGTTCTGATGTTGCCAGGTTGTCTTGGTTTGTGTTGCTTAGGTTTTTGCTCTTGCCTCTTGCCATCTTGTTATCTACCATGTTAGTTGCTCTTGATGTCTGACTGGACCTTGTCCCTCCTGTGAGCCTTTGAGCCCTTGGGCTTAGGGGTGAGAGTGCTCCTGGGTGATCCACTCCCTGTGCAGGTTTGTGTTCTCATGGCAGTGGGACTGCCCTAGCTCTGAGCGCAGATGGAGACCAGAAGTGTCTGGTGTCGGGCAGCCCCGGGATTCCTGGGATTCCTGTGCCTTGTGAACTCCCGGCGGGTCTCTGTTTGGACGGTCAGTGGAGAGAAAATGGGTCTCACCTGTGGGCTTGGGAGTGAGAGCTCTCCTGGGAGATTAGCTCCCTGCAGGCTGGTTTTGTGTCCTGATGTCACTGGGCCATCCCTAGCTCTGGGTGCAGATGGAGACTGGAAGGCTCATAAGATAACATTCTTAAGGTTGAAGGAATTCATATGCAAGTGGGTGGTGGGGGAGAGGTAGGAAACTTGGCATCACACTTTCGTTGCAAATTTAATGAGGTTCTCTGGGTATTAAAATAAGTTTGATTTTATGCCAGCAGTAGTGTATTGTAGAGCCTGGGAGGAATAAGCAGTGATAAGGAAAGTTGCTTATTGACAATTAATATTTGGAAATACAGATTTATCAGCTACCTATTTGTGTGTGTGTGTGCGTGCGTGTGTTTGATACTGAAGTAAATTAAGCCTCTAGGTTGGCCAATGACTGTGGGTAATAAGAAACCGAAGGTACTTCCCGGTAGAAAAACAGCAAGTTAGGAGAAAGTGGAAAGAGTTCTCTGGGGCTTGGAAGGAGTGAAGTCAGCAAAGCTTAAGGCTGGTTATGGAAAACCTAATCTGTTTGCGCAGATGTTGCTATCTTAAGACAGTTTGATAAGTCTGTGTCTTTGAAACAGAACCATCCACATGTAGTGAAGAACCCAGTATTTCGGCTATTCCGGAGAAGAGAAACCACACGTCAGAATTGTCTGGTGTCTGCCCTAAAAGGTAAAGTATTGGGGTTTACCTACATGACATGTCTGCTCACACTCTTCCTCTGCTTTCCTGTCCTGTATTTCTGTTACTTCAAATACGTTTCTAATTGCAGATTTCTAAATTACAATGACAGTTCTCATTTTAAAAATGAAAGGTAATATTGCTTTATAATATTTTATTCCTAAATCTTGCTGCCAGTCTTCCCCTATTTATTTTAAAAGTAAAATTAGTAATAACCTATAAAATATGATTTATTAATTTTTTAGTAACCACCACTACTTTCTCTCTTTTTCTATTGTTGAGACAGTAAGATTTCTTTGGGTTTTAGGGTGAAACTGAAGGCTGTGGAAGACGTAACACAGCATCTTCGCTCAGTCTAGTTCCTTTTTACTTGACAACATGATGGAAATAAATCAGAGTAAAGTTGTTTATGGAGAGTTATATTGTTAAGAAAGACTAGCATCTGCAGAGAATTCGGATAAAAGATATCATTCCCGTTTGATCTTACCTTGAGTTTCTTAACTTTATAAGCTTCATTACCCTCTTAACCGTGTGTAGACCCCAGGTTTTGTTACATAGTATGCGCGGTCTCCCACCAGTGCACATGGATGTCATCGTGTCTCTATATAGCCACACCAGTTCCTCAGCTAGTTGATGATTCTGTCATTAGTTCCCGCTAGAGCTGGACTCCGAGTCATTACTTACTAGTCTTTTCTTACCTAAAGTTTTTTCATCTTACTGTTTTATTTATACATACTCTCAACTGATGGATAGGCTCACGGTGAAAATATAGTAATAGCAGTAAAACAATAACCCATTTCAACTCCAATAACTGCAGAATAAAGGAGTAAGGATGCATTGTATACTAAGATATTAGCTACTTAAAATGAAGAAAATACTCTGAGAGGGACTGCTGATTAACATAGAAGAGTGAGCAATGAAGGAAGAGGAGACCGGGCAGCTTCCGTTACAGTAGGAATGGAAACAGGAAGGGCTGAAGAAACAGTTCAAGCAACCCCGGTTGTCAGGAGGACGGGGCGTTTCACCAGCCTCAGGGATCCTGTGCCCTTGGGAGCCTTTCTCGGCATCGTTTCTGCTGCTGTTCTTGACACTACTTGTCCTTCTCCTTCATTTCCCCTGTGTGTGTGTGTGTGTGTGTGTGTGTGTGTGTGTGTGTGTGTGTGTGTAAGAGAAAGAGCCCAGAAATCAATGCTGTCCTTCTTAACTACTGTTCCCCTTATTAGTTTTTAATAATTAGAATTTTTATTGACAATTCCATACACACATATGTATACGTCTCATTTCTTTTTGCCCTACTCTCTCCTGCAAACATCCCACTTTCCTAAGAATCCCTTTTCTACATTCATGATTTTTTGTTTTATTTTATGATTCATTGAGTTTGAGCAGGGTTATCTTTGTGACTGTGGATTTGAGCTATTGGTGGGCACTTGGTAGGTGTATAAGTAGGTACATAATCAAACTCCCTCTCCAAATCTGTTCATATCCACTAATTCAGCAGGGAGGAAGAGGGCCTTATGAATTCCTCCCCCATTTATTACTGACTGTTGACAAGGCCAGAGTAGGCCCAGTGAATCTACCCGTTTCTCAAAAGCCATTTGTGTATGTTCACTTGCCGACTGTTTGCAGTCACGTACTGCGTGTAGGTGCAGACTGTGTTGGTGGGTTCAGTTTAGTGTATACAGGTGATTTTCTCTATGTAGTCATGTGCCGAAGGCACTGCAGAGTATAGCTGAGCCAACACCTTCATGTGTGTCGGTTTCATCCTGTCTCGACACTGTTACATGTTTACTTCTGTCTATTTGGGCTAGGGTTTCCTGGTGACAGAAGAAGCTTTGTGATTCTAAGTTTCCTATGTTGGTTGATCTTTATGTTGTTTGCCTTGCATCTGGAGACCGCTCTGGGGGCGTTGTAGCTGTAGAGTTGTCTTTCAGTCTTTACATACTAGAAAGGGGTGTCGGCAGGCTTTCTAGTGGCAGGTGCCAGAGTTTGCTCTTCAGTTCTTGATACTGTAGATTTTACTACTTGGGAACTGGTGAGACGTACTTTAGTCAATGATTCAGACCTTATTCCCACCACTTAGAATACTGTATACTCCTGATTGGAGTTTCCCGCACTGCCACCCCTATTAGGAGTGCTCTGCATTCTAGGACTGATAATAGTTCCTCGAACCTTGCTCTGGGTGATGCAGAGAGGACCTTATCTCTACATCTGCCCAAGCTGCTTGCTCAGCACAGGCCTTTTTAGATGACTTGTGTGTGCTCCAGCCAAATACTGAGAATATGAATGTGGGGCCTTTGCCCTCACACTCCTGTCTTGTTGAGTCTTCTCAGTGATCTGTGTGGTGTTGCCTGGACTTTCTGTGGGCTTGTCTTTATTTTTTCTTTTGCCATTGGATGTTGCCCCTGCCTCTGACTGAGGATTTGCAGGGATGCTCTGTGAATTAGCTATGTAGTAGCTATGCCTTTCCTCCCTTCTTTTTCTGCCTTACAAATTACCTTGTACTGAGAGTAGGGCTACCTGAAACCCTGTTTGTCCTAAACTGAGATTCTTATCCTCTCTAGTTTTTCTCAGTCCTCTTGTTGGAATAGAGCACGCCCCAGATGGGACTTGGGTATTTTTAGAATCCGTTCTGGGCATCCCTGAGCCAGTTATCCAGAGTTTCCTTTCTTCAGTAAAGAGGCTAGTGCTCGCCTCTTGTCACTCCCCTCACACAGCAGTGGCTCTCACAGCCTCTGCTTCACTTCCAGTGAACTTAACAGTCGGAATGGTGTTGTCACCTTCCACATGATTAGGTCTCGCTGGCTTTAATGTTACACGAATGTTTTCTGACCTCTGTAGGCGTGCCTTAAATGCATCTGTCTGCTCGTAAAAATCAAGCTTTTAGCAGATTTGACTTTTGCTTCACAAATTTTTCTTTTGAAAAAAAATTTAAAAAGTAAATTGGAGTCAAACAGCTTCTGTATTGCATTTAATAAGCGTATTGCCTTATTATACTTTATTTTGAATTTTTTAATTTCAGAAGAAAGGTTTCTGTACAGTACATTGAAAGCAGTGAATCAAAGAAAATTGAAACAGGCGAACTGCCCCAGAAAGCGAAAGGTAATACGGTGCCATTGATGCTCTGTCATGTATTCTAATCTCCTGGTGTGCCCATTTTTAATTTTCGTTTTATTTCAGGCAAGCTGAAAAATGCACAGCTAGATACTAAAAGTAGAGTAAAAGGTGAGTATATATTACATCTTCTCAGAACTTATATAATCTTCATGTAAAGATTGCTAAAATAAAATCTCATTCATTGACATTTGCTAGCTTGATTTCAGCTGCTTTTGAACTCTTTCCTGCATGTGAGCTTTGCAAGAACTCACCATGTGTGTGAAGTGAATGGTGCAAACCCAATAAATAATTCCAATTAAAGATTTAGGATATAATATTTAAATAAACTTTAAGCAAAAGTCGTTTTCTGTTACTTAAAAAATAGCGTGAATAAAACTTTGTAATTTTACAGACATGTACTCCCCTCCCTGCCCCCACTATTGAACAGGTTTGAAGTATCTTCTTGGCAGTGTTCACATTATACACATATAAAACAGGGCTGCTTATTTCCCTCATCTTTAAAACATGCTTTCTATTCCTACTTCAAATCATATTGTCTTTCTAGTTAGCTGAGAACTTGTGTTATATTTGGAAAGAAGCTGGTCACTGACAGGAACAGCTTCGTACTGGTAGCGCCACCATTACTGAGAACTTAGTCACTATACCCTTGCCGTCTTCTGCTTTCACTTGGTGTAAGAGAAGTAATGGTTGGGCCATGATTACATCATTTCTCTGAGCTACAGAGGTATGCTTAGTGTCATAAATACCAATGTTGTTTACCAAATACTATTTTTATTTAATAATATAACTTCTCAAGCTGCAGAATGTAGAAAGTGCCTAAGGAAGCACAGTAACTAATTTTAATGATTCAATGATTTTTTTTTCTTATCAGGATCGTCTAAGGTTAAAGAAGATACAAAATTTGCTCAAATACTTACTTTTTTTGCCTCTGCAACAAAAAGGAAAATGTTGGAAAAGGGTAAGTCTAGTTTTCTACGTTTCCCCCTATTTTAATGAAAAATATTTAAATAACAATATCAGATATACTATGAAAAATGTAGAGAATACTGAAGAGGAAGAATGCTGATTTATCTTTCTCTATGCCTTTCTTACTGCGTTTGTTTTAGAAAGGGCGGGGGTATGAGGGAAGAGTGCTCTGGATGGAAGAGGTACTGATTCCTGTAAGTGAACACAGCCATTTATGATTGGTCTAGAGCCCAGCTTGGACAAATTTAAATAAGGATATAGTTTTTAGTAGGATTAAGGTTTGCTTTCCTTAAGACTGTCACAGTATTGCTTATGAACATGGTGAAAAGAGATTGAATTAAAGATAGATGTCTGGAAGAAATTGTATTTCTGTGCCATGGTCTCCATTTATAGCACACGGTCTTATTTCCATGGCTTAGTGAAGAGTCACAAGGGATGCAGTGAATAAGTAAAAGACATTACATGTTAAGTGATGCAATGAAGATAAGGCAGTATAATGTGCATAAAAGTAGAATTGAATGTAGCCTGTTTAAATGTGATGTATTTTGGAACTGGATGGCTTAGGGGTTAAGAGCTCAAACTACTCTTCTAGAGACCCAAATTCAGTTCCCAGCAGCTATCTTGGATAGCTCACAGATGTTTGTAATCCCAACTACTTCTGAGCTCTGTAGGCACTCACACAGACACACATGCATATCATATGCACACAGATAATTAAAAGTAAATCTAAAGATACTTAATTAGAGAGGGAAAATTCCCCGTGAGTGTAGGCAGTCCCATTCCGTGGACTGGTCCTGGACTTAAGGAAGCAGCGAGCTGAGCACCAGCATGGATGCTGTGCTTTGTGCTTGCTGATGTGGATGGTGTGTGACCAGCTGCTTCTTGCTCTTGGTGCTGTGACTTCCCATCCATAACAGGCTGTGTTCTCAACTTGTGAGCCAAAGCCAGTCCTTGGCTTTTCTTTTTAACTTGCTTTTGTCAGGTATTTTGACACAAAACCTAACAGAACATTGGTATTGAGCAAGGGCACTGTTGCTGTGATAAGCCGGACAGTGGTTTGTAAGCATTTAGCACTGGTTTGCAGGAAGAATGTGAAAGATTTTGGAGCTGTAGGCTGTAGACACCCTTTAAACAAGAGACTGTTGGGCTGTTCTGGTGGGGATTTGGAAGTTCAGAGTGTGAGAGACATGAGGATAGTAGGGACATGGCTCATCAGGTTTCACATGACTTTCTTGGGCTAGTGGTCTATTATGTTTATTCTGGTGAAGAATCTGCTTAATTCTGTGTACATTTTGAGCATTTGAGTGGTACTGAATTTAAAAAGCATTGGTTGGCTGTTGTGATAAATAAAATTGTTGTAACCTTTTATCCTGCGCTAGTGCTGGCACCATTAGGCCACATGACACTGTGGGGTACCTTTATATCAGCGGCTCCACACTGTCCCCAAGTTCTCTCAGACCCAGGCGGTCCACGGGCCGCCATCTTCCAGCTGTCTCCCTGCCAGCCAGGATCTTAGCTCACATTCCCCACAGCCCGGAAAAATCATGACTTAATAATCATTAATTTATCAATTAGATTTATATCTTAAAGTCTCAATCCACAGTATATCCACACAATAAGCTTACAACCGTCTGACAAAGATGTAAATCGCCCACCAATAAAACAAATTGACCCAAGAAACCCTTAGAAATAATTATTTTTTCCTATCGCCAGTGAAGACCACCTGGATCTAGATCCTCCTCTGGCTCCATCTCCTTCGTAGACCTTTCCCCGCCCACTTTTCCTTCTCATCCAATGATAGGCTGGACCCTCCTTGTTGCATAACGACATCATCCTACAGTTGGCTAATTGTTTGGCACAGGAATTTCAACACAGGATAATACTTAGGCTATGTTATGGTAACTGCTCACTGCTCTTAGCCAGGTTGACAGAGAAACCTGCAAGTGGGGCAGAAAGCTAAGGCAAACATGCAGCCTGGCAAGGAAGGAGTGTGGGGGTTTACAGTTGAGGACAGGGGAGATATGTAGAGAGCAACTATAATTGTTAGAGATTGACATTGCATTTGTGCATAGAAGTACACAGAAGGCAAGACCTTACCCACTGAAGGATCCCGCTTGTAAAAGTGCAGATGAATTTGAAAGGAAAGAGCCAAGATACAATATACCACTGAAAGAGCTGTCTGTTCCTTGGTTGCCACCTGGACTTGTGTTTTTGTAGGCTCAGCCTTAAAAGTACACAGAAGTTGTTACAGCTTTTGCCCAAGGGTGCCAGGCCATATTTTGGGCTGGCTGCAGAACTTGGGAATGTTGGTCATATGGTCCTGATTTTGTAGGCATGCAGGGTGCCCAAGCAAAGGCTCATGGAAGTTTGGGTTGAGATTTCAAAAAGCTGCTGAGGCTTCACAGTGTGTGACAGGGACAGACTTCCCGAGGGAGGTCATTCCACAAAGTTGGGAAAGCATGGCTTTAGTTAGAGTGACACTCCGGGATGAGGGAGATCCTTAGGATGTTTGTGAGGAGATCTGTAGTTACAAACTTGTCCTGAGTTTCAGAAGAGCCTTTGAATTATTGAACAGTGTTAGGACTGTTCACAAAGACCATGGGGACTTTTAGAGATGAACTGAATGCATTTTGAAGTTTGAGATGAACATGAGAGTTCAGGGGCCAGGGCGGAATGTGCCGACTTAAAGTGCTGTGCTTATGTGTTAAGTTGACAAGACATAGGGTTGTGACAGTCAGTTTTCCTTGTCAGTTTGATTGAGGTTAGAATCACCATAGAAACACCTTTGGTTGTTCTATGAGGGTGTTTCTAGAAACTTGTAACTGAAGAGGGAAGACTGTCCCCAGTGTCTACAGTCCTTTGATTCTTCCTGACAAATAATAATTATTATATTTTTGCTTTTATGGAGTGAGAAAAACTGGAAACAGTCCATTTTATTTATATATATATATATATATATATATATATATATATATATATATTTATTTATTTATTATTTTTTTATTTTTTATTTATTTATTTATTTATTTATTTATTGATTTGGTTTTCAAGCCAAGTAGCCGTGGCTTTCTTGGAACTCAGATCTGTAGACTAGGAAGGCCTTGAACTCACAAAGCTCTGCCTGCCTCTGCCTCCTGTGCTCTGGGATTAAAGGCATAGAAGAGCATTCCCACCCGCACTTCAGCCCATTTTCTGCTCAATTCTTCTAGATTTCTTTCTCTATAGATAATGATAGCTAGGACCTTATTGAGATGTATATTTCAGGATTTAAAAAAAGCAGGTCTCCCAACCAGTCTGTCAGCACCTTGTTTCTTTCAGACACCTCTGTGATGGAGGGCTCGAAGAAACGTGACACCAGAGAGAGGACAAGGACAACACTGGTCATCTGTCCACTCTCTGTGCTGAGCAATTGGATTGTAAGTCCAAAGCCTTTCGGCCTAAATTGGGATATTACCATATTTGTCTGTAAGAATGTATTGTTATAAGTATGTGTGACATTCATTTAATATCTGTTAAGTGAGTTACATTTGTTGAATTGAAGTAAGTACTTGTTTTGAAGGCTTATATGATTAACTTGTTAATGCTGATATAAAGTTTGATCCATTTTTATTCCTCTGTGTAGGCTGACTACACAGCACACATAGTGTCTAGAGATGGAGCACGTGCTGTTCCTTGTCCAGAAACATTGATTTTCCTTTATCCTACCTCTTATCCTTCCATAAAGGCACATTATACTTTAGTTTGAGTAAAGTTGGTAAACTTGATATCCATCTACTCCCTATTAAAATATCTGTAATTTTCTTTTAGGACCAGTTTGGACAACATATAAAATCAGAAGTGCACTTGAATCTTTATGTTTATTATGGTCCTGACCGTATTAGAGATTCAGCCTGGCTTTCAAAACAGGATATTGTTTTAACTACTTACAATATTCTAACTCATGATTATGGAGTAAGTATGCATATACCTAGAGCCTTTAATTATTATTTTTCAATTGTGTGTGTGTGTGTGTGTGTGTGTGTATGTGTGTGTGTGTGGAGGGGTGAGTGCTAGTACCTTTGGAGGTCCCTATAGCTGGAATTACAGGTATTTGTGAGTCACATGAGGTGGGTACTGGGAAAAGGATTTCAGGCAAGAGCAGCAAGCATTCCTAGCCACCTAGTTATTCTCCAGCCTTGCCTAGAGATTGTTTAAAGTTGAATTTAATAGCTGTTTTTCCATGTTTCTAAGTTACTCTAATAAATTATTAAATTAATTCATAATGTATACTGTTGACTTTCTGACTTGGAAAATACTTAAGAATGTCTATAAGATTGCATGTTGCAAAGAAGAGCTTTGTACCTTCTTGAGATACTAATTTGGAAATGGTTTTCATTTAGAATGTTTTCCGTTAAAATTTTAAATTTATATTTTCTGTAGGGTTCATCAACAAATTTCTTCTTGATGTTCTGGAAAATTGTTTTTTGTTTGCTTAATGACTTGACTAGTGGTACAGCTTGAAAACAAACTTTTTGTTTATAGTAGTTATTAATTAGGTTCTTGGCTCTTTCATGAGTCTGTTAGTTTTCTTAACAGTAAGTTGTTTTGAAGATACTGTGGTTAAAATCTCAGTGTTCTAGAAAGAACATTACCATTTGTATGGAAGGAAGCAAGATTGTTACAGTGAGTTACTTTATAAAGGATGGCTTTTCTGTCAGGTTTCAGTCTGATGCAAAACGGTTCACTGACTCCAAATTGTGCATGACTCTGTCAGCTTCTTAGCTTGGAGGAGGACCTAGTGTTTCTTAGTGGCACCTTGTGCAACATATTTACTATCTTGTTTTCTTAGCTATAAGGTAGAGGTAATATCAAGGCTCAAGTGTTCACTAGTTAAGTCTTTGGAGTACTTAACAGTGCCGGGAACCTTGTAAGCGCTGGTAATAAAGATCAAACTCTTATTATTTAACAGCACTTACAGACTGTGTTATTTTACTGTGCTTTTTGAGTTCCTATGAAATCTCTTTTGCAGACTAAAGACGACAGTCCATTACATAGCATCAAGTGGTTACGGGTGATCCTGGATGAAGGACACGCCATACGAAATCCAAATGCTCAGCAGACAAAAGCTATACTTGAGTTAGAGGCAGAACGAAGATGGGTGCTGACAGGTAATTATAGCGTTCAGTCTTATTCTTTCTTATGTAAACTTGGGTGTCTGCTCATACATATGAAGCTGTGCTTGTGTGCGTGTGCATGCGAGCTCACATCCAAATGTGATATCAGTATCAGGTATCTTTTTGGATCATTCTTTACCTTCTCACCGAGGCAGGATCTCTGAGCTAGGTGAGCTGTCCAGCTGCCTTCTGCATTCCAAGCACTGGCATTACAGTCAGGCTATTGTACATATTCAGAATGTGTGTGGATTTTGCGGCTCCAACTTCAGTCCCTCATTGTGGCAAGCACTTTATCTGAACTAACTCCCAGCCATCATGTTTTTGGGGGAGGGATGTGGCTAGGTTATTTTTTATCTATCTATCATCTATCTATCTATCTATCTATCTATCTATCTATCTATCTATCTATCTATTTATTTATTTAATGTATATGACTACTCTGTTGCTGTCTTCACACACGAGAAGAGGGCATCAGATCCCATTGCATATAGTTGTGAGCCACCGTGTGGTTGCTGGGACCTCTGGAAGAGCAGTCAGTGTTCTTAACTGCTGAGCCATCTCTAGCCCTTTTTTGTTAGTTTTTAAATTAATGCCTAAACATTACACATATTAATAGACTTTAATGTGCTCTGAGAGCTCATTGTATCATTTTCAAATTAGGTAATTATATGTTTCCCCATTTGGTTTTGTACCAAAAGCATTCAAAATAATTTCTTGTAGCTTTTAGAATTTGTAGAGTACATTGCTTTCCTACAGTCATTTTACTGTGCAGTAAAAACAACAGAACTTTTCTTATCATGCCGTACCTTAGTAACGGTGGAACAATCTTACTCCCTTTTCCTCCTCCACTCCCTTTTAGTCTCTGGTGACCACCATTCTTTTGATTTCTAAGTAGAAATTGTGTGTGTGTGTGTGTGTGTGTGTGTGTGTGTGTGTGTGTGTGTATGTATGAATTTTACCGATTTTCATAGTAGTTTCCCAACTTCAGATTTTACATTTAAAATTTTAGTCCATTTTGAATTGGGTTTTATACCTAGCTTAGTGTCTTTGGTCTGCATGGATTTTTCCAGTTTCTCTATACAGTAATCGCGATTTGTCGTTTTATTAGTGTTGTGCCTAAGTACTTTGTTGAAGATAAGCTGGCTATAGTCACGGGTTTCTTAGTCTTTTCCATTTTGTTCCACTGACTTCTCTGTCTCTGACAATACTGTTCTTTTCAATACTTACGCTGATGTTATGGTTGAAGAAGACAAGTAATGTGATACTTCCTGCTTTGTTTTAACTTGATATTGAGCTGTTGTTTTACAAAGGGTTTTGTGATTCCATATGGATTTGTAACATCTTTTACATTATTCATCTAGTATGTGTGTGAAAATGTATACATGTGCCCCATAGCATATGTGTGGATGTAAGAGGACAACTTATACTTTTCCTCCTAACATATATAATCTGAATTTGGTCTTCAGGCTTCACAACAAGTGTCCTTACCCACTGAGCCAACTTGTCAGCCAAATAATTCTATATGAACTTTAATATAATTTTTTTTCTAGTTTTTTAGGAGTGCCAGTAGTATCTCGATAAGGATTGATTTTGATTTATAGATCATTTTTCACAGTATGGACATATCTTAAGGTTCTACTGCTTTGAACAGACACGATGACCAAGGAAACTCTTAGAAGGAGAACACTTAATTGGGGCTGGCTTACAGGTTCAGAGGTTCAGTCCACTGTTGTTGAGGAAGGAGCATAGCAGTGTCCAGGGATGCATGGTGCAGGAGGAGCTGAGAGTTCTTGTTCTGAAGACAAACAGGAGAATATTGCTGATTTCCAGGCAGTTAGCACGAGGATATTAAAGCCTACACCCACAGTGACTCACCTACTCCAACAAGGTTACACCTCCTAATAGTGCCACTCCCTGGGCCAAACATGTACAAACCATCACAGGATATTTTTACAGTATTTTTCCCCTTTACAGGAGTCTTTCATTGTATCTGTTTCTTTTAGTTAAACAAATGGCCATCTTTCTCCTAGAAATTGAAAAATATATTTTTCTATTTATTCCCTCATTATATATAACTTCAGGTTATCTAATCCATAATAACTGTTTTACATGTCATGTTGCTAAATTATTTTACAGACCATGAGGGAGTTATATTTCACTACTAAATATTAAGAACCTTCCTAAGATGTCTTAGTAAAATCTTGGAGTGGTTTCTCCCCAAGGCTAGACGGGTAGCAGGAACTAGATGGGCATCTGGAGCAGCTGCGGCTACTTCTTCCAGGGGCGCGGAGCCTTCATGCTGACCACCGAGCCGTTCAGTCAGGCTTCTTGTTGGTTTTGTTTGTTTGCTCTGTTTCTGTTTTGTTGTTGTTTTTTATGGTGGTTGTTTAATTTGATATTTTATACACTTGCTAAATAAGCCCAGTACCATTTCCAAGCATTATACTGCAAAGCTGGGAGTGATTCCCCCCCCCCCCCCCAATGGAGAAAAAGGTTGTTGTTTTTTTTCTCAACATATTGTGGTCATATTTCTCCAGCTCCTTCTAGTTCCTCTCTACCCCCCTGATTCTTTTGTTGTTGTTGCTGGTATTTTTCTCAGTTTCTTTCATTGATGTCTTAATAGTTCTCACTGTAAATATTCCTCACCTTGTTGTTAGGTTCCTGAGGTTACTGATGAATGCTACCGTCATCTGTCTTTATCTGGACATTTGAATAAATTTAAATTCAAAGTTGCCAGGTACAAAGTCAACACCCAAAATTCAGCACCACTTTTATATACCAAAGGTGACCACAGTTTTGTAAATAGAGCTACTATAATTATTTGTGTTCAAGTATAATCTCCATTGTTGACAATTTCCTGGCATGTGTTGCTTTACTGTGTCAGATTTTTCTGATACTATTGATGTTCAAATTAATGATTTACATAAAGAGATATACAAAATCTCTCAAGTGATCCTTGAACAGCCATCACTGCTAAGAAGGGATTTCTATTTCCTTGATTCTGTATTAGCTATTCTTTTAATCATCTAATTGTTGCCTAACCATAGAAGCAATAAATACACTCCATCTCGGCCTTTATATGACCACCCTTTTGCCTTTAAAAACTGAGAAATGGGAAGAAATCAAGACTGAAGAGGTGGCTCAGTGTGTCAAACATCTGCCATGTTAATTATATGGGAACCTTAGTTGGTGTGAGCCTAGTACAGTGTCCAGTTTCCATTGTCATTTGTCTCATTGGACAGGGTCAAGATTCTGGGGAAAGAACTATAACTCGGTGGTAGAGTTCTTGCCCAGCATGTGTGAGGCCTGGATCTGACTCCCTAGCACCAGAAGATCAGTTTAAGACTTACAATGGTTTGCTGTTCTGAATATTTGTTTTGTTTTAGGTACTCCCATTCAGAATTCCTTAAAGGACTTGTGGTCTCTTCTGTCCTTTTTAAAACTCAGACCATTTACTGATAGAGAATGGTGGCATAGAATAATACAGCGTCCTGTCATGACAGGAGATGAGGGAGGACTTCGGTAAGTAAGTTTATGAGGTGACCCATTAGTGACAATTTATGAAACCTAATTCCACTGTCTACTGTGTTCACGTAGCTTTAGTCTCCAAAGCATAAGACCCTCAGTGTCACTGACTGGAAACCTGGTGACTTGTGTGTGGGCATCCAAGCTTTCTGTTTGTGTACCTTTTCCGTATTTTAGCAAACCTGAAAGGAAAGGCAGAGCTTTACGCTCACTGCGTGAGGCTATTACCCCAAAGTAACAGATCCCACAGTGCTATGAAAAGCTATATCCTTTGATGATTCACTGTGCATTATATTTTGATAACTTATATATAACTTTTATAGAGGCATTTGATGGGATGGTACACAGACTACAGTGATCTTAGAGATTTTAATGAACATGGTTTGTTTTGGCTGGTACAGATAAAAGGTGAGAAAGGGGTGAGAACATCAGTGGGCTGCTGTGGTTCTAGAGCAGCTATTGTCTAAACAGGATTTGGGACTCTGCAGTGGGTCATACAGTCATTATGAAAGTGTCAGTCAGCACGGAAAAAGAAACAGAAACATAATAGAGATGAAAAAAAAAATCAGAGTCCGTTCTCCTGTGAAGATGGAAGATGTGTATGTACTGAAATACTTAACTTCTGTTATGGGTAGAAACAGTAAAATGTGCTTCCAACTGTGAGTTCAAGTGGAAATGATTTAAAATATAAGCCATTATCCTGGTTGTCAAAACTGGCCGCGTGATTGCTGAGAAGTATTTTTGCCCTATTTAGTCTATGTTAAAATTTGTTTATTTTATTATTATTGGAAATAATAACTGAGAAGCATCATTTAAAAATGTGTCTTTGAGGGGAAAAAATGGAAAGATTGTAGAGCCAAGAAAGTCATTTCATTCCCTATTCTGAGTTTACATGATTTTACTCTTCAGTCATTCATTAACTTACTTGATTTTCATATTATACCTTTACTTTTCATAGTATCTGGGATTTAAAAATAATCGATTATGTATTTACATCCCAAATGCTGCTTCCCCTCCTCCCGTTCCCCTCACAGGGTTCTTCTCCCCATTGCCCCTGCCCTTTGCCTTGGCTCGAAGGCCCTGAAGATGATAGCATGGGATTTTTCTTAACTCAGGAGAAGAGGATTACGTTAGTACAGAGGATAAGCTTTTTATTCTATTTAATAAAGTACCTTAAAGTTACTAAGCTGCTTAGTAAGAAGTTAGATACTGTGTATTGGGTAGTACAGTTGATAAAAAGGTATTTGAGAAATAAAAGTATCAATGTTGACAACAAAACCAGGAAAGCTTTGGAAAGTAAGTACACAATATAGAATAATTGGTATTTTGTTGAGATGTAATTTCATTACTTTTTTTGTAATAGTTCTTTATTTATAGAATATTCTTGTGACTATAAAAACCTAAATAAATTATTTTTAAAAAACTTTCAATTTAGTAAGATTATAAGTCAGTAAACTTTTGTTTTTTGTTTCTTATTGCTCAGAAATAGTTATATAATTACTTGTTTTACTTTGACTAGGCGTTTACAGTCTTTAATTAAAAATATCACACTTAGAAGAACAAAGACAAGCAAAATTAAAGGGAAACCTGTTTTGGAGTTACCAGAAAGGAAAGTATTTATTCAGCACATTACTTTGTCAGAAGAAGAGAGAAAGATTTATCAGTCTGTTAAAAATGAAGGCAAAGCTGCCATTGGAAGGTATGGAAAGAGAATGCTACTTTAAATGTTTTTGGGTTTTGTCTACGTTTTTTAGTTTGTTATTAACTGACTTACAGATTTTCAACATTTTAGGTGAAAGTCTAAAATATATTGCAAACTATTCTTTTGTGGCTTATACTTTAAGATTTTCTTTCCTTTTTTACACATAGTTGAAATGAATGAAATGAGTATAATTTATCAGCTAAGTAATTTCTTGGACCTGAGAAAATAAAAGTTTATTTAAAATATTGATTTCTGAGGTCAGAGGGCCTTGCTTACTTCCATTTCTGAGTATCATGTGAGGATAACACAGGGCATGGGACATGCATCCAACTTGGGCTTTTATATTTGTTTTCTCTTGGACATACTCTTGAATCACAATCTCTTAGTTTTTGTTTCTATAAATCAACTTTTCAGTGAAGTATTTCCTTACTACCTATAAAAACAGCTTTAGTATTTCCTGATTCTTTTCCTCTGCTTCTCCTGCCCTCATAAAACTTAATGGATTTAAATTTTCTGATTCCTTTTATTGAAAATATAAAACTCATTTTAGTCTACTGCATTTCAGTATATATGTATTTTAGCCACTTAGTAATCTTGGCTATAATAGTTTGAGAAGACATTTCACTTTACATCGCGAAGATTTCGGTCTTGGAAGTTTATATTTTTTTTCATCTCTCTTATCAAATCTGCTTTGTGCCTACCTTGTGAAAGTGTCTATTGTTATAAAGAGTCCCTAATTTACAACCCAGTTTTGTCTTTGTCTCTTTCTGATCTCTGTGGGCATTCACAGAAGATACGTTTTTGCTTGAACTGTGATTACTCGCCTTCTAGTTCTTAAGTCTTTTTAATTGTCATCATTTTCTGTTCTTAGATTTCTACATTTTCTTGTAAGTCAAGCTGACATATTTCTTACATGTTTCTAGTACTACACAGAATACCATCCTACTGTAAACATGTTTTTCAAAGATGGTTGTAACTTTGGTTTGTTTTCTACAAGTTTTCACCATCTTACTCTGTAGATACTCTGGCCTTACAGTTCACTGATGACATTCTCTAGTTCCTTTTTAAGTATTTGGGCATAGCATTGAGAGAAGAAACCAATGCTGAAAACTGGAGCCTAGAAGTCAGATTGCTGCTTTTTTTCTAAGCCTGACCTAGCGATTTGTAAGCCTTTGAAATATTTTAGAGGACTATCAGAGTTTGGATCTCTGGGCTAGAAAAGCCAGAAGCTAGAGCTTATTGAGCTATTCAGGTAGGCCTTTGGAAGAGAAGAATGTTGAAAGAAATGTGGACCGTGGAGGCTCAGTTCACGAGATTTCCAAGTTAGGTTGGTCACATCATGCGATGTCTTACTTGTTTCTGTTGCTGCAATGAAATCCTGTGACAAAAGCAATTTAAGGGAAAGGAGTTTGTTTACTTTGGCTGGAGGTTACTGCCTATCACCACAGTGGAGGTCACAGTGGCAGCAGCTTTGGGTAACTTGTCACATTGTATCTAGAGCCAGGAAGCAGTGTAGTGAGTGCTTGTCCTGAACTTTCTAGATCCCAGCCTAAGGAATGGCATCCAGCCACAATAGGCTTATCTTTTATGCACTTAACCTAATCAAGATAATCTTCACAGATATATCCAGAGGCTTGTCTCCTAGGTGATTCTAGGTTTCATCAACTTAACGATCGAGATTCACCATTACACTGGGCTAAGGGCTATATGTGCTGTGTTCTGTCAAAACCTGGCAACATTTTCCCATGTCCTGAGACAAAAAAAATGAATTAAAAGGCAATGGATTAACTTGTTTGACTAAGGAAATCTCTGTGTAGAATAGTTTACAGTTATCCAGGTCTATGGTGAAGAAGAGCAATAAATGGGTCAGAAAGATATTGAGAATTGTGTAATGTGGTGAGATAAAGAGCCCTGAGCAAGTTTAAAGTTTTAGACAAGGCTGATTAAATCATGTATAATTATTAAAGAATTTTAATCCCACTAAAGAGAGACCTCTTGTTCTGCATTAAAACAATTGGAAAGATACTGTAAGGGCAGGAACCCATCTATCCAATGATCTCTCTTAATGAAAGTCAATTCATTTAAGAGCCGATTCTGAATTCAGAGTGCCACTCGGGTCTTTCCCACATGGGAACACAGACGGAAGTGTTTCTCTGTTATCCTGGAAGGCACCCAGAAGCCAGTACAACGGGACTGAGCTACTTCTTAAGCTGGCAGCAGAATTTGGCAGACAGTGTTGTCAAGGCACTAATTTTGTAGCAAAAAAAGATACAGGAGTGAATGCTTCCAGGAGTCTTGTCCAAAGGCACTAGAAAGTCACGGAGGTCAGAACAACATGTAGCAGAATTAGATTCTCCACAAGGAGGCCTGAGAGACTACTGTGAAGGTACAAGTTAGAATGGGGATCCCAGAATGTTGGAGATGCCTGGACGGTGGGCTGTCACTTGAGAAAAGCATGGAATACAGAGCCCTCAAGCAATGTGTATTCCAGGAGGAAAGAAAAACTGTAGGGGCAGGGCCTGAGCCCTTTGAAGCTTAGATCATAAGCCCTGTGTGTCTGACTTGGAGCTGCAGGATTGGTTGTTTTGCCCTGCTGGTTTTGGTCCAGTTTTTCTATGCTATGCTACCATTCCTCCCTTGATAATGGCAATCATTAGTCCATGCTATTATATGTTTGATTAACTATTTTTTCATATTATAGGGGCTCATGGTTAAGATACTACTTGGATTTCAGAAGTGGCTCTACTTTTGAAGTGTTAGAACTACTGAGACTTTGGGGACTTTTGAAGTTAGATTGAATGTTGTCCTAGTCAGGGTTTCTGTTCCTACAGAAAACTTCATGACCAGGAAGCAAGTTGGGGAGGAAAGGGTTTATTCAGCCAGATTGCTGTTCATCACCAAAGGAAGTCAGGACTGGAACTCAAGCAGGTCAGGAAGCAGGAGCTGATGCAGAGGCCATGGAGGGATGTCACTTACTGGCTTGCTCCCCTAGCTTGTACAGCCTGCTTTCTTATAGAACCCAGGTCTACCAGCCCAGGGATGGCTCCACCCACAATGGGCTGGGTGTGTCCCCCCTCCCCCATCACTAGTTGAGAAAATGCCTTGCAGCTGGATCTCATGGAGGCATTTCCTCAACTGAAGTTTTTTTTTTCTATGATAACTCCGGCTTGTGGCAAGTTGACATAAAAACAGTCAGAACAGTATGTATTTTGCATTATGAGATAGCCATGATCCTGTAGAGACTCGGGGAAAAGATCATGGCTTAAAAATGGTGTATTTGTATAACGTGGTAGGAGGTGGACTTTGATGATCGATACAGTCTACTTGACAGAATCTAGAGTTACTTAGCAGACAAGTCTGAAGGGTTTTCTAGAGTGGGTTAACTGAAGAAAGAGGACCCACCCTCACTGTGGCAACACTATTCTATGGGTTGGGGTCCCAACTGAGATCAAAGGAAGAAAGCAAGTTGAATATCAGTGCTCCTCTCCCTGCTTCCTGATTGGATGCCTCCCGCCCTGGTGTCCTGTAACCCACATGGAAGCTTAGTGTTTATGCACAATAGAGGAAGTAATAGATCAAAAGAAAATTTACTTTTGCAGAGGTAGGCATAAAGGAAGAACGGGTTTTTGTTTGTTTGTTTGTTTGTTTGTGCTATAGGCTCTTGCCTTATTTCTTCTGTCTGTATCTTAGTATCTTTTCCAATTTTATTTATACTTTTAAATTTTTTCTTCTAAAGCTAGTCTCTATTTCATATTTATTTTTTCTTGTATTTTTATTATTTTTAACATTTTTATTGGATATTCTCTGTATTTTCCAGATGTTATCTCCTTTTCCCCAATCCCATCTCCCCTCTCCCTCTACTTGCCTCCATGAAGGTGCTCCCTGTCCCAACCACCCTCTCCCACCTCAGCACCTTGGCATTCTCCTCCACTAGGAAAACGAGTGGACCAAAGGCCTCTCTTCTCATTGATGACAGACAATGCCATCCTCTGCTGCATATGCACCTGGAGCCATGGGTTTCTCCATGTGAACTCATTGGTTGGTGTTTTAGTCCCTGGGAGCTGTGGTATGTTTGGTTAGTTGGTCATTTTTGGGAAGAACAGGTTTTAAAGTGGGATCAGAAGCTCAGCATTGGACATGCCATTTATGAAGTGTCCAGGAAAGATACCAGATTGTCTTTACCAGCTGGCTATGAAGGTATAGAATTCAGTGTTCTCAGTTTGATTCATAAGTTTCTCATTTGTGAGTGATGGAAGCCATGAGACTGAGTAAGGTCACCTGAGAGAGTGTTTAGGTTAAGCATAGGTCTATCCGAAAAGGTACTCCAAGTGGCTGGTAAAACAGTGGAAGCCGCTTGTCACCATGTCATTAAGCAATTTCTTAAAACAAAATGCTGAGTGCCAGTCAAATGCAGCCATGCCAGGGAGGGAATCCAGAGCTGATAAAGCTGTCTGATTTGTATTCTCATTTACCAATATTCCCTATTGGTATTCTCTTTAATAGGCAGTAGTCATTAATACTTAGTAAGCATTGATTGGGTATAATTGATCCAAATAGTTAATGTGCGAGTTAGTGGTGCTTTATTTAGTTAGTACAATAAACTCCCCTGCCCCCATTTTAGATCAGGAGGCTGAGGCACAGAAGACAGAATTGTTATTTGAATTCTAGCAGATTGGTTTTGGAACTCGGAAGTTTATCATGTGTATTATATTATGTTTCCTACTTCTTACTCTCTTGACTATCCAAAACATTGCCACTGTCACTAGTAGTAAAAAATGCTTATGAAGTCATCCAGTTAGTGTTGTACCAGGAGACTGGATTAAGACTGGATTGCATCGTCAGCTTGAAGTTTCAGATTGGATATGTAATCTTCAGTTTGCTCGCTTTTTTCTCTTGTACCGAATATTTCTTTGGAAGAGTATTAGTCAGTTTTGTCTTTCTGTAGCCAATTCTTGACTCAATTGAGAGCAGTGACTTGGAGAGAAAGCTTTTAGTTTGGCTTTCTGCTTCAGAGGTGTCAATCCATTATGGTGGGGACTACACAGGAAAACAACAATATGATAAAGGAGGCAAAGTTTCTAGAACCTCAGGTGTCATTCCTGCAGCTGGGGACCTGGAGTTTAGCACCTGAGCCAATGAAGAATGTTTCATAATACCAAGAAGCTCAACCTTTCATCCACACCCCCTGAAAAGTCCTGCAGTTTGACCAGGACCTTCCTGTTAAACTTCTGGAAAATATAGCACCATTTAAATCTTTAGATTCATGTATATGACCCTCCACCCAACAAAATGTACTGTTTTGTTCTATTTTCTTTCCATGTTTTTAAATGTCTTCCTACTGCTTTTTATTGGTATTGATTTATTTATAATCCTATAACTAATTTTTGTTTTCTTAGTCCCATTTTTCTTTCATATGGTTTTGTCAGTGTTTTTTTTTTTTTTTTTTTTTTTTGTGGTGGTTTGAATGAAAATGGTCCTCATAGGCTCACAGGAAGTGGTGCTTTGGGGAGGTTTGGCCTTACTGGAATTGGTGTGCCATTGTTAGAGGAAGTGTGTCACTGGGGTTGGGCTTTGAGGTTTCAGTCCAGTGTGGCACTTTCTTCTTGCTGTTTGCCAATCTGGATGGAGAGCTCTGAGCGACCTCAACAACACTGTCCACTTCCCGCTTTGATGACAATAGGCTGAACCTCTCAACTCTAAGCCAGCCCCAATTACAGCATTCTTTGATAAGAGCTGTCCTGGTCATGTGTCTCTTCAGTAGAACACTGCCTGACACATAGTGTGACTCTTTTTTTCTCTCATGGTTTCCCTTTCTTTGTTACACTCAGGTTTGGCTTTGATTGAATAAGTCTCTTAGTCTTTGCCATGAATTCTTACTGTTTAGTGGGGGTTGTTTCATTGAGTAATGTTAAGTTGTGGAAGTGCTCACAGTCATAATTTTTATGTGTTCTGTGGTAACTTTTCTGGTGGGTTTTCTTTCACTGCCTTCTTTGCTCTTTGGTTTTTCAAAAATTGACTATTTTGAGTTCTTTCTGGACTAGCTGTTTGTCCAGAGTCCCATGCCATGAAGAAATACTCATTTTTTAAAAAATTATTTGTAGGAGTCAGGTTACATGTAAATTCTTCTAGGTTTTATTGGTGTTTATATAACAGAGATCAGAAACATAATTACTGTGCCACAATACTCCCCCTTCTGTGTGTGTGTGTGTGTACGTGTGTACATTGGACTTGAAAATTGAAGTCATCATGCATACACCCCATTTCTGTTTTTACATAAGAAATTCGATTTTTCCTTTCAGTACAAATGTACCACTTATTTTGAAGAACCAGCTGATGTCTGTAGGTCATGCATATTGGCATGTTCTTAGCTGACCGTTTTTCTTGGTTTCATTAAAGATGAAGATGCTTTTGTTTTTATTCTTGTTTAGAGATGCTCATTATGTTTGGCATTTTATCCCCTAGGTATTTCACTGAAGGGACTGTCCTTGCACACTATGCAGATGTCTTGGGTCTTCTGCTTAGACTGCGGCAGATTTGTTGTCATACCCATCTTCTTACAAACGAAATGTCTTCAAGTGGCTCCTCCAGTAAGGAACTGGGATTACTCCATACCATTGTATTTGCTAAATATTTCAGTTAGCAGGATGGGTTTTTATACGACTTGCATCGGGTCTGTTACTTTGCTATATAGGTAGGTCCCTTGTGTGGGAGATCAGAGGATAAGTTGCGAGAGTCAGTTCTCTCTGTACCATGCTCATTCTGGGGACTGGATTCCTGCTGTCAGGCATGGACGCAGGTGTCTGTACTTGCTGAGCCATCTTGCTGACTCTGAGGATTTTTTATGAATGAAATGGAAGTATGATGTCAACACAGAAGAACATTCAAACTGGTTCTTTCTTGTATGCTTGCTAGGGTGGCAGATGTTATTTAAATGAGATGTCCATTGTCCTTTCAGAGTTTTTTCTTAGAATTCAAAATTCATGGCATGCTTTTGGCAAATGCCAGAATAAAGATGAAAGGCAATTAAGCAAAGTGTTCTTGTATAAGGTAAACTATTCTAGCCACATTACGGAGTTTGTTCTGAAACTGATTTTTGAGTGTCTTTTTTCCCTAGGAAGCGATCCACCTGAAGAACTGAGGAAGATGTTAGTAAGGAAGATGCAGTTAATTCTGAGCTCTGGTTCAGATGAAGAATGTTCTATTTGCCTGGACTCATTAAGATTTCCTGTGATAACACGTTGTGCACATGTGTTTTGTAAACCTTGCATTTGCCAGGTCATTCAGCGTGAACAGGTTAGTTTGTTGCTCAGTATGAAGTCAGTGTTGGATGGAGTAATTTGCCTTTCTTTGGTATAATAAAAACCCAACCAAGCTTTAGAGATGATAAGGTGTTCCACTCTTGAATTTAATAACGCACCTTTTATGGTTAATTATTTCAGCATTGTAATAGGTGATGTACTTATAAGTTAAGTGGCATTACTTTTTGGAGACATTATGTTTTAGTCAGTAATTGTAGTTTTAAATTTCAGATCCCTGTGTTCAGTTAAATACAAATTTTATAGTAACTATGTTTTTTTAAAAAGCAAAAAAGCAACATGTTTGATTTAGTCTAATACATTTAAAGCACTTATGAATATTTAGCTTTTTTTCCCTTTAAACTAAGTTTAAAAATCTGATGGTTTTGAACTTTTATCACCCCAATCTGGCTCCGCTGTGTCTCAGGGATCTCTCTGACACATACAGCTCTTCACTGTGTTCAGTGAGGCAGGATAAACGATGGCTAGATTCTTGTGTGGAAAATGTTTGAAGTTAAATAATATTTTAAACAATCTTTCAGCTAATGCAAACAAATTCGAAATATTTTTAAATGTTATATAATATACATGTGGGAAAATTACACTCACAGACTTGATTATGAAGTCAATATAGCTGTGTGAACTACTATCCTAATCCATTCCTCGTCACAATCATCTACCTTTCCCTTCTGAGAGGTGGTTCTTTGTATAGATGTTTAATGTAGTTTTAATTTTACAGTCTTTTCCTTGCAGGGGTGTTGAGTATCTAGTTAAGATACAAGCTCACTTTATTAGATCTTGCTTTGAATGAGCTTGTCGTATTGGAGAGGTGAGGACTTCTCATGCTGTTACAAGCTTTATAAACTACATGTTTTAGAAAACCTGGAGGCTCTTAACTGTCCTCATGCTGCATCCCTTTAATTCAGTCCCCATGCTGTGGTGACCCCAACCATAAAGTTGTTTTGCAGCTATTTCATAACTGCAGTTTTGCTGTTACGAATATTAATGTGAATTTCTGATATGTAACCCGCAAGGGGTTGTGATCCACAAGGTGAGAACATTAAGAACTTTGTTTTTCCTTTTCTAGTGTTCAATACAATAATTTTACTGTATTATAGTTAAGTGTAAGAAATTGTCACATTTTACTTAGTAGCAGATGATACTCAGTGCTCCTAAGCTTCTGCATTTAGTCAGGATTACACTGTTTTGCTCTGTCTTTTACAACATATTGTAAACGTGTCTCTTACAACATGAGGACATGTTTATATTTTTGTAGTTCAGGTACAGGTTGATCCCAAGTAAATGAATCTGACAAAAATCTTGAATAAAGGAGCGTAGAACTTTCTACACGTGGTAAATTTATATTTCTGTTACATGAATGATGCTCATTCTTTGTTCTTTTTTATATAGCCACATGCAAAGTGTCCTTTATGCAGGAATAGTATACATGGAGATAATTTATTAGAATGTCCTCCAGAAGAATTGTCATGTGACAGTGACAAAAAGTCCAGCATGGAATGGACGTCCAGTTCAAAGGTAAAGTCCACATGTGTAAATAGTCTAATGTCATAATAAAACAGTAATTCCAAGTCTGCTTTTAATCCTGTCTTTTCATATTTCTTTAGTTGTACTGGCTTTTGTTTATATTTGGTGTTGAGTTTCAGTTGGAAAAGTATTTGAGTTATTATGGTGTCTTCAGTCTTTTTCTTTTGGCTTTTAGTTAAATTATACAAAAACACTCCCAGTAAAAAAATAATGTTGGAGATTTGTTCAATGAATCCTTCATTATGTGAACCCTATTAAAATTAGTTTGTAAAAACAAGTTGTGAAAAACTAGAGTGTCTGGACTTAGCTTACCACTTGAGATGGTTACAATATTTTCTTTTTTCAGATTGATGCTCTAATGCATGCTTTGATTGAATTACGGAAGAAGAACCCCAACATAAAAAGTTTAGTTGTTTCTCAGTTTACCACATTCCTGTCTTTAATAGAAGCACCACTTAAGTAAGTTTAACAAGCACTTTTACTTCACCTAGGAGGGTTTTGTCCATGTGTGTTTGATAGCCCACTCCTCGAAAATGTTTTAATGTTTTACCAGGTTTTGTCCTTTAATCTTATTTAAAATGATATTTAGTGTAACAACAGAACTTCTGAGCATAAGGTTTTAAAATTAAGTCTAAATTAGTCAGGAAACAATTGAGGCAGTGCCTGACAGATGGCTAGCTGCTCAGTAGGCATTTATTTGCTTTATCGAGAAATGAGTTATTGAATGAATGTTAGCTCACTCAGAAGCTGTTTACTTAGCTTGTGCAAGGCCTTGGGTTTGACTGATCTGTACGTATTACCACAGGAATACATCATGAATGAGTTTGTTTTAACTAATATTTGTTAACTATTTAATATTTCTCATCATATATTATGTTTTCTTTTTCCAATTAGAGCCTCAGGATTTGTGTTTACTCGCTTAGATGGTTCTATGGCTCAAAAGAAAAGAGTTGAATCAATTCAGTGTTTTCAAAGCACAGAAGCAGGGTCACCCACTATAATGCTGCTGTCCTTAAAAGCAGGTGGAGTTGGCTTGAATCTCTGTGCAGCTTCTCGAGTGTTCTTAATGGATCCAGTAAGTACTTGTATAGATTTTTCAAAATATTATTACAAAAAAAAAAAAAAAAACCCAAAACAGAACAGGAAAAGAAACAACCTTTTTACTTACAATTAATTGTGAAAAGGTATCATTATCCTCATTATCCTTATGTGCAGAACAGCTACACAGAAAAGTAAAGAGTGCTCACACAATCACACAGTCATCTGTAAAACTTGTGAGGCTCTGTGTTAAGTAGGGCTCTGCGCATTTCACCTCGTCTGAATACATAAAACATGCCGATCGTAATGCTTTTGAGATTCAGTGAGCTGCACAAATCAGTGAGATCTCACTTTGCATTGTGTGATCAAGGCATCGGGAATCTGACTAGAAATCAGATGCTGGCTCTTGTGCCTCTAATATGCCTAAATATTAGGTCAAATGCAGTTTTAAACCTCTCTTGAAATGTAGAAGTTCCTGGAGGACACCTACAAAGTACATTTTAGATACGCATTCTAGTTGATTTAGGTTCAGCTGTCCACGAACATATTCTGGGTAAGGTTCCCTGGCTGATAACATACACTCAATGTGGTTGTCTAATAGAAGCCCTAGAGATAATTTGGATTTCTGGTAGGTGTACTAGATATATATTGTTAGCTTATCATTCCTATATAAAGTAGAAGAATAGAAAATTTGATTTTATCTATTGCTACCACAATTTTAAGATGTCTGTGAAATACAAGTTATTCATAAGATTTTTAGAAAACCGTAAGCCGATATAGCCTGAAGTCCGTCTCCTATACTAGAAAATGCACAGTTTAAGTTACCAGCAAATGACTAGCAGAAGTATTCCTCTCCTTAGACCTCTCCTTAGAAGACATGGCAGCTTAAGGATGACTGCTATTATAAATCACATCTGCATATGAATTATAATTGCTTCTATTTCACTCACACTTGCTGCGTAACTGTTTTTAGGTTTTGTGTGTGTGTGTGTGTGTGTGTGTGTGTGTGTACACTCACATGTATATGTGAATGTGTGTACTGTACAAGCGAATATGTAGACCAGGAAAGGACGCTGGCTGACTTTCTCTGTTGCTCTCCATGTTAAGCCATCAAGACTGGCTCTGTTAATTGAGCCCAGAACTTGCCATTTTGGCCCGGCTTGCCAGCCAGCTGCTTCTAGAACCCACTTATCTCAGCCCCAACACCAGTATAAGCAAATATTGCCAGGTTTTCTGCACTTCGTGGGGATTTCCAACCCAGGTCTTCATGTTTCCGCAGCCAATTCTCATTCCACTGAGCCACCTCTAGCTCTTGCTTTCATTTCTAAGAATCTTCAAATGTAACTTTTCTTGTAACGTTTATTATTTGCGTTTATGTGTGCGCATCTGCAGTGTGCACAGGAGATGCCCGAGGAATCCAGGCAGAGAGCTTCAGGCACCCTAAAGCTAGTGTTAACCCTGGTGGTTGTGAAATGCCTGAATGGGGTGCTGAGAACTGAATTCTAATCCTCTGAAAGAGCAGCAAGCACTTTAGCCGTCGGGCATCTCGACAGCCTACAAACTTAATCTTTTATTTTGAGATGGCATGGAACTTGCTGTATGAGACTTGAACTCAGAGATCTGCCTGCCACTCACTGCCTGTGGGTCCTGGGATCAAAGGTGTGCGCCACCTTGATAGCTGTTACAGGTTTTAAATTTTGTTTTAGCTTTTTGAGATCATAATATGAAAAAAAACCATGTCATGTACCCGACTTTCTTTTAAAATCATGAACTTTTAATTATTGTCACGTCGCTCCTGCCACACCTGTCAGGCTTTTGGTGGGCACAGGTTGAACATGCCTGTCTGAGATGCCCTGAATCTTGGATCTGTTTGTGTACTGTCACAAACTTCAGCAAGTTTTGGACATTTGGCTATGCACTATAGATCCATTCAAATATTCCAGAATCTGAAAATTTAAACTTCAAAACACACAGGTCTGAAACATCTTAGATAAGATTCCCAGCCACTGTTGAAGTGTGTGGGGAAAGGCTGGCTGTCTTCAGACATGCTGGGCTGGAGGACTAGTGCGGAAGGCCTGCGGCGAGCAGTAGTAACTCAGTCATGTTCTCCTTAGGCCTGGAACCCTGCTGCAGAGGACCAGTGCTTTGACCGTTGCCACCGACTGGGCCAGAAACAAGACGTTATCATCACAAAAGTGAGTTTTCAGAGTTACTTAAGATCACATTTGCTCTTTAAAAGTAACGCAGGCACTATCTGAACACATCACGGCCGTGATTAAAGTTGAATGTATAAAGAATGTAGAACTCATTTTGTCGTCTTTGTAGTTTCAAACATTTTCAGAGATTTTTTTCCCCCTCTGTAGTTAACATTTGTTCTTTTTCATGTATGTATCTCAACATAAAAAATTTGAAAGAAAGTGGGATCATATTTATTATTTCATAATATATTCCTTTCCCTTAAACATGCATTGAAGATTTACCATCTGTATCCATTTAGATCAACACTTTCTTACCATGGTAGAACCATCTCAGCCATTATTTTAAACACAAAGTTCATTTACATCAGGGATATGCAGGGTGTGAGGACGCCATCACTATCCATGAGCAGAATGTCCTTGTCATCCTAACAGAGTCCTGCACTTACCCTTTACTCCCGTGGAGCCCCATTGCTCTCTGCCCCCAGCACTCACAGCCAGAGTCTGTAAGTCTCAGTCCTCATTGGCACCTGCACAGGGATCCATCGTGGCTTAAGTAGCTGCCTTGTAATAAACAGTGTTGCCATAAAAGTTGTACACGTACACCAGTGTCTCCTCAGGGTAGCGTCACGGAACTAGACTTGGGGACTTGGAATTGTTATTAACTAACAATAGACTTTCTAGCCTATAGAAGGCCTCCGGTTTGATCGCTAGCATTATAAAACAAAGCAAACAGTAAGTTTGTGGCGTCTGCAGTGGTGTGAATCTGTATGATCGTAAGTGAGTGGGCGTGCTCTAATGTGCATTTACCCTAAACATTGGCCTTAAACATGTTTCATGTGGCTGCTGCTTGTGGTTCTAATGTTCTTCCGTGAACTACTTGTTCATTTCTTTGCTTTTGCTTGTAGTACAAACACAGTTTTAGAGTATCAAGGACTTCTCCTTTTCATTATGATTTCAGTACTATTTTTTAGAAAATGGTTTATCCCCAGCTCTCATCTGTAAACTTTCCGAGCCTTTTTGTCAAGAGAAGGTTTTAAAGTTCTATGATTTCAAATGTGTTCTATTTTTACTTAGATGTGTGGTTTTAAGGCCTTTTATTTTGTCTGTAATTACAGAGCAGTGAGCATTACGAGCACCCTTTACCTTATGTCAAAGCATTCTTTGTTTATATTAGTTTTTAATGTCTTAGTACTTGTGGCCTTATTTGCATTTTAAAAAAGGTCAGTCTGTATTTATGATTCTTCTGGAAGATACTGTACTTTGTGAAATGTTGCTATGTTTATTTTTTTTCCAATGAAGACTCTATTGCTCCTTTTGTGTTTTTGGAGTTTGTGTTGCTTTGAAAAAGTCCATAGTCTTTTCTTCTAGTAGCAAATACTAGTTAAGGCTCTGTCTCTACTCCACTCACCTGTTCTTTTTCCTTGATGCCTTCCTGTTCTCAGAATAATACTATAATCATAATTTTTTTTTTACAAAGTATGTTTTTGTTGGGAGCTGAAGACATGGCTCAGCAGTTAAGAGTACTGCCAGCTCTTCTAGAAAACCAAAGCCTAGCTCACATCACCCAGGTCAGGCAGCCTCACCTGTAACTCCAGCTCCGGAGGGTCATCTAACACCCTCTTCTGGCCCTCGTCTTACAGACACACGCACACACACACGTAAAAATAACTTCAGAAAAAGATTATGTTTATGTGTGTGTACAAGCATGTGCCTATGGAGACCTCAAGCACCATGTACCGCCTCCTCTTCCTCCTTCCTTCCTTCCTTCCTTCCTTCCTTCCTTCCTTCCTCCCTCCCTCCTTCCTTCCTTCCTTCCTTTCTCCCTTTCTTTCTTTCTTTCTTTCTCTTTCTTTTTTTCTTTTCTTCCTTCCTTTCCTTCCTTCCTTCCTTCCTTTTTTTTTTTTTTTTTTTTTTTTACCATGTACTTTTTTGAGTTGGGGTTTCACTGGCTTGGATTTACCAATAAATAGGCTGGCTGGCTGGCCAGTGAGTCCCAGAGATTCTCCTGCCTCCACCTCCCTAGCACTGGTGTTACAAGCATATTGAACAATGCTTGGCTTTTTAAAAACAGGTTCTGCAGCTTGACTGATTGAGACTACAGAGTATGTTTAGATATCTAATGAAGTATTCTTGTTAATGTTCATTTTGAAATTTTAAGTTATCACTATTACTATTAGAATTTTAAATTTATGCCATTACGTCCTGTTTGTGGAATATTGCCCAGGATTTACTAAATTTATAATTCCTTTGATAACTGTCATGTTTGGCAATAAGAAGTGTCTCTGTACAGAAACACACTAAATAGTATATATCGTTTTTTAAATGTATTTCATTAGAGTTCTGTAATACAGCTTTTGTTGTTATTGGATTAACAAGGATATTTTAGCATTTGCTAGAAATACTTTATTATTTCACATTAAATGATTCTCTACGAAGTTTGTAGCACACATCACGAATAAAATTTGGATGTGTTCTTTTTTCCTAGGTGAGGTCTTTTATTACTTTTTAAGATTCTTATTAGAAATGTTGAATTTTATCAAGAGTTTCTTAATCATCTGTTGCCACATTGATATGTACCTTCTTATGTACATAGACTTTCATTTGTGGGAACTTCATTTGATTCTTGGTAACACTGAATTCATTTTGATAGTAGCCTAGCTTCAGGCACACCTATATAATTTGTGTTTGTGATGTTCTTGTGTGATGATTGTGAAGAGTGGTGTAAGTTCTGTGCTTCCAGACATATTCTTTATATGAGAACATGACATTGGGTGAGAGAGGGAAGCCATGCTTAGCTGTAAATAGCCTCACTACATGTGGAGAAAAGGAAATTAAATTATATTTATAATATATATTATACACACACACACACACACACACACACGTGTGTGTGTGTGTGCATAAATAATCATTTCATTTTTAAAATGTGGATACACTTCTGAAATGTGGATACGGCTGAAGTGCAAGTCCTTTCAAAGGTGTGTATGTTACTGATTCATCGTGTCTCTGGTGTTTTCTTTCTGACTTTAGTGTGCAATATTGTTAGTATGTTCATCCTTAGTGCAGCTTAGGAAAAGGCTAATTTTCTTAGTAAAGGTTTCTTAAAAGCATTAAAAAAAAATTCATTTTGTTACCTGCAAAGTTCTTAACCATTATTTTAAATTTATTTTTAACTTATTTTTTCTTTTTGAAGTTCATTGTAAAGGATTCTGTTGAAGAAAATATGTTGAAAATACAAACCAAGAAAAGAGAGCTTGCAGCTGGAGCCTTTGGAACTAAGAAAACAGATGCTAATGAAATGAAACAAGCTAAAATCAATGAAATCAGAACTTTAATTGATCTATAATTTGTGGGGGTTTTCTAAGGTCAGTTTGAACAGATACTTAAGTTTTACAGATCAAAAATACAGATTTAAGAATATGATCTAGAGAACACTTTTTATGTGGGGCATATTTATAGTAAAAAAGTGGTGTTACTGACGCTTTTCTTCTATACATGACTCTATTTTTATGATACTTTAAATAGCAATAAGTTCCACTGTAAACTGGCCTGAAAGACATTTTCATACAAGCTCCTTGCCTTTCAAGGGGATTAGAGGGGATTAGGAACTGGAGTGGAGGGGGGAGATACAGAAGTCCACAGAGAGATGATTGTTTCCCAAACAGAGCATCAAAGACAAGGACCATTTGAGAACAAGATTGTCAGTGCAAATTTACTGTATGTACTGGGCTCACAAATTTAATTTGTATATTTGGAATTTAATTTTGGAATTTTAGTATTCGATCTGTTCATTTTTTCCAACCCCCCCTTTTTTTGGGGGGGGTAGTTGATGACTATGACTCATTTAAAACAAACAGTCAGGGTAGGTAACAATAGCTTTATTTTCCTGTGATTTTTTTGCTGTTGTTTTTTTCAATCCAGAGACAAGATGACTAAGTAAAAGCTTCATGGTTTATGGTAAAGACTGAAGAACAGCGGAGATTTTATTTATGCTACAAGAGACTTGACTAAGAGATGATTGAAGTTTATATCACAGATCTTAGTAAATCCTCCCCAACCTGTTATTCCTCCAAGGGAACAGGATTAGTCAGCAAGTATCTTCTCAGTTCCTTTCTCATAGCAGCCAGGCGAGGCAGAGTGGCGTTTATTTGGGTCAGGAAGGCTTTTCTGTAGGGGACAGTGGAGTAACCAGGATTGGCCTGGCAGGGGTAGTAGCCCACGGGAGATATTTCACCCTGTAGGACTAGTGCTACAAATCAAGTCTCACTGTGTATGGCATTAGACTTCCTTCAACTTCCCATACACAGTGAAATTAAGTATAAACTGGTTATGGCCCAAATAAACAAGAAAGAAACCCAGTTTATTCGTTTTAATTACGAGTAGACTGGGGTTCAAAAGTGAAGGTCATGTGCTTCTTGCCCAGAAAACTACAGAGCTGTGCTATAAAATTTGAGAACAATCAAGTTTGGTGTTAATAAACAGTTAATTCTAAGATACATATAAACCACTGGAATGAAAATTTTTATGCTGTATTGTTTTACTACTTAGAAATGTACTGAAAATATTATATTTCAAATTGTGTTTCCAACTGGATTTTTTTTAAATTAAAAAAAAATCAATTAAAAAATCTTTAAAAAGTACCTTCTTTGGTGTCAGTGACTATTTTCCTTTCCTTTACGGAAAAGAAGCGTCTCATGTCTATAAATGTGTATTAGATTTTTTATTGAATCACTTAAAAGTGATTCACATTTAACTTTGGTATAGCTATTGAAATTCTTGTTCAGATCTTAGAATATTTAAAGTTTCTATAAAAATTGATATAAAACACTGGGTTTCATTTAATTTCACTTAAGAACAAAGGGAGTTATAATAGCCATGTGTAATAAATTATAGATTTTGCCCTTAAAATGATTAGAAACGATCCTATTAATAATTTATTAGCAGTAGTGCTCACAGGGGTTAAAAATGTAAGGGCATATTGATCACTTCCACAAATTTCTCCCTTATAAATTGAGTTAATGCCTTTTTTTTAAAAAAAATGCATGTTATTATAAACTTTCAGAGTTTGTGGAGGTATTTTTGTATTTGAGCTGATTTTTCAATAAGGAAATATCTCACTTGGAGGCATCTTTGAAAGATGAAGCCTACCAAAGGAACAGTAGGCTGCTGGTGACGCTGCAGTCACAAGGCTGATACACCTCTGTCCTTATTGCACTGGGTTGTGTGGTAATTGTGTACTGCTCTCGACTCTAATGACATCAGCAGGCTTCAGTAAATACCTACGATGTAAAATCTGAGCATCACAGAAGCTTTCCGCTTTAAAGCTTACTTTTCTTAGGCTGTGTTAAATATAGGGAACAAACAACTATCCAGTGTTTGATTTCCAAGAATTTGACATTTATAAATCTTTTCTAAATTAAAAAAGTATTTGCAGTCATACTGTCTCCTGTGTTTGGACTACATATTACTTAGCTACAAATAAGGTGGTATTCTGTTTAAGCAGAGAGTCAGAAGCCAAAAAGGAAGCATATGACTTAGCCAAATTAACTAGAAGAGGTCGGATCATAGTCTGACCAGTGGCAAAGGCACCGCAGTCCTTTTGGTAAATGTTTCTTATATTTGAAGATCATAGCAACTTATGCCTACCATTCCGAGTGTCTCGGAGATACTTTATCACTAAGTTAAAAGAATTCTTATAGTCAGCCTCTGAGTCGCTTCGTAGTCATTTTTGTCTTTAGGTATCCAAACCCTTGTGTATTCTTTCAGTCATACCAAATGGGAACGACTCAAGTATCTACAGATATTATAGAAAAGAAGGTAGGGACGATAAAAGCTAGGACACAAAAGCCCTTGCAGTTTTTGTCGATTAAATCTTGTTTTCCTCACTCATATCCTCTGTCCTCATCCACGAAGTCATTTGTGATTGCTTGTTTTGGTTATAAAATACTGTCTTAGGCCCCAGCTCTCACAGTTTGCCTCCCATTGCATCCTTCACTCTACTGATGCTATGGGCCATTGCTCTAGGGTGACTGAAGGAGCGTAGAGATTCGGGTTCCAGAAGTTTAACAAACATTTGTACTGTTCTGGCTAACACCCTAGAAAACACGGGTTCAGGACTGAGCCTGATAATTCTGAAAGACGGTTGAGTATACCGATCACTGTCATGACCTGGAAACCTTAAGGTCTTAGGAGTCAAACTATCTGAGCACTCATCAGTGATGTAATGTGTGATAGACTAAATACCTTTCACCACACTTTGCTCCACCGATCAGCTCTGTCCCCATCACTAGAGAATAAATCTAAAATTCAAATCATTTTTAAAGCCTATACCAGTGTGAAGGTTCGTGTTTTTGAAACGAATTGCGCAAATTTTGAAAAAATGACCGAATGATTTTCACCCCCCACAAGGGTGAGGTAGAGAAGTACTTAAACAACCAAGAGATATGTCAATAAGTCTTTATTTGTTATACACAGTGCTAACACAGCTACCATCAGAGAGCACACTGCAGTTTTCAAGTAATAACTGGGAAAGAGCAAGTCTGCATGCTGCCTTCATGGTGCATAGAAAACTGGTGTACTAACACTAGCTGGCAGGCTTAAGAATCACTCTGCAGTGTTAGTAAAGGCCACTTGAGTCTGGAAGGCTACTTCTCTGACAGGCTTTGAGCAGTTCTACACTGCAGGTCTCGTGAAGGATACAACAGGCACATACTGGGAAAATGTCATGTCTTGTTTTGGAGATGGAGCGTCGATTTTTGTACCGTTTGAGAGAGAGCCATCTTAGCTTAATGTTGGCTTTCCTTTATCACACATTGGCAATTTAAGAATCTAGAGTTGTTGTTTTTTTTTTTTTTTTTAAAGAACTTAGAGTTTTTGAAAAAGTTCTAGGGTTAAACAGAAAAGTTGTCCACATAATAGAATTACTAGGTAATCACATTTGCCCAGTTCCCACCTGTTGCCCTGCCCACACCCCAAAGCTGATGAGGTTTTGTGATAGCCTCTAACAATTGTAACAGACTTCACATACTATGTATCGAAACGTGCCTAAGACATGGCTGTGTCCACAGGAAAATGGCAGTGCTTCTATTGCAGGTAAGTGTCAAGTTTTCTCTTGATGTTATCGAAAGAATCTGCTCCCATGTAATCAGCCTGGCCCTGTTCCCACCGTTCCTTCCTTTCTTCTGAGGACATAGAAGGCCTTGGTGCAGGTGGGGCCTCCCCAAAGGACAGGTCTGACAAGGCTCCTGAGACATGTTCCTAGAAAAGAGTCATCAGAGGCACCTTAAGATCTGAAGTCTGATGAACTTAAAAGAATGAAGTAAACAGAATGTGAGAAAAGCCAAAATGAATCATGCAAAAACTGAAAAGCATAACACGAAGCAAACAAAGACGAGAGTACAAGGGCAATATGATTTTTTTCCCTCTTTAAAAAAAAAAAAAAAAAAAAAAACGAAGACTTCTTGACTCAGTGAAAACATTAGGAGAACAAGGTAGTTAGGGTTAATGTTTAAGTTCTGCATACCTTTCTACAGAAGCCACAAGAGAAAGCCAGTGTATAGGCCAAGTCTGAAAGCTGCAAACAGTTCAGTAGAAAGTGTAAGATGGACAGACAAGGAAACACAAATTTCATGATAAATTCTTGATCCATGTGGGCTTGGAAAGGTTGAGAACTTAAACAAAATGATTCCTCAGATACTGTGCTTCAGAGAGAACTCACCCAAAGAGAGACAGTGCACATTCAAGTCACTGTTATATGAAAGAAAGCTATGTGGTTTGAGGGGGTACCAGATTTTTCTGTCTAAGCCTTCATTTGGTTTGCAAGTAGTACCTATTCTTGCAGCTTCTGATAATCTGCTTGGTTTTAGACAGCTCTTTCCTGTCTTCACCTTTTCTTGGTTTATTACCCTCAGCTTTTGTGTTGTGGAAAGAATGGTACATGCAACAAATCTACTCTACCTTAAACTAGATTCTCATTGCATTTGGCTAAAACAACTACATGTACCATAAACAACAAACTGCTGTATCTAAGCTAAGTTGGTGCTGGAAATCTTACTAGAAGAAGAAAAATGGATAAAAAATAAGGAATGCTTTTTAAAGAAAGATATGGTGGAACAATATTTTTTGTACTTGGTTTACTGGCATAAATACTAAAATTGTCAGTATATTGAAACACCCAATAGTTTTAAGTAAAGGGTTTTTACTGATGTAACTGTAGATGAACCTTTTAATGTACTGAAACTCCAACAAGTTTAGGTACAGGGTGTTTACCACCATTTGAACAACTATTTATCCATGTACTGAAGCTCCAAAGAGTTTAGGTACAGAACAAGGTTGGAGTTCAGGCAAAGCAAGGAAGTATGCATATCAGGTTAGCGCTACCTTTGCCTTTACTTCCAACATAGGTGTTAAGTATGATCATCACAGTACAGCAACTAGAATTTACTAGTGAATGTCCCTAAGACAGAGGTGCCTGAGGTCAAGCCTGGTATGGAGCTAATAGATGAGTTATCTAATTATGAAATTCTCCCTTCAGCCATAAAATGCTGTACTTAATTATAGGCTCTAGAGATCAAATCTTCATAGAGAGTATAGTCTTTCAGACATAGGATCGAGTCCTAGTTGTTACTGTAATGAGTAAAATTCCATGACTTCTAAGCCCTATAGTTTCTCTATAAAGGGAATAAGAACAACTACTTACGTGTTCTAGGCAGTTAAGGACTCAGCACTGCTGGGAGCCGGTGTATGATACACACAGCACTGACTAAGGAAAGTGTGCTATTTATTTATCCCTTTCTCACACCTATATTGAGTACTACCTCATTGTTTACTCATTAGTTTTTCTGTATCTTAGTATGTAACATAACATTCATCACCTTCCAACTCAGCATGCAGAACAAACCTCAGAAAGGTACCTTTAAAACCAGAAAACATGCTAATGAAAGTTGTTATTGTAAAAATTAGTGTCATGTCCCTCCCACAGAAGGATCATTTCAAGATCTTAGGAGAATAAAACTGGAAATCAGAATTTTCTTACAGTATTTATTGCGAATTATGTATTTCTGGTGTGATTTTTTTTTTTAAATTTTACAGAAAGTTCGTTTTTTGAAGCATATGGAAAATCCAAGATAGATTTAAAGGTTTGAGGTTCCCAACCCTAAAATGTGGCGTTCTCTCTGCCCCTTCCAGCTAGTGCTAGAGATGGAAGGCAGGGTTTGCCATACCACATAAGCATTTCCCTACAAGGCTGAATGCCTAGCCTACACTCTGTGTAGATTTACAGTAGTAAGAATCATCTAAGCATCATTTTATGACTAATCAGCCAACAATTCTATAGTTTTAGTGTATGAGTTTGTAGAATTCCAAAAACATATAGGTTCAGGTTTAAGGAAATTTTCCACACAATCTACTTTTGCTTCTGTGGTAGTATCACTTCCCAGCTCTAAGATGGTTGTAGTTTTTCTTCATACAGTCCTACCTCTATTTAAAATACTACTAAAAATTACTGAATTCTATTAGTATATCAAAATTTAAAACCACAGAACTACATTTCCTGAAATAAGAGTAAAAACAAACAGAACTTACCATCATTAGATAGGAGCAGGTATCTTTGACAAGGCCATGCTGTTGGAGCAGGGGTAAGACGTTGGTGGTGAATATCTCCCACCACAGATTCAGAAACTCTGGGTGGCTCACAGTTGGGTCCTGGGATTCACATTTGACACTTTTTGTCTGGGGGTTGTAAGTATAATTCCATGGCTTGGTTCGTCCCAGGAAGTGTACAACTTTGGCATTTTTCCCAAACCTGCCATGTGAACAGTAGAAAGGGTGAGTAGATTCTGAGCACCTTTTTCTGTCAAGCTTCAGTGATGCACCTTCCATCCTGTGGTAGCACTTGGAAAGAAAACTACACTAAAACTAGGAGACACTTAGGAAACACGTTGGACCTCCCAGGAGCTAATATCATCCCTTGGGCACCCATTGTAAAGAGAAGTATTTGTGCAGTGGCCGAGACTACAATGTCACAGTCACTTCACTGCTTCTGTCAGAGTAGCAGCAGTCCGCACGCACCCTTGTCAGATGAGGTTACTGAGCAGTGCATGGACACGCCCCCCTCCCTCCACTGACACAGTGCACGCCCTACCTTAGATTAAACATGCTTGTATGAACTAGATCGCCTTGTCACCTTGGTTATGTTTACTCTAAGAAGTTAAAATTCCTCCTGTCAGCAGGAACATGCTGTCTAGAGTCTGCCAGTTACATAGGATATCTGTCTCAAATCTGTGGCCTGGTGCCAGTGCCAGCTAGGAATGGATTAAAACTGTCTCTTCTGGCCTGCCAGGATGTTACATAATAAATACTTGCTTATCAGGAATGTGACATTTTCATATGTATGCACCCTGCATAATTAGATCAATGGACTCATACAATTCCTGAAAAGTCTATCATTGCCTTTTGGTGAAAAACTCTGAAAATCCTTCTAGCATTTTGAAATATATAGTATATTACTATCTATAGTTACCCTACTGTATCGTGGTATTTCTTCAGTGGCAAGTATTGCATGTGCTGCTCTTGGAGAGGACCCGAGTTCAGTTCCCAGCACCCACACTGGGCGGCTCACAACACACATGGCTCAGTGGGGTCTAGTGACCTCTCCTGGCTTGAGGACACTGCACTCACTTATACCCCCCCACACACATTTACACAGACATGAAAATTTAAAACCCACTTTAGCCTGTATATGATATTTGTGTGGTGATATGGGCGTATGCACACGTGTGCCTATATGTGTAGAGACCAGAGGGGAACAGTCAGTGTCTTAATTGTTTTCTATTTGATTTTTGAGACAGTGAGGTTGTATCCCAGCACTGGGGTTACAGATACCTGCACCCGGCTTTTTATATAAATGCTGGGGATCCAAACTTAGGACCTCATTGCTTACACAGAGGGCTTTGCCCATTGACCCACCTCTCCAGACTTACACTGCACTTTTTTTCTGACATGTAATTTTTTTTCCAATCCATGCCAAATTTCACATCAAATACTTTTAAATGCACAAGTGCTAAGCCTGGACCTTTATTAGCTTGAAGGAAATCTATGAAATTTAAAACAATAGGGACTGGAGAGATGGCTCAATGGTTAAGAGCATGTATTGCTTTTGCAGAGGGCCTGGGTTCAACTTCCAGCACCCACATGGTGGGTCACAAACCATCTGTAGTTACAGTTCTAAGAGATCAGATATCCTCTTTTGACCTTGTTTGACATCAAACATGCAAGTGATACCCACACATGCATGTAGTCAAAACACACACACACACACAAAAGAATAAATTTAATAATAAAAAAAAAAGAACTACTAAGATGTCATGTAGGATAAGCACAAAAGAGATGGTGTTGAATCTCACCACCTGGGCCTGTTTGGATAGGCCTATAGTCCTGACTCCTTGAGAGAACAACGCAGAAGGATTTACAACTCAAGGATTACTTGCACCAGGCAGTGAGTTCAAGTCCAGGCCAAATGACTTACTGAAAATCTGTCTCAAAGTTAAAAAATAAAATAAATGCGAGTACAAGAAATTACTACAAGGGAAAAAGGACTCCGAGTGCTTGGGAATCAGAGGAAAAGAAGGCTACAGGTCAGTGCTGGAGGGCAGAACCTTGAGAAGGTAGGCTGTAACTTCAGCCTATATGAATGACGCCAACAGTTGGATGGCAGGTGTCAAGTGGGTGCCTATGGACACAACGATGTACCATATAGCCAGAAACTGGGGTATAAGTCCTATGTACTGGGTTCAACAGTTAGACTTAGTGGATCTATCCTACATGTATTCAACATATTTGTGTGAGATGTACAGACAAAATAGCACAGAGCATTTGGGTAGCACTTTCTGCCTCCCAATTTTATTTTGTAATGTTTGGGACAGGTTGGGAGTAATAATCCTACTGTATAGGCTTCAATTAACATGCTAGTTGAAGCTGAACTGAGTTGTTCAAGGTCATACAGATGTATGTGGCAGAGATTTGCCTGAGGTCAGAGCTTAACTATCCTGTGATCTTGGAAGAAAAGTAAAACTGAGAAAGTCCCTCTTCAAGGTTTGTTCAGTCTACCTCATGTTTCTTTTGAAAATGGGTTACATGATATCCTAACCTCTATATTTTACAGAGTTTTTGTCTTCCCTGCCCCATCTCTCTATTCCATCCATCCTCCTCACTCTCTGTACTTCAGCAGGTAGAAATCCTAATGCCCTAAATAGGAACCTATTATATCTCAGGCACTATGTTAGCTGCATATCTACAAGAAGCCTTTGTCCATGATGGAAGGGTCACATAAAAAGGTAGCAAGTCAGGGCCACTGGGGCAATGATAATATTATGGGCTATGGGAAATCTAAGGTAGGTTTTCAAAATAGACTTCATGTAGAAAGTAAGGATGGGGGCAATGTCTGGGAAAGATGATCAGGATTCAAGCAAGCATCTTCACATGTTCCAGTGGTGGTGAGGGATTCTGCCTCAGAGATGTGTGTGTGTGTGTGTGTGTGTGTTCGTGTGTTGAAGAGGTGGAGACAGGCACAGCCTCACCCTAGCTGTCTAAATTATGCAAGAAAGTGCACATAAGTAAGTACAAGCCTTATACCTGTCCTGATGCAACATCCCTGCTTAAAGCCACAGCATTTTTTTTTATCCTGCATTAGCAGACCTCAACCTACATACTGATATACTGATCTTCATATTTTTATTAGCCTGCATCTCATATAAACAGCATACTGCCAAATCATGGCGGCAAGGATAATTGAAACACACAGAAACATTAGGGGGTAGCTAATCTTTCCTCCGTGTCCTGACAGTTCACAGATGTAAGCTATCAGGAGTCAGCTGACACATTTTCAAGCACATACCCTAAGCTATATTTAGCATTTGCATTGTGAACCTCTTTTAGTCTCTAAAACTACTAGGTGTGTAGGGAGAACCAAGGATGAAAGTTAAAGAATTTGTCAAAAGGTAAATCACATGGCTGGTGAATAAACAGGCTGTGATTAACCTAGGCCAGGATGAGATAATTCTGTAAAGACATGCTTGGGATTATCGGGCATTGTTTGATGAGTAGCATCTATTAATCTCCACCTATGTACAGCCAACCTAAGCAGAAAAGGGAATATACCAAGTGTAGTCAAGGATTCTGCAATAGAAGTAACAAATAGGAAGATTGCATAGTACCAAGAATCTAAACACTGTTCTTAGAAGGACAAAGTTCATACAAAGTTTGGGGAGAAAAGGGGAAATAAGAACAGGAAGCAGATGGTATAGCTCAGGTCTACAGTGAAGAGTGCATAGACTGTGCAGGGCTTCGGTCTTCTAATGCTCTCCTGTACCTGGGACTTCAGTCTGCATGCAGGAAAAGGACATAATTACCCAACCCATCTGCACAGACTGTCTGGTCCTCTGCTGTGGGCAGGAATGTGCATCTCATCTTCAGGTCCTCCCCACAACCTCCCTGGATTTATGCTGGGGCTCATGGCCTTCCTCTTGAATGTCAACAGCAATGGCATTTGCAGATAGCCACAGGCCTACATTTCACTGTGGCCCAGGCCTAGGGGTATAAACTCACGAATGCCTGTTTCCAACACTCGTTAGCTACATCACTATTACCTTTTGTAATAAAGAAAGGATCCTCTTCCTTCGAAATATCTTTACTTATTCTATCCTAACAGAGAGAGAAAGAGAAAACAAAAAACAAACAAACAAAAAACTAAATCCAGTGGGTAGTTGTTTTACAGACAAAGCAGTTCTAAATAACTTAAGCTTATTTAGGGTAGATGCTGTTTGTCTCGTTCTGGTGTCCCCCAACTATAAGTGTGTTGTTATGTATCATAATCCAAATATTTGATATATGATCACTGTGGAAGGGTTGTTTAACTCCCCAAGGGGTTAACCCACAGGTTGAGGACCACTGCCATAAAATCTGAGATGTGGTGAAATTGTTCGTTCTGACCTAAGGTAAAGAATGTCTTATAGGAAGATGAGCAGGACCATGGAAATCAGCATGACACTGTGACCAGATTTCTGTAACAAAACAAAACACTGGGTTTGTGTAGCTTTCTTAAGATGCTAACTGGGGCAGACCGTTCAAGGGAAGACAAGAAGTACTCCTGAATACTGAGGGAAATCAGAAGAAAGAAGAATGATACAAGGCTGGCCGAGCAGACATCAGGTAGTGGGCACAGGGGTGATGCTTACCCCTTACCACCTGCCGTCTTTGGGTGAGCTGGCCCGGAGTGTCAGCACAGAAGATCTGGTCCAGTCCCTTACCACCTGTAGCATTTGGGAGAGTGGCCCAGTGCATGGTCTGGACAGCACAGTGGGGCTGGCTTTGGAGGTGTGGGCACAAGCGAGCTGGCCCTTGGGCATGAGAACCGGAGAGCTAATTCGGCCTCCCGCTGCAGCATTGGGTGGCCTAGCTGGAACAAGGCTGGAGAGCTTGCCTGGGTCCCCTGGTGGTGGGAATGCAGGAGAGGTGGAAGGCTGACCAACTCAGCTATTTAGTCAGGCCCAGAGACAGAGCTTCGAGTTAGTCCACCCCAAAATCAACATTATCTGTGAACTGTCTGAGTTTGTTGAAAGGGTCGGTTCTGCTGACCCAAAGCTACAGGATCTCTTTAAGAGAATAACTGGGAGGAGTCCCAGTGAAGATCCAACGTTTATGGTGACACAGAGGCCAGAGACCTTGAACCAGACCAATGACTCACTGCAATGAACATTTGCAAGTGAAAAAAGATGTGTAGACAGAGGGATATACTGTGTGTGTGGTTTGTATATGCTCTGCCCAGGGAATGGTACTATTAAGAGGTGTCGCCTTACTGGAGTAGGTGTGTCACTATGAGGAGGGGCTTAAATACTATCAACCTAGCTTCCTGGAAGCCAGTCTTCTAGCATCCTTCAGATGAAGATGTAGAACTCTCAGTTCCTCCTGCACCACATCTGCCCGGATGCTGCCATGTTCCAGCCTTGATGGTAACGGAACCTCTGAACACTAGGCTAGTTTGTGTGTAAACCAGCCCCAATTAAATGCTGTCTTTTACAAGACTTGCCTTAGTCAGAGTATCTGTTCACAGCAGTTAAACCATAACAAAGACACGGTGAGACACACCATGACACACTACAGCTTCCATGACACCGTTTATTTTTAATGCTTTGAGTTTTGTTGTTTTGTTTTTTAGTTTGTGTGTTTATTTTGGGGGGAGGGAAAGGTGGCAAGGAAGGAGGATAGCTACAAGGGGACAGTGAGATGAGTGGCATTAGGGTGCATGATGTGGAACTCACAAAGAATCAATAAAAGCTTTTAGAAACGCAAAAATAAATTTCCACCCTTTGCTCATTTGTAAAAATCAGAAAGATTGATATCAAAATGAGTCGAGATCAAGGTCCTAAGTAAAAGGAAAATGCTTTCAGTCTTCAAGACTTTTATGGGTATGGAAATTTCATTCGGTGGGGTTCCTGGCATGCATGTAGTTCTGGGCTCCAGCCTTAGCATTGCAAACAAACAGATAAATGAACACATAATTTCAGCCTAAGTACAAGTGTGGGTGGACACACTTTATTTTTCCCCCACATAAGGCAGTGAGTAGATGTATACCACCTGGCAGAAAGCAAAAGCAAAAACAAAAACCCCACTAGTGGCTAGGAAGGGGCATAAAAATCAGTTGTCTCCATCTTATGACAAGAATAATGAGGTTCCCTGACATACTCTGGGTTTATCCACAAAACCACCAGCCAGGAATTTAAAAAAGAAGTTTGGTTCAATTGTTTCTAAATTATCAAGAGCCCATTTATTCTGACCCAGTAAGGGGATTTGTATCAGCTTGCATATATTTCTTAAAATAAGTATTCTAATTTTAACTTGATAGAATCTCTAAGGAGTCGTCGGCCAGATCACAAGACACAGTTTGAGCTGAAGCCAGCAACAACACTGCTTATGTTAGCTGTTGAAATAATCCCTGTGACCTGATGTTGCCACAAGATCAGATGGGCATCATATGGCTAGTGCAGTGGTTAGTGACACAGATGAGGTTGCAGACCTAGTGAGAATAGAAAGGAACTCATCCCGCACAATACATGCACCCAGAAGCAATTTAATCCATCAACTTTTTATATGCAGCGTTCGTTCTATGAGATACTGAGAAAGAAACAGCAGCCCTTGCATGGTAGTCTTTTGGAAATGTGCCAAAGGCACCGGGCATCCTCTTGCCCGCCCCCAAATGGCGCATGCTCTCTGCCTCATCACTGCTCACTAGCATGCCTGTTCAGATGCACACATGTTAACACAGCATCACAACAGCTCTCTCCCACTAGTGATGAACACCTCTCTCCTCTCAAAATGTACATCTCTCACCCACCCACAGTCTGTCAGGCGCCCGGCATGATGGTTCAATGCCTGAATGCTCAGCACTTGGGAGTGAGGAGCTGAGGTAAGAGGACTGTTATAAGTTTGAGGACGGCATGAGTTACATAGTGCGTTCAAGGCCCAACCAACCTAGTACTAATGTTTTTAAAAAGACACAAACTCAAATGCCCACGAGTTAATCCTGCAGAGGGAGTTGTGTACCAAATCAAGTAGGGATCTGAAACACAGAAGCACTCCTGTCCCATCCCCAGACACAGCTGTTTTATAGCTACAAACAGCATGCCATGTTTTCCATGCCTTGCAAGTGAACCCTCCCAACAGTACTTAGAAGTCATCAGCACTCTATAGCACTGATTGGGCCTGTCAGGACTGCATTTCTCCGCAGTCTCAGAATGTCAAGAGGAGGACCCTCCTGGTGTAGCATGTGTGCTCTACCTGCTGACTGCTCAGTTGTCACACTGGAGCTCGTGCCCACCTGACAGTATCTATGCCAGTAGGACACACCCATTTCCCCCATGTTTCTGAGGACGAACCATCCTGCTTCTCTGAGCCCGACCTCACCGTGTATATATACTAGATGTTTCTACCAAGGACATCACTCTCGGCTCTCCTCTCAGTTCTCTGCTTTACCAATGACATCCCTCCACAGCCATTCCTATTGCTAGAAACAAGTAACATCGGCTTTCTAGTCCCACTCCGCTGCCATCTTCTTCCTGTTCCTTTTAGAAGCAGGAAAGCGGTGCATATTACAACCTCCGCTCCTAGGTGTGTTTCCGCCAGGGTTTCCCCTGCACCACTCTACTGCATGGACACTTGCTGAAGTCACCAGTGACCTTTACAGTCTACACTCTGTGCCATTCTAAGTCGTCCTTTCATCTACCTAAGCACTCCATACGGATGAAGTGTTCCTTTCTCCTAGAAACATTTTTATTGTGTGGCTTTCCACAATACCACCTCTTCACTAGGTCTTCTTGTACCTTTCTGTTCTGGGTCTATTACCCTTCTCCCCAGGCTCAGTCTCCAGGATTCTTCTACCAATAACCAGTCCATTGTTTACATCATCTCATTTAGTAGCTATGAACATTTATTTGCTGGCAGCTTTAGTAGTTTTGCCTCATTCAGACCTATCTCCTGAATCTGACTTGTTTAAAATTCTTTGGCAAGGCCGTGGATGTATATATGGCTTCATTCCATAGACGTATATATGATCTCACCCACTACTGTCTCTTATTTCTCTCCCTCCTCTATGTACTCCCCTTCCTTCCTAATTGCTCCATCCATGGCTTTTGTTACGTTTGTGGGAGTCTGACTGGGGCCATCTTTGTGCTCGTGGATCCGAAGCTCTCCTATCCAGTGAATCCTGATCACCTCACAATGAAAACAGTGGCTCCTGCTTATGGAATCTATTGGAAGCCAGTAGTTCAGCCTTTTCCCTAACCCTGGCTGACACTTGACTGGCCTGTCTGATGCAGTCTCAGTGTGAGAAAGCACAGCTGTTGTGAGTCTGTGAGAGCAGTGGTGGTACTGCATCTAGATGGTGGCACTGTGTACGCCTTTCTCCTTTCCCTGCGCTTGCAACCTTTACATCCCTTCTCTTGCAATGTCCCATGAGCGGTAAACAGGTAGTCTGCATGTCTGACTTACTGAATCCTTTTATATCATCTGGTCTATTTCTCAGTCTCACTAGAATGTTAATACACACTTCCCAAGCTTTATACATGTAACATCTATCTCCAAAGTCCTTCTTCCCTCATGAAATGCAACACCAACATCCCACAAACCTACTGGTCATATTTAACACATTCCACCAGATACTTGATCTTTCCAAAGGAGGTTGGAAGACTAGGTTTTATGTGAAATTAATTTTTATATCGTGGTGCTGGGAATCAATGCCTAGTTTTTAAACAATGACAACTGAATTTAATAAAATTTTCGTAGCACAGATGGAAGAAACTTATGTGACAAATGCAGCCTAAGGGTTTAAGATCTGTGAAAAGGGCTGGTCCTCTGCTTAATTTTGCTTTTTTCCTTCTATGAGCCCCTCTCCAAATTAGATGTTAATCTTCAACAAGGTTGTGCCTGTGGGGATCTCACTCCTTTCACCCCTTTCTGCCCATCTGTAACATCTCTCCAAGCTGATTTGCCTCCTTATTCGACTTATTACTTCATGGCTGAAATACACATTAATTCCCATGAGGCCATCTTAGTTAAAACTGTATATAATAGTAGATGCTTTAAAAGTGTGTGTGGGTGCACACCAAGTCTGCAGGGCATATGTGTTTGTTCATGGGTGCATGTACATGTATGTAAATAGTCTATTTTTGAATGGCTTCAGTAAACAACATTTGGAAACAACTAAAGGCTTTATAGGGATGTAACTTAGCAAATGGCTATATGAAGTTTTAAGACAAAAATCTGCATTCTTTCTAGTGAAGCCTCTTGCTTTAAACCATTCTCCAGCCTCTCTTCCTACCTGACATATTGAATGGTCACCCATTGGAAGCAGCATGTGCCGGAGACCCTAGAGACTTAGAGACCACCAGGCTATTCTGAACACAATGCAGGCTTTGATTTATAGACCTCTCTGTAGAAAACTACAGTGGCCCAGGACAGGCTAATTTAGTCTAAAAAAACTGATTCTGACGTTGATACATTAACATAAAACAGAAAAGAAACGCAAGTGCCTACATCTTCCCATCCTCTTCCCAGTGCAAGGAAATAGAGGGAAATGTCTATGAAGCCAAGTCTCTAAACAACAAAAACATTTTTTTTGGCAGAAGGATGGGAAAATGAACTCTCAAATCTAGTTTCAGAGTTCTTAAACAGGCAGCAGTGGGAGGAGATAACACCTGGCCCCACTGAGGGCAAGCTACCATAGGGTAGCAGAAATGTGTCAGCCTGCAGGTCGCATGATCAGTGATCAATGGCACCGATCCAGTTCCTCAATGTGCCGTACACTCTGCAGACATGGCCACAAAGCAAGGGTCTTGCGGAGGCTGCCGCCATTCGCTGCACTAGGATGAAGACACCACCCTGACCATTATGATCATTCAGTTCTAGTATACCTAATATTTGCTAAACACCTCTGCAAACATTCCACTACATTATGTTTTAATTTTCAGAGCTAACTCAGACATGAGACTTTTTTCCCCTCATACTGGAGGGAGTTTAAAATCCCTTTCAAGATTGCAATTTCTTTCTTCAAAGGTGAGAGTAGGGTCTCAATGTAGTTTGTCTCAACCCCGAAGCAATGCACCAGGTATGTTGGAAGGAGCAGATGATGGAGTTTACATCCATCTGGCTTGTTCTTGTGACCTGGATCATGAGTGTGGAATGGGCTTATATGCAGAAAAATCCAGTTTTGGGCATCAGAAGCAATGGATAACTGCCCAAAAAGCTTATGTAATGTTCTAATTGCACTTAGCAGTTTCGGCTGTAAGGTTGAACAGTTGAGTTTTCTGCAGCTCAGGACTGGGGGAAGTCCCTGATGAGATTTCATTTGAAGCGTTTGGTAAAAGCACACAAGGATGTTCAGAACTCAGAATAAAAGCCATGTCACACAAAAGGGAAAAAAAATAATCATTTGGTTCTCAAACTTTGGCAACTTCATTCAGAGAGCATGAAACAGCAGGGCTCTTTGGAGACAGGGACCAAAGCTCTAGCAAAGAAGTCCTTCTTTCGCAGCACCAAGACTGCTCTCCCAGCTTCCATGTTAAAGGCACACGCAGTGCTCTAGCAAACCAAGCTGTCCAGAGAGGTGGGATGTATCTGGTGTTGGCACGGAAGACAGAAAGCAGATTAAACTAAGCCACAGGGAAACAGAAGCTTCATGAGCACTAGGTTCATCATGTTCAGGAACTGAAACTAAATAGACAACATCAGATTGTGCCATCCTACTAGGCTCATACCAAAATACCTGCTCAGAACAACTTGGCACCCTCATCATGACATTAAATTTTTTTTAATGCTCTCACATGGTTTTTGCTTGTTACACTCACTGCTCTACTTTAGAAAAATTCAGCTCTAGGGGTCAAGCTGTCATGATCTGTAGACACTGTTCAAGCTGGCAGGGCAAGTTATGAGTCAATAGGATTAAAATAAACCAGGTCCACAAGTGCACACAAGACAGACTGGATTTTATAATTCCAAGGGCTGAGGAATGAAAAATAATATTTATGTTCTTGATGATGTCAACCCTATTCTATTTGCGTTACTCAGAATAGTGGTGTAAGAGCTTGCCTGTCTTACTGTTGAAGGGCGAAAGAATTGACTTCATGTTAGAGATGTGCCAAGAAAACACTGGGGGGGGGGGAGAAACAACCACAAGATACTTATAAAATCCTTATCTGGGGATGGTCACAGAGTGTGCCCCAAAAAGTGCTGTAAACAAAACATCCCTGCCACAAAAATCCAGATATGTTCATCACTGGTACAGGATGTACAGAGAAGACCTTGGAAAATAAAGCATGAGGGTTCCCACAGGAATGCGCGTGCCACACAGGGATGGGAGAGAGCAGATCAACTCCCAAAAGGGCCACATTCTCTTGTCTGTGTCCTAGCATCACCCTGTCAGCTAGGCCACTGCTCACGGATCATCTCAGCCGAACGCAAATGATTCAGAAGCTAAAGAACAGGTCTTGGGGCTTCACGGTTTGATAAATTGCAATGAGGTGACACAGAGTTTTTTAAATGGAGCTAAGTAAAGGACTTTGACTTAGTGCTCAGTGCAGGCCAGATTCCCAATTGCTTCTATGGTTACAGTTCTTCCCACGAAGACAGAGGCAGAACAGCTCAGGCTTTAGTCCAGCATCAGTAACTGGTAAGCAGCAACCTCAGGATGTGAGCTGAGTGTAGTCAGTTGTAAGTCCCCCCTCTCAACCACAACAACATGCTGCTGCCTGATCTAAGTTGCCACAAAAGCCATGGATGGAACTGACAACATCCTCTTTGTGAATGAAGAGGGGGAGGGAGAAAAGGAGGAGGAAGAGGAGAAGAAAGAAGAGGAGGAGGAGAAAGAGGAGGAGGGGGAAAAGGAGGAGAAGAAAGTAGAGGAGTAGGAAGAGGATAAGGAAGAATAGGAAGAGGAGGAAGAAGAGGAGAAGGAAGAAGAGGAAGAGGAGGAAGAAGAGGAGAAGGAAGAGGAGGAGGAAGAGGAGGAGGAGGAAGAGGAGAAGGAAGAAGAGGAGGAGGAAGAGGAGAAGGAAGAGGAGGAGGAGGAAGAGGAGGAAGAGGAGGAGTAGGAAGAGGATAAGGAAGAAGAGGAAGAGGAGGAAGAAGAGGAAGAGGAGGAGGAGGAAGAGGAGGAGAAGAAAGTGGAGGAGTAGGAAGAAGATAAGGAAGAAGAGGAAGAGGAGAAAGAGGAGGAGGAAGAAGAGTAGGAGAAGGAAGAGGAGGAGGAAGAAGAGGAAGAGAAAGAGGAGGAGGAGGAAGGGGAGGATAGGAAGAGGGTAAGAAATAAGAGGAAGAGAAGGAGGAGGAAGAGGAGGAGCAGGAGGAAGAAGAGAAGAGGAGGAAAAGGATGAGGAAGGGGAGGAGAAAAAAAAGGGAGAAGGGAAGGAGGAGAAGGAGGAGAAGGATAAGGATGGTGGGGTGGGAGACCAAAGCTCAGAAGCCAGTGTGGTGTAACCCAGAAACAGGAATCTGTTCCAGAAGGCAGCAACATGTCTCTGGGCTACTTTTAAGTATAGAGCAATGGATAACATTAAGCTTCTCGAAACTGCAGCCAGGTCTTAACAAGAGCAAGCTTTGCTCAAAAGCACCCAACTATTATTTCCTCCAAAATTTCCTCTACCGTCACCATGGCCATCAGCAGTTAAGCTGTACTTACGCTTTAAATGCCGGGAGGTAGGAGTATATTGAGATGCTGCTCAGGTTATACACAAATGGCAGGTGTTTCGTGATATCTGTCGTTGCCCAGCCACTAAAATATGTGTTCAGTAGGCCCTGGTCCCCGCCTGAAAGGAAATGCACAAATAGAATTATTGTTTATAAACCTCTAAGGCAATTCAGAAATTTTATAGAAATATATAGGAAGCTTAAAACATATATTAATTCTGTCTATAATTCTGTAATAAATTTCAAGTCATACCCTTTAGGACATTCTTGGAGTAAATGACCATTTTATTTTCTGATATATTTTCAACAAATACTTAAGGAACAGCTACTATGTCGCACACTGTACCAGATACCATGGAACCAACGTGAATCAGACTCATGGTGACTGTCTTCGCAAGGGTCTGGAATGTGATAGCAGACACGGATGTTAACAAGTTAAAGTCAACAAAGATGATCACAGTTGGGTGAGGGCACAGAAGCAAAAAGGACAACTGCTCGGGGGATTCATGGGTACAGCTCAGACAAAGCTGTGCTTGAGCTAAAACCTGAGGTCTACTGGGGAACACTTGACAAATTCAGGAGAGATGAGTGCAGACGGGGGTCTGGTCAGAGCAGAGATAGCACACACTCAGCACACCTTAGCCAGCACAGGCACACACCATCAGGGGTGTGCTGCTGACCTGGTCTCTGGCCAAGTACTGGCCAGTAATGTCTATGGCTGAGGCTATCCATGAAGTAGTAAAGTACCTTTAGGGGTGTGGACTCCAGGTCTTTCTTGGAAAGTGAAGACATACTATTCATTTTATAGGAAAAAAAAAAAAAAGCCTGGCATGGTGGCTTTTTCCTGTAATCTCCACTCTTTGCCTGTAATTCCCCAATGAGGGAAGCTAAGGTAAAAGGAATAAAAGGATTGCTGTGAGTTTAAGGTCTGCCTGCCTGCGTCACATAGTGAATTCTCCGCCAGTGTAGACTACAGAGAGAGATCCTGCCTCAAAAACAAACAGAAACAAAACAAACAAATAATCTAAAAAGCTAAGTCCTAAATAAACTTTTAAGAGAAACTATTTCCAAATTTAGTCTGGGAGTTTTCTATTTTAGCCTCTGAGAGTTCAGAACACATACTCAGAGTCAGAATCTTGAGTAGACACTTCATCTTGACCTTGGCTTTCCTAGTTTCTAGAATGAATAAATAAATCCCTGCCATTCATAGGCTCTTGGTCAATAGTATCCCTAAACTCTATTATGAAAGATCAATGCAAAAGATCGTCTTATCTGTATAGACCAACATATATTCTGAGGCCTGAGATAGTAAAACCCAAACAGTACACCATTCTGAGACTTACTTTGGGTTTCCCAAAGATCATCAATATGGGTGATACAGATACTAATGGCTAAGGACAGGGGTCTACAGTCTTACTAATTTTCTTTTTTACATAGTTATCAAAACAAAAGACTGAGGAAATAGTCCTGACAGCTTTATTTATTAAAGTTCAGAACTAGAAATAATTCATATGTCATTCAACAAGTAAATAAATATAACCATAATTTGAAAGTCACTCAGAGCAAAGGAGAAAACTGGTACATAGGACTTGGATCAATCTCAAAGAAATACTGCTGAGGGAATACCAGAATGACTCCATTTATATAAACTCCTGGGAGTGATAAAACCATAGAGGACATATTCGTGGATGCCAAGGACAGGAGAGAGAAGGAGAGGAGGCTGTGGCTGTAAGTGTGTCATGAGGGGGTCTGTTCTGTTCTTGACTGTGGTAGTGATAACTACCATGCATTTGATAAGTGGAATAGATCACATCCACACAGACACACAAATCAGTGCACTGGTAAAACTGATGAGATCAGAACAATGCTGGTGGGCTGATTCAACATTACAGTCCTTATTTTTGTTCTATACTATAGCTATATAGGGTGTTGCCACTGAGGGAGACGGTTGAGGGATGTAGAGAATTTCTATTATTTCAGAGAGCAGCATGTCAATTCACAATTCACTCAAAATAAAAAAATGATTAATGTAATTAAACTGAAAAATACAATAAGAAAGTGTTGGTTGTTTTGATTCTAAATTTCTCAAGGGTAATGATTTTGGCTCTGTATTTGCTTCTCATTGTCAGCCCCCCTTCATAACAGAATGTCAGAAATATAGAAAACTACTTCCTGAATAACTGCAAAAACCCTCAAGGTATCTGAGAACCTCCACAGTAGAAACGCTGAAATAACATGTCACAGAGGGAGAGCAAATGAATGGACTGATCTTTCATAGTTACTATCATGTCACTAAAACCATCACAAAGACCATCTGTCCACTGTTATCACAAAGACACATAGCTGCATTCATGTGATAGAAACATTAGACATATAAGAATAAAATTGAAAGTAACATATTAGAGGATTAGTACTATAGATGTTTCTCTCTCATTTTTTCCTTATTTTATTTTTTTAATTCAAAGGTATCAATATAAAGTGGCAGGAATGAGAATTGTCCTAAGACCTTTCTAAGCATTCTTAATGTGTTCTTATAGTATGTATGTAGATGATAAATCATATTACTAATAAAACTCTACACATCCAATTATTGCCAACTGAGTTCTCTGTGAGGGGACACCCATCCAATCTCATTGCCCCTCCCCCCATGTGGGTGACTATTAAGTTATATCATAAATAAAATTCACAATTTGTATATATATATGTATATATATATATATGTATTTATATTATATATATATCCCCAGACAATATAAGCAATAGTTTTTATATTTTAATAGCTCTTATTTTGAACTTTAGAAAACCACTTACTTGTCTGAAGCACCGGTTTTGTTTGTTGGCAGACCTAGGGATGAAACCCAGAATCTTGTGTTTGCTGGAAAAACATTCTACCACTGAGCTACATCTTCAGCCCTTCTACTGTCTTTTTATGAAACACTGTAAGACCCTTAAAAATGCTTAAAGTGAATAATGGCTATGTATATAAAGCATCCAAAAAAACTGAATCCAACAGAGGCCTATGTGAACTTCTCATGTTCAAGTCTGAACAATGTAAGCTTGGGAAAGAGGAGTCAGAGCTGTCGGCCTTCGAGTCACAGGCTGGTGGCCTCTGTTCCTGCCTACTGTCAGGCCCCTTGCAAACATCCCTAGCTCATTAGCCGAGTGAAGACTGAGGGGTCCTGAGGCACCAGGAAACAGTAAGGATAAGAGGCAATAAAGTTGCCTTGGGAACAGGGATGTACCTACATCATGCTGGCAAACCTGAAATGCTCAGTAAGTACTGTGACCATTGTCACCATCATACGACTACAACAAATCACTGTCTATCCCCAACAACAGCGAATTCAACATGGAAATAAGTACCGTCTAGTGTTCTGACAGGGTTCCCATGTAGGCCAGGCTGGCCTTGACCTTTCATTGTAGTTAAGGAAACCTTAGTTTCTACGCTGTGGTTTCAGGTGTGTGGCGCCACACTTGACTTCAAGCAGTCTGGAGAGCCCAGTCATCTTTTCCCAAACATTTCAGTAAGGCAGTTGCATAAACTTTAGAAAGATCTGTAGTAGGGTCAGTAAGACTGTCTTTTTTTTTCCTTTGAAATATCATTTAGATCTGAATTTCTTTTAAAGAAATATTAAGAACACACTCAAACAGAGTGTGCATACAGGTACACCTGTCTCACAAAGGGCACAAAGATGCAAAGAAGGCTGCTGAATTTCTACCACAAAAAAAAAAAAAAAAAAAAAAAAAAAAATCCCAGATGTTGTTCAGGACTGTTTAGTCAGATTTAGAGGCATCTTGACTTAATCTCGAAGGTTAAGGAACTTTTAATCTCAGTCATGTCATACCTGATAGGCATGATTAGCAATGATCACCAGTAGCTGTGATCTGGTAAACTGGAGTATGTGCATAGGTGAGGCAGAGAGCAAGAACAAGAAACAAGGGACTCATGTGGCTCCAGTTTTACAACAAAAACAAATACCCAGTTCTGTACCTTCCTTCCATTAGGCTGCCCAAAGCTGCTACTTTATAGCCCCGTAACACTTTTGAGTAGGGTCATGAGCCTGGTAGCCATGGGAACACCATAAGAAGACATTGCCTCTCTTGGTTCTATTGACATTGAATACTGCCTCTGACATCTGGACATGTGCCCAATACTGTCTAGTTTCTGGGACTGCCCAGTTTGTCAGTAGATCCCTTGCCCACTGTCACAAGAGGAAGGTATAAACCAATTCTAGATTAAACAACAATCCCAGTAGCTCTTCCATAAGAAAGTTCTTACCAGTGCTCCGCACTTATGACTCGGGTTGCAATAGCACAGTTCTTAGCCAAGAGATTGACAGAAATGCAGAATGCTGAATCTCACCCTCGTCCCACAGAATCAGAATCCATGTGAACACGCACATACACACACACGCACACGAGATGAGGAATAGTGGTCCACAGTCCGTCAGACAAAGACTCCTTTTGAGATTTACTTTATTGATGAATGCAACACTTAAAAATTTTCTCTATAAAACAAAGTCTTATGTTTTGTATATGTATAATGTATACAATAAATGAGAAGGTCCAACACTCAAATGCTTCCTAATTCAAAAGGAGGGCAAAGGGGCAATGTTAAGTAAATAATTTCCAACTATTACCAGTCAGGCACTGAAATGACATAAAACTTAATCGCCAACGCTGGCTTTTACATTTTATCTGAAAGATACCATCACTGCTGCACACAGAAGCAGGCCAAAGATTACCAAACGACAGGTAATACAGGTAAATCTGCTGACAGTGGAGATGGGATTTTTCCTCTAGAGTAATGAATTTACCAGGCATCAGGAGATTAACCCTACATGGCTTAGGGAAATCTAGGTACTTGGCCCAGGCATTCCTGCATTTCACTGGCTTTAATCCATTCAAACCAAGAACAAATGACTTAACACTTCATGTTATATAGCTCACTGAACTTAGAAAAATTCTTAATGACCAAGTTACATTGCATACAAGCCATGAGACATTGATTTTTAGCAACTATGACACATTCCTAGTCTAAAGCAGGAACTCTTGGTCCAGAGTCTCATTAGAAAGATGATCCTGGCAGAACCATGGTTGCATAACTGCTTGTCAAATACCCACAAGCTCTCAAATATTGTAAGCTTTAGAGAGGCACAAATCCATCATCCTGACTGAGGTAACCCAGTCACAAAAGAACACTCATGGTATGTACTCAATTATGAGCAGATACTAGCCCCAGAAGCTAAGCATACCCAAGAAACAATCCATAGGACTTATGAAGCTTATAGAGAAGGAAGGCCAGAAGGTGGATGCCTCAGTCCTTCATAGAAGGGAGAACAAAATACTCATGGGAGTAAATAAAGGGACAAATAGAGGAGCAGGAATTGGAGAAATGATCAGAGACTGCCTCACCTGGGGATCCACCCTATATGTAGCCACTAAACCCACGCACTATTGATGATGCCAAGTAAGTGCTTACTGGCTGGAACTTGATATGGATGCCTCTTCAGAGGCTCTGCCAGAGCCATACTGATACAGAGGAGGATGCTTGCAACTATCCATCAGACTGAACACGAGGACCCCAATGAAGGAGCTAGAGAAAGGACTGAAGGAGCTGAAAGGGTCTGCAACCCCATGGGAAGAACAAAATGATCAACTAACCAAAGTCACCACAGCTCCCAGGGACTAAAACACCAACCAATGAGTTCGCATGGGGAGACCCATGGCCCAGGTACATATGCAGCAGAGGATGGCATTGTCTGACATCAATGGGAGGAGAGGTCTTTGGTCCAGAGAAGGCCTCAATGGACCCAGTGTAGGGGAATACCAAAGTGCTGAGGTGGGAGAGAGTGGTTGGGAGAGGGAGCACCTTTGTGGAGGCAATGGGAGGGGGATGGGATTGAGGGAAGGGATAACACCTGAAATGTAAATGCAGAGAAATCCAATTTAAAAAATGATGGAAAAACAAACAAACAAAAACCACACAAACAAAAACAAAGGCACAAATCCAAACCTGGGTATTTAGGACTATTCTCGCTCCTTCAATTTGTTATCCTGCTTAAATGAGAGGTTAAGATAAGTTTTGAAACACCAAGTCAGTGGACACTTATAGGAACGCAGGTGAGGGTATCAGTAGCATCCAAGAACAGCAAGCAGGAGAGGATTGTGCCCACTGAGAGCATTGGTTGAGAATGACAATCTCTTCAGACTCTGCAGAGCAGAGGGGGAGGAGCAGAGCTGCAAAAGACACAGACCTGTACTGTTTTCACTTCATCTATAAAATTATCAATGCAGCAGCTGCTCTTTCTACTCAGAGAAGTGAACTTTAAGAAATTAACTTACACGATGAACAAGGTAATACGGATGTTTTTTCATGTATAATCGTCCTCAGGATTTATTCCCGAGAATGATCCAGTGTGAGCTCCCTGGGAAAGAGACATAACAAAGCAAGCGTCCTCCACCCCTCCTCGGGTACACTGAGGCCCACTGAGGAAGACTCTGGTCACACCTGGCTTTGCCACCAGTTCAGGGTCAGTAGGAAAGCTGCTGTCCTGACCTTATAGCAATGAGTGAGAACACTTGACACACGCTGGCCAGAAGGTGTCCCTCACGGGACTGCGGGGAGATAAAGGAGAATGTAAACCAGTTCGCTTCAGAGTCCACAGGCACATAACCCCTTAGTTCCTTCCTCCTCCTGTTTCCCTTCATTTCTCCTTCTTGCAAGTTCATGGCAGACAGAAAATGGCTCAAGAGTATAAAGAAAAAGAGTCTTCAGAGAAAGCACGCACCTACTCACTTATTCTGAAGTGCATCAGCCCTTCCTTCTTCTGTTGGGCAAATTCAGTACAAAGCCAAACTAACTACAAAAATTAGAGAAGGTACACCCAATCTGTAAAACATTATCAGATTCTAAGGCTATCAAGGAGAATTAAGAAGCTGGAGAGATACCAACTTTATTACAGATCCCAGATTCAGCTTAAGGTAAAATAAAATCTAATATTCTGCCACAAATATTTATTCCCTATTTTCTCCAAACTTTAATTATAAACCCAAAGTTCTAGTATATAAATTAAAATTTCAGGGCACTTTTATTATAATCATTTAAGCAACTGTTAAGTAAATAAATAATAGGCCACTCCAGATTGGGCAATATGAATTCTTGTAATGAGTTTTTAAAACTGACACATATGGATACATAAGCAACCTTCATTCAGGATACTTTAGAGACACAGAGGAAAGTATATTCCAGAGCTTGTGCAGACTGAGTTGGAATTTAGAGGCCAGTGTGGCAGCTTCATTTCACCCCATGAGGGCCTGTAGTATCACAATCTCTTTCTTCCGTTAATAAGCCTGGACTCCATCTTTCTTGTACAACATCTTATACAACCTAATGGACTTTCACAATAGCTACTGTTCAACCTCCCAGGAAGCTTCAATAAAGAAGCAGTTTCAAAATAATTTAAAAATACACTAAACTTTACAGGAACATATAGGAATTTGAACTTAACACTTGCCCCTAAGGAAAAATAGGTGCCAGTCACTAGTTGTAAATTCTGATAGTTCAGACACTTGGGGGAACAATAAGAGAAGCCAAGCCTGGTTTGCCATATTAGGATGCTTCTCCTGGCCAGAGGCAATTGGTGAGGGATGTGACAGAAGGCTGGTGATTAGAGTATCGGGCACATTCCTTCTCATTAGAAGGGCTTTAAAGGCAGCTGCGAATGCTCAGCCATCAGCAGAGCTTGTAGCTTGTCAGAGACACCAGGCTCCAATCTTTTGAATGTGACCAAGAGATTAAGCAGGACTTTGAAGATACTCAAGACAGATACAATGATCTGCTAACAAGTTTCCTGTGGCAGCAATCTGACACTGCTGATACTCAGGCCCTGATAAATACACGAGAAAGGAGGAGGGGCACCCTGTGAGTGTCAGAAGATGTGCACAAGAGAAAGGAGTATGTGAAAATGTTTGCCTCCACGCCTATGGCTTAACACCTTAACAACAACAAACATTTTTAAGGCAAGGCCTCCTTGTGTAGATCTAGCTGGTCTGAAGTTGGTTTGAACTCACAGAGCTGTGTCTCTTCCTCCTGAGCTCTGTGACTAATGTGTGTGCCATCATGCCAAGCAACAAAAATATCTCAAAACATTCAAGATATATTTATATACTGGGATAGGGAGATGGCTCAGTAGATAAGAGTACTTGTTGCCCTTGCTGAGGACCCAGGTGACTTACAACAATGAGGAACACCAGGTCCAGGGACTCTGAAGGGCCTCTCTGATCTAGCCAGGCACAATGTTGTATGCAGACAACACAATCATCCACATAAAAATAAATAGATCTTTAAAACGTTCTGTATGTATTTATAAGTTTTACAAACTATAAAATACATTAAACTTTTGAGACAAATCATAAACCACCAGCAGAAAGTTGTTTATGACTGGTGTTAGTCATATCATTGCTGTCCCAGATGCTGCTCCAAGTGAGTGACTGCATCCAAGCAGAGAAGGGCAGGCTCCTGAGGCACGGAGCTAGTGATCCTTCTTAAATAAAACTCAGCAGCACACACCTCAAGTGGAAAAGGCTTTTTAGTTAAAAGTATCTAGTTTAGTCTCCTATTGAATTTAAACACGTTGAACAGCCAACTGCTTAACTTTTCCACGTTTAAACTCATTTCTTTGCCAGGAACAAGTGGAAGGAAGAAGGGCAGTGTCTGGGAAGCTACAGCCAAATGGTGACCCATGTGGCAGCACAGAGGGAATCTCAGTGGTTCAAGCTCTGAATGAAAAAGCAGATGCTTTCCAAGCTGCTTCATGGAGCCTCAACGACTAGGGGCCTCCGTAATGCACGGTGCTTTTGGCTGCTGCCTGTTAACTCTTCTTTAGTTGTACCCTGAATAATTTAAGATGGTGCCTGACCATTGGGATCTGAAGTCCTAGCCACTAGCCTAGACGCTAGAATTCCTTTAGATGATGGAAATCACGTGGCTTTGAGGCAGCTGGTGGGCCAGCACACATATTTTAGAATTTGACTCATTTTTTAAACTTGAGAGTGGTTGTGCTGGCTTTCTGGAAGACTAAACTTTCTTCAGTTAGAGGATAGTAGATGGAAAGAGCTCTACCTAAAGCAAAGGTTGAGACACAGTGGAGTTCTTCTAAAGTCACTGCCTTCTATTTTTGCTAAGGCAACTGTCTTTAGTGTAAGGGTCAGAAGTGTTCCACATGTTTAAACATCAATATTAGCATATTTCCATTCTGCTTTCGAGAACAAAATAGTACCAGCTAAAACAAAGTCAGTAAAGTGACACCCTTTTATCTATTGGTCCCAGTGAATAGTTAAAATAATTTTCTTAAAGTTGCTCAAGCAAGACAACGTGTGTGTGTGTGTGTGTGTGTGTGTGTGTGTGTGTGTGTGTGTGTGTGTGTGTGTATGCACTTGAACATGTGCACACATGCACAAAAGCTTGTGTGTTATAGTCATTAATATGTATATGCCACATGCATGTGGAGGTTCAACACTGACATTTAGCATGTTCTTTGACTGCATGCAACCTAACTTTCATTTTCTCTCACTGATCCCGAGGCTCATCAATTAAGCTAAGTCAGAGCTCCTGCTGTGTCTGATCCCCCTACTGCTTAGGTTACAAAAGCAGTCCAGCACTTAGTTCCCATTAGTTTATGTGTGCCTGAGAAACTGAACTCAGGTTATGACAATCACAGGGAGGGCACTTTACCCGCTGAGAAACCTCCGGCATAGAACAGAGCATTTTCACCTCAGCACGGCTGATGTGGTAGGATGGATGGTTCACTGTGAGGAGCTCTCCTCTGTACTACACACACTATTCAGCAGCAGCCACCGCAGCCATAGCAGCTTCTACCCTTCAGGTGCCGGTAGCACTGGCCTCCTGCAGCTAAGACAAATGTGCCCAAGCAGAATTTGGAAGGCTGGGGCAGGATGATAACGGATTTATGGCCAGCCTGGGCTATATAACTAGTTTAGAAACATGAGAACAATCTGTCTCAAGAAAACACATTCTCTAGAAGTAGCCACACATCTCTTGGTTTTGGATTGGGGGTGGGGGGGTAGGTAAAGGAACAGGGGGTACAATACGGAATCACTTGTAGGTTTACTATTTGAAACAAGGTTGAAACTTAACCATCTTATTCTTTGTGATGATATTATAAAGAGCTATAAATCCCAAATCTTCAGGCAAATAACTATATAGAATTTGAAGTCTACAAGGGGAAACAATGCCAACTTCGTATGTATAGCTGGAAATGCTGTCAAGTTTCAAGTTTGACTCCAGCAATGTAACACGTGTTCAGACATTTATGATTTTTAAACTTTTGTAACTAGTTAACAGAAATGAATCTGTGTGTCTTCATCTAAACCTGAGCACTGACATCACAGGCTGACCCACACATGGGTGCTGTGGATGCAAACATGGGTCTTTGTGCTTGCATTTCAAGCATTCTTACCGACTGAGCTCTATCCCTGGACCCAAGAATAAATCTTCCTCGATGATCAGCATTGAATCTTAATGGGAAAGCCTGGCTCAGCTTATTCTGAGAGATCCACTTACTTCAAATCAAAGGTATGCTCTTAGGAGGAAAGAAGCTGCTGAAGCAGGCATCTGCTACAGCGCCCGGGCTTCTAGCCATCCCCATGTTTCCTGCTTATGACTCTGGCACAATGTCAAAGAGCTGATACTGAGTCACTACAGGTTTCATAGAGGGTGTCCTTTCTGTCTGCACTAAGTATACTACCTTTTCTAAAGAACTGCCTCCAGGAGTTTGAAACAGAACCACTTTTGCATGTTAACTGTTGGCTTTGTCTTGTGAGGTTTCTGATATTATTTAAAACAATGGCCTGAAACAGAAATGCACCCACTAATTCAGATGGTCGTTTCCCCCACTGATGAGCACTTCCCTAACATATTCAAGGCTCTACGTTCAAAATCCAACACCAGGAATAAAAAGGGGGGGGGGGGGGAGGAGAGGAAAGTCACGTGGGCCTGTTGAGAGCACAAAGCCTTATGCTCACAGATAGCATGAGGAGTCAAGAATCAGGGTTGTCTCTTCAGAGGAAGAGCTGTAGAACCTGTTTTCTGCCCAGAAGGGTGGAAACGAAGGTTAATGGTCTGGATGACCTCTGTGCTATCAGTATGACCGAGACTGCATCAGAGCCTTCCCTAGGCCCTTTTAAGGTAACACTTGTAGCCTATCTATAGAACTTATCTTCACAGAAGAAGTAACAGTGTGTTGAAAGGAGCCACAATGTAATTATCCCTTATTGTGTACTTGGGATTGTGTTACACCAGGAAACTTTTTTCCAAGTTGTACTGTACTTAAGCACGCCTGAAATAAAGTACTCAGAGCTCGACTTTATAAGTTAGGACCAATGCCAACTACTCAGTCGTGTTAAACCATATTTTATTGTTGTCTTGCTTGGCATATACTGCATACCTAGGGTTTGCAGAGACTCACATGGGCCTATGTTTTCTACAGCTATAGACACACTCACACGTACAAGTGAATGCTCCCAACTGCTCAGCTGTGAAGATTTTACTTAACACACAGCTTTATAGAAAATGAGACTTTGGAAGTAGAGATTGTTCACATAAACTTTGGTTTTAATAACTTATGAAAGAATGCCAAATTATCAGGCTGTTTTCTTAAGTTCCCATTCATAAAACAATGGACCCTTGGTTGCAGTGGGTGCCAAACACTTTTGCAGTTTACTCAGGTTTAGAGACAGAAGTTATATTTCATTCAGTGCTAGGGATTGAATCTAGGGCATCACATAATCCAGACAAGCAAGCTGCCACTATGCTTGAACTTAGCCCCAAGACAGAAAGAAGTATGTCATCCTTTGGTCTTTTCTCAGTTTTTAAAAACTCACTCTAATTTAAGGGAAATTTATTGCCTGGATCTAGAGAAGTACTTACCCTAGCATGAGTGAAACTTGGTTTGATCCCACCAGTAAACAATACACCCAGTTGGGATCAACAGTTCAAGGTCTTCCTTATCTACACAGTGAGTTTGAAGCCAGTCTGGACAATGTGAGACCCTGTCATAAACAAACACACAACTCAAAAACCAATGTGTCTATTTTAGTTTAGGTTACTCTGATACATCCATAGATGTGTGTGTGTGTGTGTGTGTGTGTGTGTGTGTGTGTCAGAGAAAGAGTGAAATATATAGAGACTTACTAGTTGCTTATCAAATGCATGATAGCAGGTACATACCATCAAAACTACCTTGCTCAGAAGCAAGATGCAACAGCTGGTTATACGTTTCAATGGAGGGTTGATAGACAAAGACTCCAGAATTGAAACAGTCAGGCCACCCTGGGTCTGGTGCTGCTGACAATTCTTCTCTTTCAAAAAGATCATCAATATTTGAGAGGACCTGATTTTCGAGGAGAAAGACAAAGAAAGGTATTACAAGAATGCTTTTGTGATGGCACACCCTTCCTGGGTTCTTCCTGTGACCCATTACAAAAGATGGGGACAGCTATAGGGCAGCCTAGGCTTACCCTCCTTCATCGTTTGACACTTCTTATGATAGTGGTTGAATCTGTCCTGACCATATTTCTCAAATAAGTAACCAGTCTCCATACTACGCACATCTTTTCAGCCCTTAAAGCCACACTCACCAGAGTATCTGCATCCATGAACACACATTTGGAATACTGAGTAAGTGACCAGCAGTGGAGTTTAGTCAGTGTGACGCCCAGCTCAGGCCTCTTCATTAAGGTTAGATGAGCAGAATCACCACTGTCCAAGACATCTACCATGATGACTTCATCAAAGACAGTCTCTAAAACCTTTCTGTAAAAATAAGTTTCAGAAAGCATCACATATAATCTTCCACAGCACATGATACACTTAAAGACTATTCCCTTACTTCACAACCTATCAACCATAAGACAGTTGGTGCTTTGGCATAGTACACTCTCTTAAATCTGTCATTATACACTTCAGGACAAACCATGTTCATGTGCACATGTAGTTAATTCCATAAGAAATGATAACTATTCATGGTGCCACCTAACTTAAGATATTATCATTCTGAGAGTATGCCTGGTAAGCTCAATGTAACATATAAGGGTTTTCAATGTTCAAAATTACCTAAATATGTGTGTGTGTGTGTATGTGTGTGTGTGTGTGTGTGTGTGTGTGTGTTCGTGAGTTCGTGCACACACACGACAGGATATGCATGCAGAAGTCATTAGTCACTCTCAAAAACTATCTGTTTTTGGTGTTTTTTTTTTAATGCAAAAATACCTTGGAAACACTTTATTGGAACTGGCTTGTCTGACTTTTACAGGAGACTGTAAAAATAAGACAACATAAAGCTGCTGGAGCACCAAATTATTTTTAAATTTAGTACCCAGATATAGCAAAATTGAATTCTAAAACTCAAAATGAATTAATCCAATTAATCAGCAGCTTGCGCTTCTCAGCATGTGTCTAACAAATTCTGTAATAGTTTCAGAAAGCCTAATAATAAGGACTTTATTCTCTCATACACAAAGATCATGAGGTGTCAAATGTCAGCTAGAAATGAAATTGTTCAATAGCATCTGAAGGTTTCCTTGTTTGGAGGAAACAATACAATCCTAGCTTCATTTGGGGGAAGGACTACAAAGAAACGAGAACAGACAGAACTTGATAGGCTCGCCCTCAGAAGACTCAGTGGGGGGGGGGGGGAGTTCTCCTCCTGTCCTGAGATGGAATCAGGAAGACGGAGCCTAGAATGGAGGAATCCTAGGACATCTCTCCAAAGCTAAGAAGAAACGTCAAATTCTATAATCTTTACCTTAGCGTCGAGTATCGGTCTTTACTTAGTGCTCAGCTCCCTAGGAAGGTGTGGGCTCAGTGCCACTGGTACAAGGGTGTCAGTGTCCCTAGAACAAGGAGACAGGCAGGCAGGTAATCTTTACCTCATGGAGTCTGAAACCTGTGGGCTGGTGAGTACAACCATCCTCCTAGTAGTCCGGTGCTGTTTCAAAGATGAGCCCAGGACCAGTGCACCTTTGGCATAGGCATTGTTCGTGGTCAGCGTCACAAAAGCCTGATCTTAATACAAAGAAAAAGAAGCATATCTCAGCAGGGAAAGAACTCTCCCCAGAAGTTCCCTCAAACCACCACAGCTCCCTAAAATCATCTCTTCGGAGATCAACTCTCTGTTAATGAGGCACCAGCCCCATTTTCAGGAGAACTCACTCAGTCATCTGCCTAGGAATAGGGTAAACCTGCAGTTTAGCAGGAATGCCAGATAACCTTCAAGATGATCACGACAACCACAAAACTCAAATCCTATACACAACCTTAGAGCAAACTGTAACACAGGAGTGAAGCTTAGGAAAATGGTGGTAATAAGAACATCACGAAACATACTGACATCCTCTTATGAGACCATCCAGACAAGATCCTCCTTACCACCACCCCGCAAAATAACTAAGCTTCTCTCTTGACCGAACTTCCCACAGTGGCTTTACCTCTTAGTGACCAATCTCTGTTGGTGAGCTTAGAAGCCAACTCTAACCAATCTCTCTTGCTGACTCCTTCCATCTCTATCCCCTTTCTTCTGACTTTTATCTTTACCCACATTCTTCCCTGGGATTCCAAATCCACATGCTTCTGAACCCTTCCACGTGTTAGACAAGTGTTCTACCGATAAACTACATCCCCAGTTCCTCCCCTAACGACAAGGACATACATGCCAATTTTCCCAAAGCCCCGGCCAGAAAGGAAGTCAAACATGTATTCTTTCTCCCACTGAAGAGTCCTCATTATATCAGCCTTTAAGATTTTCTTTTTTCCAGGCTTTGTGAAAGATCACTCTGGGAACTATCTCTAAAGGGAACTTGAACATTAGCAGTTGGTGGGTATCCAAAGTGTGTAGAGACACCAAGGTTCAAGCTCTATAGCAGTCATTTGGGGGGACAGCTGCCCAAGAAGGGAGTTGGGAGACTTTGTCACTGCCACTGTTGGGTTTCCTCATTTCCCTTGCCCATTTTCTGGTGCAGATGCTACAAGCCGTGGGAATTCCTCTGAGCAGGGAGACTGTGTGGGGTGCCTGTTTATCCAGGGCATTCCCCAAAAGCCAGCCTGGAAGCCATACCCACTTATTCTACAGGGCCACCGTTCAGAACAAGTCATGCCACTACGGAGATGTACAGAGTCGTGAATTTCCTAACTCCAGTCAATTAAACTCTGTAATGACACCTGCTACATCCATCAACCTTGGCTGCTACTTGTCTGTTATTCTCAGAACGTTCTGAGACTGTAACATTTCAAAAGCATTTTGCCCCCAAAGCAGTTAAAATGAGCACAATTATGTGTTAGCCCCAAAGTGACCTCAGGAGGTGGTGGAGAAACAATATGCAATATGAGTAGGATTTTAAAATTACAGGAAGCAACACGATTAAGCTTTCTCAGGTTAAATTAACAATAGGAGAGGCTAGATGTTATAAACGCGGGTTAAAACACCAGACTTAGCTACAAATGGATGGTAAGACCAATTGACAGCTGGGTGCTTCAACCTTCAGATGGCCGGTCAATTGCTGTCATAACCCAGGCTACAGCTTCAAGCTTTCAGAAGGGCCAGTTACCTCTAGTGCCCAGTCCTGGGGTTCATTTGCCTAGGGCTTGACCCTTTGCAACAAGTGGCACCGAGGCCCGCCCGGGGCGCTAGCCGGTTCCCACCTCGCAGCACCGGGCCGGCCTCTGAGGCCTAAAAATAGGCTCAGTGCAGAAGCCAGAGCAGGGCCGCAACTCGGGGTTTCCGCGGGGCGCCCGCTGTTGCCCGTGGCGAGAGCCCCTCGGGGCTCAGGGCGACCCCAGCGAGCCCCGCGCCCGCCCCACCCCTCCTGGCCTTCCCCGGATGCCGGAGACGGAAGCCGCAGCTCTGCAGCGCTGCTCGGTCAGCAGCTGGAGACTACAGCGGCTCGCGAGCTGCCCGGAGCTTCCCGGGCGAAGGGGTGGCGGCGCCGCGAGACCCGGTTACGTGGGCGTACCTGTCATGGTGTAGCCGGGTGGGTCGGAGGAGCCGGGCGCCGGTAGGTGACCGCGGCCAGCAGGGAGGGCGGGAGTCCGCAGCCCGCCGCTCTTATAGCGGCCGTCACGTGGCCGCGCAGGCTCAAGCCCAGGCCGCATCCTCCCCGGTGCGCACTGCGGGGCGGGGCGGCCCTGCGGACCCGCGGGCTGCGGTGCCCAGGGGACACCTGTTGGGGACTGCGCCGCCGGCCTGGCCTGCGTTCCAGGGCCTGCGAAAGAAAGGGGGCCAGAGCTGTGTGGCCCGTGACAGGGAAAGGAAAGGCAATGAACTTTTTAACTGAGAGACCTCTGGAAAAAGTCACACCGGTGCCAGTACTCATTTAAACTCTCTAAAGAGAATGTTTGAAGAGAAGCTTTCCACACTGTCACAGTGGTGTTGTGGCACGAACGTAAAGTTTAAATAGGTGTTTGCCAGATATTTCGACTCTTACCACTGGTTTTAGCAGATGGCTTGAGACCGACCCTTTTACCTAGCCAAGGGCATAGGGGTTACATACTGCCATATACCAGTAGATAGGAGAAAACCCAGAGTCAGAAAAGTTAAGTTACTTCGCTATGGTAAGAAGCCCTAAAAGTGGAGGTAGGATTTGGACCCTAACAGTTTCAGATAAACACACTCCAATAGAAAGCCCCAGTGCCTCTGACATACTGGTTCTGGACAAAGGGGTAGTAAGTTCCGGTAATTTTGCTTAGCTCATTCAGTTGTTTCGGTTCATCTATTTCACAAATCTTGAAGGTCAATTTGTCATTTCAGGGGGGAAGTTGAGAAATAGCTTTCTAATGGAGCCATACCTTGCGCACACAATTCTCCATCCCACCCCCTCAGCCCAAGCACAGCAATGGTTCGGCAAAGGTGGTTCAGCGCTCTGCAAATCTTTTCTCAATAATCAACGGTGACAATATTGATCCAAAGCAGGAAACAGATAACTGGAGAACAGTTAAAGTTATCTCTGCAGCCGTCAAAATAGTCCTCAACTTACAGTCGTGGCTGAACTTCTGATTTCCAACTTTATAATAGCTCAAAAGCATTCTACATCGCCAGAAACGATTGTGCATTTCGACAACTCATGTGCAATGCAGTGTGGATGCCGAACACCTGCCCCAGCCCCCAGGCAGCAGTGAGATCGTTAAGGCAAACAGAGATTTTGCTAGGCTGTGGCAGAAGAGTCTTTATACTCACAGAGGGTCTATCCAGATACAGGCCCACACCCATCATCCTAGGGCCAGCTCTACATCACTGCTCATAACCTAGGCATATGGGCCTAGACGTCCTCCCCTAGAATCAACCAGTACAAGTTAAAAGGTACATTTTTATTCTTTAGTCCAGGTCTTCTAGGCAGAATCATTTGAAAACTGCACTGTTTTTAATTGATACATATCAACTGTGCACATATTTGTGGTGCTGTGGATTGGTGTTACAATGTATAATGATCAGGTCAGAGTAACCAGCATATCTGCTACCAGAATACAGTGTTTCTCTTTTCTTTTTGACTGGCAATGTCAGGGCTCAAACACAGGGTTTTGTACACTTCAAGCTCCTGCCGTTCTCCCACCTGAAACTAAGATGATTATTCACATTGTTGTTTGATACAAGGTCTAGTTACAGAGGCAAAGCTGGCCTCAGATACCTGACCTAAAATGGGTCTCCTTCCTGAGTTTTCTGAGCGGGAATACGGGTATACACCGAGTCAGAATCACTAGGTCAGAGCTTCTGAAGTGTTATCCTCCACGAACCTCTTTTGAATCCTTCCTAATCTTTCCACGCCTACTGTGGCTTGAAGGCCAGTGGATCATGCAAGGAAGACCTTCCGATACTTGGCATAGACTTCATTTTCAAGAAACAGAAATGCAGGGCAAAGGGGAAACACAGTTTTCTGCTTAATCAAATCGTGTGTGCTTTCGAGAATTGCTCTCTTTAGTGGGTGTAAAGGCTATATTGAATTGTGCTTAAGGGGAGAAGGAGACAGAAGGAGGTGCTTCACAGTCTGAGTTGCTCTTTTTCAGGATAACAGATGGGTCACATAAACAAACAAACAAACACTCCAAACAGGAAAAAAAAAAAAAAAAAAAAACCCATAAAGATACTTCTGCCGTCAGTGCAGCTCTTAAGGACCTTCTGCTCCCATAGGAGTAACAGGGTGGGTTTTCCCATGATGCAGTGCTGGATGGAGTTCAGAAGGCACAGCCAGGAGGCAGAAACAGCTGGGAAGTGGAGAAGTTTCTCTTAGAAACAGCTCTACTTTTCATGTTATTTAATGATAGAGTCCCATTAAGTTTATGTACAGCCTTTACTGAGTCAGGTTAGAAAGACAGAAAACCAAAGGGGTGCTGGAAAGGAGAGAGGCCCTTCACTCCTAGATCTTGTTTATAGAAACCTCAGTACAACAGAGAAAACCAAATTAGTTACCAGATAATGCATGGGGTTTTAGGACAGCCCCACAGAAGGATGTGAGAGGCAACAATATATTTACTTGGGGCAGAGGTATTTGCAACTTTGTATTTTATTATGTTAGCACTCTCCTCTATCTCTAAATCTAAATAACCTTGCCCCTCACCCCGTCCACAAAACTACTTTATGGGCCAGTGGGATGGTTCAGTGGGTAAAGGCACTTACTGCTAAGCTAACAACCCCAGTTCAATGCCCAGGAACCACAAAGCAGGAGAGAACTGCTCCTTCAAGTTGTCCTCTCTTCTCCACAATCATACTTGACATCAAGTTCCTACCCCTCACCCTTCCACAATACACTAAAAAATGTAATTTAAAAATTAAAGCACAGGAAAAAGAGAATTATGAGTATATTTATAAAATCCTTTTACATAAAAAGTAAGCTTGTATGTTTCCTATTATTTCTAAAATTAACTTAAAATTAAGTTTTGTTTCATCTCCAACTCTTGTAAATTATGTTCAAAAAGTCTCAGGATCATGGATACAGCCATTGTAAAGACAATAAAGTGTGAGTCTTCCTTTAAAAATGTAGAGGGATTTTAATTCACCAACACGGCTACTCTATCAAGGGATTATTACATCCAAAGATATGTATGGCTGGACTACTACAGAGATGCCACACACACAGGACCACGGAGATGCCACACACACAGGACCACAGAGATGCCACACACACAGGACCACAGAGATGCCACACACACAGGACCACAGAGATGCCACACACACACAGGACCACAGAGATGCCACACACACAAATTTGAATAGTGAGGTGGATGGACATTTGCAATTATTAGAAAGAAGAAATATATTCCAAGATTTTAGCTTGTCTATTTTCTTGTGAAAGTTTGAAAAGATTATTAACTCTTTCCAAAAAGCATTTAAGTTATATTATGCATGGCTATGCTTAAGTATTAACCTATTAAAACTATGTTAAATGAAAATATTTAGCATACTTAGTATAGAATTCAAGTTTAACTGGCTCTGAAATGCCTTATTTTATTTATTTATTTATTTATTTATTTATTTATTTATTTATTTATTGGTGAGGACACATACCTATCTTATTTTGATGGCTACTCTTGGTTGTCAGCTTGACTACATCTGGAATTAACTAAAATCCAAAACTGGAGGGCACACCTCTGAGGGATAGTTGCTTAATTTGTAGTAGGAAGATCTACTCTTAATCAAGATCTTGTAGAAACACACATCTTTCATTTGAATCTTGAGCCTGGAAAACTCACCTTTAATCTGGGACACACCTTCTGCTCTGATAGCCTATATAAGGACACAGAACCAGGAAGCCTTTGCTGTTTGTGCGCTTGCTCTTGTATTACTAACAATTCCATTTTTTCACCAACATTTTGTACACATACATACACATCATAGTTGCGTGTGTGTGTGAGTGTATGTGTGTGTGTGGAGAAAGAGATGGAGGAGAGAGAGAGAAAGACTATACATTCTGTTCATCTATAGAACTCTGAATAATATAAATTTTTGGTACAAGAAATCTGAGTAATATAGATCTTGCTCTTCTAGAGCAACAGAAGTATAAAGATGATTTGTTTATGTATTTTAAATAGACTTTCCAATTTGCTAATGTGGACAGTTACCCAAAGCTTTCCTGAAAGCTTAAGGAATGATAAAAGCCCATGGTGTGAACTATTTACGAACCTAAGGAGATAAATACTTATGATCATTCTGATTCACATATGACAATTAGTGAAAACATAAGGGAAACGATGCTGGTTGGTTGCTGTTAGCATCTGTGGATGAACTGATAGATGAAAGGAAGGAGCTCTGTGATAAAATGAACTGACTGCTAGCATCAAAGGGGAAGGATGACAATGAACTTAGTGATAAAATTGACCTGCTCCAGATGCACACAAGCAGGCTAAAGCTTTCCAAGTGTCTCCTGGAACAGACTCTTTTCTTCAGCAGCCACAGAGTTCAAGCTGCAGAGAGCCAACCCAAACCCGCATTATAAGGTTGGCTCAATTACAATGCAAGTTTAAGTTCCATGCTTGGAGGGTACTGGCAGTTTTAGTCAGGACAGAAATTAGCAAAGAATGGAATCCTGTAACTTTGGATGGAGATGTGGGGAAGGACCCTATTCAATCTGAGAACTTAAAACTCTCAGGTTCTTAAGGGTTGATCTTGTCTGAGGAAGTACCTCACTAGAAGATGTATTCACCCCACTATCCTCTGAAATAGTTCCTTTTTCACCTATGACTGAGGAAATTACTATTTCATTGTCTGCTAAACCAACAGTGACCTTTGAAATGAATGATAGGCAAGACAATACTTATGTCCCTCAGCACCTCCCAATTGTTGCTTCTAGAACAATAACCAGACTTAAGCTTCAGAACCCCTCTTCCCTAAAGGCACCTACAGCCTTTTCCAAGGGTAACTGTACAGTTGGGGAAAGAAAACAATCAGACTTTCTCCAACAATTGGACACCGGTTCTAATCTGATTCTGATTCCCAAGAGACATCGTGATCCTCCAATTAAATTGCAGCTTATGGAGGTTGAGTAATTTATGGAGTTTTGCAATGCTACAATTGCTGAAGTCCAACTTCCAGTAGGTCCACCGGTTTCCCAAATTCATTTGGTGGTTCTTTCCCCAGTCCCAGAATCTGGAATTGCAATAGATACATGTAGGAATTGGCAGAATTCTCACCCTGGTTCCTTGACCAGTGGAGTAAGTGTCATTGTGGTTGGAAAAGCTAAAGGAGTCCTTTACAGTTGTCTCTGCCAAGGAAAATAGTGAACTAAACACAGTATTACATTGAAATAATTAGTAGCATTTCAATGAAGGATTGAAAAAAATTAGTAGCACTCTCAAGCACTTGAAAGATGCAGAGGTGGTGGTTCTCAACATAGTCTGTTAATTCTCCTCTCTGGCCAGTGCACTAGACAGATGGTTCATGGAGAACAACAGTTGACTCTTGAAAAATCATTCAGGTAGTGACTCTGATTGCAAGGGCTGTACTAGTTGTGGTATCGTTTTCTGAGCAGATTAATGCATCTCCTGGTACAACGTATGTAGCTATTGATCTAGCAATTGCCCTTTTTCCAGTCCTTATTCATAAGGATCCCCAGAAGCAATTTGCATTTAGTTGGCAAGGCCAGCAGTATACTTTCACAGTTTTACATCAAGGATATGTTAATTCTCCAGCCCTGTGTTAGAAGGGATATTGATAGCCTGTCTTTCCCACAGAATATCATATTAGTGTATTATGTTAATAGTACACTGATTGGACTAAGTAAGCAGAAGGTGGCAGCCACTTTGGATTCACTTGTAACATGTATACACACCAGAGAATGGGAAACAAATCTGACCAAAATTCAAGGGCCTTTTACCTCAGTGAAATTCTTAGGAGTCCATTGGTGCAGAGCATGTAGAGGTATTTCTTTCTAGGTGAAGGATAAATTATTGTACCTGGCCCCTCCCACCATAAAAAAATCACAATGTTTGGTGGGTGTATTTGAATTCTGGAAACAGTGCATTCCTCACTTGGGTGTGTTACGAAGACCCATATACTAAGTGAGTTGGAGAGCAGCTAGCTTTGTGTGGGGCCTGAAACAGAAGGCTTTCCAACAGCTCCAGGCTGCTGTGCTCTACCACTTGGTCCATATGATCCCGCAGCCTAGGTTTTCTTTTTCTTTCTTTTTTTAACTGGTTATTTTATTTACATTTTAAATATTGTCCTCCTTCCCAATTTCCCGTCCACAAATCCCCCCATCTCATCCCCCTCCTCCTGCCTCTGTGAGGGTGCTCCTCCACCCACCCACTCCTGCTTCTCCATCCTAGCATTCTCCTACGATAGGGCATTAGGCCTCCACAGGACCAAGGGCTCCCATTGATGCCAGTAAGGCAACCCTCTGCTATATTTGCAGCTGGAGCCATGAGTACTCTTTGGTTGGGGGGTTAGTCCCTGGGAGCTTTGGGGGTTCAGTTATTTGATATTGTTATTCCTATGAGGTTGCAATAGCTCCTTCAGTCCTTCCCCTAACTCTTCAATTGGGGTCCCTGCGCTCAGTTCGTTGGTTGGCTGCAAGCAGGTTTAAGTAGTAGATTGAAATGCTGTTTGGAGCCTTTGGCAGGCTTCAATAAGTCAATCACAGAAGAGACTTTTGGGATTTTTGAGCAAGGTTCTACCATCATCTGTAGACAACTATTGCCCTTTTAAAAGACGCCTCTTAACCTGCTATTGGACCAAAGTGGAAATTGTGGTACCACCCAGAAGTCAACAGCTGCAGCATTACAAGCCCTTTCTGGCACAACCCAGAAAGACACCAGGGAAAGTAAATCTTCACAGTGGGCAGAGCCCATGCTCATATATTTGTCTGAAAGGAAAAATGGTCAGATATGGAATTGTTCACTGGTTTATGGGCTGTTGCCAACAGACTGGCTGTATGGTCAAGGACTTGGAAAAAGCATGATTTAAAAACTGGTGAGAAAAACATCTGAGGAAGAAATATATGACTAGATCTCCCCAGGGTGGGCAGGTGAGGAGGAGTTCAACAATTAAGTAGATGTAGATTTATGTTAAGGTGTTCAATACAAGATTGGGCAGGGAGAGGTAGGCGGAGAAAAGGGAGGAAATTGGAAGAGAAAGAAGAAAGAGGAGGAGAGATCAAGACAGAACTAGAGAAGGATGAGCCGGATCCAGGTGGACTTGGTTAATGATTGGTAGCTATGAACATTTTAAGGATTTTTTTAGGACTTTTATCTTATATGGAAGGGCAGTTTGTATCTTTGTCTATTGATGTAATCTTATTGTATAGAGGGTTTGTGGATTGAGAATTGAACATATAGACCCATATGAAAAGCTATCAGGCCTTAGAGTCATGTTTGTGTTGGGCGATGGGGTGAAGAAACACTCCGGGGGCAGAATCACCAGGGCAGGTGGAGTGAACCACCCTGGTAGAAAAGAATCTTGTGGAGAGTGTATCTCACGAAGCCAGTGACAGAGTCCGTGCGCAGGGCTCCATACTAAAAGCTGCGCCTGAGGAGTGAGACCGCGGGAGCCAATAAAGAGATTAACCATTCCAACTTGTTAGGCAAGAATCCACTAGAAGGTTTACAGCTGTCAGCCTAAGAGTTAGTTAGAAAGTTTATTTTCTAAGTAAGAGGGGGCCAGCGCCATGTTGGGTCACGTGAGCTAGCCCAGGTAGTTCAGTCGGTAGAGCATGAAACTCTTAATCTCAGTGTCCTGGGTTCCATTGATTGATTCTCCGAAATAGAAATAGGAAAGTTTATGCCTAGAGTGCAGGAGCTCCTTTAGGGTGTCTCTTTGTGCTACTATGTCCTGTGATTAAAGTCAATGTGAAACTACAACAGCCTAATCTAGGCAGGATGACAAAAGGCACAGACCCAGTTAAGAAAGTACTAACGATCATCATATGCAAGTTTGATATACAAAAGAATGTCCCTCAAAAAAGTTGCCACCTTTTCCAAATTTATAATGCTTTTTCAGATGTTTGAGGGATAGTTGTTATCATATTAGGTATATTTATAATCTGGTTAAATTTGTAATTTGTTCATATTGTATCTATAACATGTATATTATGTTTAAACTCTGCTGTGATGAAACAAAATGACCAAAATCAACTTGGAGAAGAAAGAATTAATTTAAATTACACTTATATATTGAAAGAGTTAAAATTTCAAGTTAGCCCCTCCAACCCTGCCTTGAGGACAAGTATATCTCAAGGCTGAGAACAAAAACCGCAGACCACCTGATCTCGATAAGGTCTGGCTGCAGTCCTGAGAAAAACTAGTAGGAAGGTTAGTGTGGCCCAGAACAGAGTGGTCTGGAGTTGAATCAGATCCAAAAGCAGACAGAGAGTGCCAATTTGAATGATCCAATGAAATTGTTATGTGCTTGTTGCTAACTACCTATGTAATTTTCCCTATAAATATGTCCCCCTAATTGAGTTCGGGGTCGACTCCTCTATCTCCTGCATGAGATAACTCCCCAGAGCTCTGGCTCTCCCCTCCCCTTAAATAAACCTCTTGCTTGATTGCAGCAAGATAGGCTCTCTGTGAGTTCTTGGGTTCAAGTTCTCCCGGTACTAGAGTGAGGGGCTTCCCCAATTTGAGGGTCTTTCAATATCACTGTTCATAATCAAGGAATCCAGGACGGTAACTCAAACAGGACAGGGCTCTGGAGGCAGGAGATAATGTAAAGAACATGGAGGGGTGCTGCTCACTGGCTTGCTCCTCATGGCTTGCTCAGCCTGTTTCCTTATAGAACCCAGGACCACCAGCTCAGGGATGGGATCGCCATCAATAGTGGACCTATACCATCCATCACTAATTAAGAAGTGTACTACAAGTTTGCATACAGCTTGATCTAATGTAGGTATTTTTTTAGCTGTGGTTGTTCCCCTCAGATGATTTTAGCTGTGCTCCAAGTTGACATAAACTATTCAGCACATCTGGTTCTTGTTTTCATTTAAGAATTAATCACAATAAGGAGATATTGTTGTGTGTAAAGTTGACAAAGGGTGGATTTGTGATGGCCATTCTTTGTTTTCAAGTTGACTACATATGGAATTAACTAAAATTCAAAAAAAAAAAAAAAATAAAAGGCACACTTGTGATAGATTTTTGCTTAACCTGAAGTAGGAAGATCCACCTCTAACCCAGCTCTTGATGTGGGAAGAAACACCTGTGATCTGAGCTGTACCTGCTGAAAACCTGTATAAGGACACGGAAGAAGGAAGCTTTGCTCTTTGCTTTGCTTGCCTTCACCTTGGTAGCAAGTTTGATCCTTCAGCAGCATTGAAGCCTACTTCTTCAGGATTCTAGCATCCAGCCTTATGGATTGAACAACTGTCTGTTCATAGATTCACTTACCCTCCCCCAAGTGAAGCCTCCACTCATTAGCAGCTACTTCTCATCCCCTGACCCCATCCCTGTGATATTATAAATCTAATTTTGTTCATGTGTTTGTTTACTGGATTTACCTATATGTAGTATTTTATGACTATATTATTGTCTTCCATAATATAGATTGTCAATACCATCACATCCTTGGTGGTATATTTGCAGCCAGTATAAGAGTTAAATTTTGACATAGTTCAAGCTACTTTTTTTTTCTTTTGCTTAGGGATTTGTTGCCATATCTCAGAAATGTTTCCCTAACCAAAGGTCATGGAGACTTGCCCATAGGTTTCCCCCTGAGAGCTGTGGCTTTAGATTTCAAACTGAGCTCAATTGCATGTTCTGAGTGAGTTTTTATTATGTTTTAGAATCGCAGGAAATAAGGGCTCCCATGTGCTTCTCTTGTATATGAATATACACCATCCTATCACTGTTTATTAACAAGACTATTCTGTTCCTATTGAACTGTCTTATTCCTTTAGCAAAATTCAGCTCACTAAAGACAGCTATGCAAATTCTAATAACAGTCTATATTGTCTACATCTCTCTAGACTTATATAGGCTTAGAAACCTTTATCAGTAGTGTTTAAAGCAAGAGGTGTTTTGAATTTGAGATCTTTGTTTCATGTTTTGACTTCTGTGCTTATGCATACGGAGACAATGGTTTACAGTTATTTTTCAAAATGCCTGAAGAAGAAACTTTAAAAAAATTTTTTACTTTACTTTAAAAAACAAAGATAAAAGTACAAATTTTCAGCATTTTTGCATAAAAGTATACAAATACATTTTAAGTTTGTAATTAAGTATTTGTGGGTACATATACATACACATATGTATATATGTAACAATAATATAGGAAAAGAGGCTATTAATTTGAGGGGATAGGAGAGAGACTAGGAAGGGCTGTAGGGAGGAAAGGGGGATGTGATACAGTTCTATTTTAATTAAAAAAATATATATTTTTTTGTTGAGCTTCACAAAGTCTGTGAGTTGTTTCTGGGGTGTTCAGAGCTTTCTGGGGTTAGTATCCCATTATCAGTGACTGCATATTATGTCTGTTCTTTTGTGACTGGGTTTTTACTGAAGAAGAAACTTAAGGGAAGAAGAATTCTCTTTGGCTTCTTGGAGGTCCTGCTTCCTCCAGCTAGACTCTACCTCCAAAAATTTCCGTAATCTTCCCAAACAATTTTTACCATCTGGGAACCAAGTACCAAAAATGAGCCTGCTGAAGACGTTCTCCATATATATCAGTACACTAGGGGCCAGGACCCAATGTATAAACTCAGAATTCATTAATATGCCATGTACTCCTTATACGCATAGATAGGCAATTTATACAGTATTTTAAATAACTTTTACATGGAAAAATGTGTGTGAGATTGAGCCATTTATAATATATCACAAATGACATTCTCTCAGCCACACACAGGGACAGAATGTGGTTGTCACCATCATTTCTCATTCTGAATGTATGTGCTATTCAGAAATAATCCTGTTCCCACATGAATATTTGACTGAAAAACTAGGACATCTTCTTTGTAAACTGAAAAAGTGTGTCCCAGGTGACTAAATTCCACAGTAGCATCCCCATGTGACCTCCCTCTGCAGAACAGTTACAATCACAACTTTTCCACCTCTATCTGTATTGCTGTGCTTATTTCATTTTTAATTTAAAATCGCCTTAGAGGACAGAGTTTGCTGTGAGATTGTATCTTGTTGTAACATCAGAATCTATGTTCATAAAAGCAACATGGTGACCTATACATGAGTTAAATAAAGAGGACACAAACAGGCCAAACTGGAGAGGGAAAGGCCCAGAAGACCTCAACCCTGCACGAAGAACAATAAGCAGCTCTGTAAAGCTGGGACCAGGAGAGGCGGGCCTTTCCAGGGAAGAGCACACTGACTGGCTGTTCCACCAAACCGGCAGGCCTGAACACACACATGCAGGTACCATTATTTGAACGCAACTGGTTATATTTAGGAATGCACATGTATATATAAATATGTACATGCTTGCAAAACAATTGAAAAGAGAGGACATTAATTTGAAAAGGAGTGTGGCAGGGTATATGGGGAGGTTTAGAGGAAGAAAAAGAAAGGGAGAAATGTTAGAATTATAATCTCAAAATCAAAACCACCACCACCACCACAACAAAACACCTTAAAATTAGAGAAACAGTTGAAGGATCCAGAAGTAGTTTCTCCAGAAACACTCATGGAAGGAAATAAAGAGAAAATTAGAGGAGCAGGGAATTAGAAAAAAGATCATCCAGAGACTGCCTCAGCTGGGAATCCATCCCATAGGCAGCCACTAAACCCACGCACTACTGCTGATGCCAAGTAGTGCTTACTGGCCGGAGCCTGATATGGATGCCTCCTCAGAGGCTCTGCCAGAGCCATACTGATACAGAGGAGGATGCTTGTAGCTAACTTTTGGACTGAGCATGGAGACCACAATGAAAGAGGTAGAGAAAGCACAGAAGGAGCTGAAAAGATCTGTATCTCCATGGAAAGAACAAAATGATCAACTAACCAAACCCACCACAGCTCCCAGGGACTAAAACACCGACCAATGAGTTCTTATGGAGAGACCCATGGTCCCAGGTGCATATGCAGCAGAGGATAGAATTTTATGACATCAATGGGAGGAGAGACCTTTAGTCCAGCAAAGGCTCGTTCTCCCAGTGTAGGGGAATACCAAGGTGCTGAGGTGGGAGAGGGAGGTTGGGCAAGGGAGCACCTTCGTGGAGGCAATGGGGGGGAGGGATGGGATGGGGGAAAGCAGATAATATCTGAAATGTAAATACAGAGAATATCCAACTAAAAAAAAATAAAAGAAAAAGAAGAATTTCTGAAGAGGCTACCTCCTATAGCCAGGCAGGAACTCCAGCAGAGCAATAGAGATACCAACCTACTCACAAAATTGTCTGATGCAGACACCCACAGATAAACAGTGGATGGAGCTTTGAGACTTATAGAAGAATAGAGGAAGGATTGAGGGCCCCAAAGTGGATAGCAATTCTACAGGAAGACCAACAGAGTCAACTAACCTTGACCCTTGGGGCTCTCAGAGACCAAACCACCAAGTAAGAACATACACAGGATGGACCTAGGCCTCCTCACTTATATGTAGCAGATGTGCAGCTTGTCTTCATGTAGGGTCTTCATGTAGGGCCCAAACAGTTGGAGTGGGGGCTGTCTCTAATGCTGATGCTTGTCCATTGAATACATTTTTCTAGCTGGAGTGCCTCGTCTAATTTCAGTGGGAGAAGATGCACCTAGTCTCACAGAGACTTGAAGTGTAGGAGGGGAGGATCTGCTTAGAGGAGAAGGGGAGGGAGGAGGGAAGAGGATTGTGTGAGGGAGACTGGAGGGGAGCAGTGAGCAGATGTAAAGTGAATAAGTAAAATAAAAATTAAATTAACAAAACGAAGTTGGTTCTCTTGGGATAAGAGAGGCTTTCTGCTAGACGAGTTGTTGAAACATTTCAGGGAGCTTGATGGATAAGCATTTGTTAGCCAAGTCTGGCGATGTGGGTTTCATCACCAGGATACACATGGTTGAAGGAGAGAACTGATTCCTGCAGGTAGTCCTGTAACCTCTACATACACTCATGGTGAATATATATACCTGTATACCTGTATTCTCATTCTCTCCTTTTTTATTATATGTTTATTAATATTTCTATAAGTATATATTAATATATATGTATTAAACATTTATATTTCTTTTGAGACTGATTTTTTTTTTCCATTTCATAAAGTCCATCTATTTTTTTAAGACAGCAGATCTTAAATTTGTAATAAGGGCAATTTCTTCTATATTTCCTTGCCACTCTTTTTTTTTTTTTTTTCAATTAGCAACAACCTAACCTACTAGAAGCCATGACATAGAAATAAAAATAACATGATGGTTAATGACTTAACCTTGTGAAATGGCAAAGTTTTTGAGAGTGATTTAACCAGGGATGAGAAAATTAATAATGGAAAACAGTCGTGAATTGCCTGGTGATGTTTGTATTTTGACGCTAATTCTGGTTTCTCAAGAGAGGCAGCCTCAGAATGGATCATCTACTCAGGTGACTTCATGTGAACCTGCTCCCCACCTTAACTGATCAAATATGCTTATCCTAACAATTCTCTTGATTTCTTTGCTGAGTTCCCCATTTAATTTCTGGTTTTGTCAATCTGTATTTTCTCTCTCCACTTTTTAGTTTATTAGCATAAGGGTTTGTAGATTGTCCTGAAGCTGTTGGTATTTTAATGCTAATTCCACTTCCCCAAGAAGGGCTAGGCTATCCAGTCACGTACTCAAGAGGTGCTGTCATCTGAACCTTTCCATTTTAATTAGTAAAATATAGGAAAGCCAGTGACTGGGCGGGGTGAAGGACTTGGAGAGAGGGGAGGTCTCAGAGGTCAGAGGACGAGGAGAGGGGTGGCAAGATGGAGGTTCCCAAGGATCAGCTAGACCCAGGTGATATTGATTGCCGATAAATAGCTATGAACATTAAGGATTTTATAGGTCTAGTATCTCATATAGAAGGGCAGTTTGTATCTTTGTCTATTTGATGCAATCTTGTTGTTTAGAGGGTTTGTGGATTGAGAGTTGAACATATAAATATGTATAAAAAGATATCGGGCTGTAGAGTTGGGTTTATAGGATTTGGGGTACAGAAACACCCCGGGACAGAGGCAGAGCACAGGCAGTAGTAAGCCTCCAAGGGAAAGGAGTTGTGTGAACAAAGTGAGATCCAGGTGGTGGCTTGGACAGGATGCAGGCTGCTCTGTATCAGGGTTGGGCCTGAGGTTTGAGACCTCAGGGCTAGTAAAGGGATAAACTGATTTTTATTTTTTAATATTTACTGTAACAAGGATTTACGTGTTTTTGATTTTTTTCAAAGAACCTACTGTTTGTTTCATTGATTATGTATATTATGGTTTGCTTCTAGCTTATTGATTTCAGCCCTTAGTTTGATTAATTTTTGCTGGCTACTCCTCTTGGATGTAATTATTTTTTGTTTGTTTTGTTTTGTTCTAGAGCTTCAAGTATGATATTAAGTTGATAGTATGAGATCTCTCCAGATATTTTATGTAGGCACTCACTGATATGAACTTTCTTTTTAGAACCATTTTCATGATGTTCCATAAGTTTGGGCATATTGGGTATTCATTTTTATTCAATTATAAAAAGTTGTTAATTTCTTATTTCTGTCTTGACCTTTTTTTTTTTTTTTTAACTCAGTAGAGAATTGCTCAGTTTCCATGAGTTTGTAAGCTTTCTGTTTTTGATACCCCATGGTGGTCTGATAGAATACAGTGTATTATTTAAATTTTCTTGTATCTTTTGAGACTTGTTCTGTGACTGACCAAGTGGCTGATTTTAAGGAAAGTTCCATGAGGTTTAGAAAATGTATATTCATTTGTGTTTGGGTGTTCTGTGAATATCTGCGAGTTCCACTTGGTTTATAATATCTGCTAGCTCTAGCATTTCTTTGTTTAGTTTTTAATCTAGATAATCTTTTCACTTGGTGAATGTGGAATGTTGAAGTATCCCACTATTAGTGTGTGAGAGTTAGTAAGTTATTTAAGTTGCAGAAGTGTTTCTTTTACAAACATGGGTATCCTCATGCTTACAGTATAGATGTTAAGAACTGCAATTTTATCTTGCTGTATGTTTCCTTTGATGAGTAACTAATGTTCTTTCCCATCTCTTAGTTGGGGAGTTGAAGTCCGGTTTGATAGGTATTAAATTGGATATCTAATCTTGTTCCTTAAAACCATTTTTCTTGGAATATATTTCCCCAACTCTTTATCCTAAGCTAATGTTTATCTTTGATAGTGAAATGTGTTTCTTGGATTTAGCAAAAGTGGGTCCTGTTTTTACACTTGTTCTGCTGTCTGTGTTTGTTTGTTTGTTTGTTTGTAAATGGGGTTATTGTGGTAATTTATATTGAGAGATATCAGTGACCAATGATTATTAATTCATGTTATTTTATTGTCTTGCTTATGTTGTTTGTGGTGGTGGTAGTGGTGGTAATGATGGTGTGTGTTTGTTTCACTTCCTTTGATTTTGGTGATCTATGATTATTTATTCCCTGTGTTTTCATGGTCTCAGTTAACCTCTTTAGGTTGGAATTTTTCCTCTAGTGCCATGTGTATGACTGTATCTGTAGATCAATGTTGCTTAAATTTGATTTGATAATGGAATATCTTACATTCTCCATTCATGATAATTGACAGTTTTGCTGAATATAATATCTGGGCTGGCCTCTGCAGTCTCTAGGCATCTGGAACAGATCTGAGCAGACCCTACTGTTTTGCTTTTAGAGTTTCTATTGAGAAGTTAGGTACATTTCTAATAGGTCTGTCTTGATATATCTTTATATGTCTTTTTACCTTGCAGCTTTTTGTATTTTTAAAAAAATTTTGTACATTTAGGATTTATATTATTATGTGCTGAGAGGAATTTCTTTTCTTGTCTAATCTATTTGGTGTTCTGCATGCTTCTTGTAACTTTATAAGTACTTCTTTTTTAGGTTAGGAAATTTTTCTTCTATTATTTTGTTGAAAATAATTTTTTGGCCTTTGAGCTGGGTTTCTTTTCCTTCCTCTATTTCTATTATTCAAAGGTTTGCTCTTTTCATATTGCCCCAGATTTTTTGGATGTTTTGTGTCATATCAGGAATTTTCTTTGACTCACGTATTGATTTCTTTATTATATCTTTAATGCCTGGAATTCTCTTTCATTTCTTGTATTCTTTTGGTGAAGCTTGTTTCTCTAGTTCCTGCTCAAATTGTCCAGGTTTTTCATTTTTATCATTTTCTCAGTTGGGGTTTTATACATTGATTTTATTTCCATCTTTGGGTCTTGATGAGTTTTATTGATTTATTTATCCTGTTCATGTTTTTCTGGATCTCTTTAAGGGATTTTTAAATTTCATCACACTATTTGTTTGTGTTTCCTTGAGTTTCTTTAAGGAATTTTATTCCCTGCCTTTTTAAGAACCTCTATCATCTCCAAACAGGCTATTTTACAGTCTTTTTCTTTCAGCTGTGTTGGAATACTCAGTGCTTGTGGTAGAGTTTCTGGGCTCTAGTGGAGACATATTATCCTGGCTGTTATTGACTGTGTTTTTCTTCTGATGTCTATTCACTGGGGACCGGAGTGATTATAGGAGGGTAATAATACATGGTTTTGTTTCTGTTGAGTGAGTATTATGTTCCTTAGTTTCTGTTTTCTCTCTGGATAAAGCCTGGGGAGTTTGGTGGATGCGTGCTTTCTGGTAGGACATTTTCTGTGGATTTGTTTCTCTGGCCTACTCAGCTAGTATTTTCCCAAGGAATGTCTGTTTGTATTGGAGGCTAGGATAACGGGGTGAGGGGGAGAAAGAAAAGGTGGAGGACAAGCTCTTCGTGATCCCTTGGGAGTGGGGTCAGAATGGAGAGGGAGATGGCAATGAACTTTTGCTGCAGAGCTACAGACAAGACGAGGGATTAGATCTAGAGGCACAAAGGAGAGATGTGGATCCATTGTCAGCCTGATTGTTTATTTGGCAGAAGCAGCCCCTGGGTTAATATGGGGTGCCCGCTGGGGTTGAGTAGCAGTAGGAGATCTGGAATCTACCAGGATGGGAACAGGGGACAGAGAAGGCTGCCTCAGGTGTTCTGCGGCCAAGCTGGGGCTCATCAAAGTTGGGGGTTGATACTCTTTTTCTTAAAATCATCTCTATTACATAATATTTACATACAATAAAATCTTAATGTATACATTTCAATGAACTATGACATGTAGCAGTGGACTACATATAGTCTTAAATCTGACACCTAAACCACTACATAAACTTTTCCCCTCTGACCTCATGGTAACAATTCTCTCAATATTTGCAGTACATGACAAACAGCTCTGGTCTATGCCCATACAGGCTTTCCTTTTCTGGAGTTTCACACAAAATCAAGCAGAACATGTATTTTTTGTGGCTTCTTTCATCAAGCATACACTACTTTTAGGATTTGTTCTTTTTGCTAATTTTACCAATGATTCACATATTTTGACTACTGAATAGAATTCTTCTGGGTGCAATCATCACAACCATAAAACTGTCACCAACACTGAAGAGTGATGAATAAGATTGATTGGTTGACATACTTAAAGGCTGAGCCCATGCCCAGCAGTAGAGGGTCAACATAAAGTGAACTTGAGGGTAATTTTTGAGTCTGTCTCAATGCTTTGAGGACTTTTCCCCTTACACATAGTTTGCTTATATATTATGGTTTCCTATTTTATGTGATTCTGTCTATGTGAATGTGTATTTCTGTCTGTGTGAATGTATTCCTCTCAATGTATATATGCCTTTCTGTATGTGTGATGTATCTCTCTATATGCCTACATGTGTTTTTGTATGTCTGAATGTGTTTCTATGTCTATATGTGTTTTGTGTACTTTTTCTTAGGTTCTTTTTTATGTTTTCTTGTTTGGTTTTTTAGTTGCCCATTTTCTAATAAAAGAGACAAAGAAAGGGCATGGATTTGGGTGGGAAGATAAAAGGGATCTGGGAGAGGTTGAGAAAGGAATAGTTGTTATCAGACTATATTGTGTGAAAAACTATTTTCAATAAAAATAATATTTAAGGAGATTGTTTGGTTGAACAAGGTATTACATTTAACTGTTAGAATAGCAGTTGACCCGTACAATGGGCCAAATTTGGACATGATTACTAAGAGTAGGACTTACTGTGTTTATAAAAATTGAGTGTGACTTAAGATGATGTATCTGTATGTCATGTCATGGAAGAGAATTGGATATTTCTCTAAGTGCACTAAAGGTAACTATTTACTACAAATATACCAAGGCCATCCATTTTTATTTGATTTCCTTTCCTATAACATGTTTTCGGAGCTCCATTTGAGAAGGATTTAAGAGATGACTCAAGGTCTATTACCTTTCAAAATTTTATAGAGTGAACAAGTTCAGCATGAGAAGCTCTAACATGGAAAACGTATCCTGTCGCCCAGTCTCAGGTTGGAAAGAATTTGACTGCAGGTTGTGAAGAAGAATGAGGTAGAAAAGACCAATGGTTAGATATTGTTTTATTTAACTACTTTCTTAAAACACTGCCTATACTAACTAATTGCCAATCATGACTTGTAGCACAATGGCCTGGAGGAATTGCCAAGCAATGGTCAATGCCCTTAACAGTCTGCTGACTGCTACTGCTACTTGTGTAAATCTTGCTTCCTTGCTAGCCCCACTTTGTGCTTTTAGACTATACAATGAGAACACAAACTAGACCTGGAGTTGCAGCCTTTCATAAGTCATCCTGGCTTTGATCCACCAATGACATCTCTTGTTTTTTACTTTTATTACTGTTGGGTTGCTTATTCTAGAAAAATTCCCTCAACATTTCTGGAGGCCCTGGCAAAATCTCCTTCACCACTACCCAAGTTGGTCCAAAGATAATACTGCTCCCAAGCCTTTCAAGTCATTGGATGTCTCTGGAACTGGGGAGCAGTTACCCTCAGTTGAATTTTGGGGTCCCTTTTCAGTGGCCAAGGGCACTGTGAAACTCCGGATAGGAGTCTCTGAGTGGAAGAAACCAGGAAGGGCTGGATGTCCAGAGCAAGTAATGACCCCTGGGGAGACAGGCAGGAAAAGCCAGCAGAGCCTTTGCCTCTGTGAAACTTCACAAGTCAGGCCTCCATTGTCTCCAATGCTTTCAACATTCTTATTTTCCAAACTTCTACAGAACATTCCCCTGACCTCTCCCAACTCAAAGACTTTTCTAGCCAAGGTTTCAAAGTTCTTCCATAATTCTCCCCCAAACAACATGGCTTGGTCTGTAATTTCTCAGCCACCATATCAACTTCTGTCTTAGTATTTCCATTACTGAGACGAAACCCCATGGCCAGAAGCAAAATGGGAACTAAGCTTTATTTGCCTTACCTTTTAATGTTATAGTCCATCTTTGAGGTAAGCCAGGATAGAAATGTAAACAGGGCAGGAAGTTGGAGGCAGAAGCTGATGCAGAGGTCATGAAGGGGTACTCATTATTGCCTTCCTCCTCATGACTTGCTTAGATGTCTTCCTTCTAGAACTCAGGCTCACTGTTCACCAGTGGGCTGGGCCCTCCCCATCAATTCCTAATTTAAAGCATGCCCTACAGCTGGAACTTAGGGAGGCATTTTTTTTTCAATTGAGGTTCCCTCTTTTCAGATAATTCCAGCTGTGTGACATTGACATTAAACTAGCCCACAAAGAACACCCTTGAGAGTATGGACACACCTACTTTTAGTAGTTATTGAAGGATTCGGTTGATACTGAATGAATATTGTCCACTTCCTCTCTTAAAGTTGCAGATGTCAAACCATGGATATGCTGCAATCATACCAAAGCTCCTGGCGGATCGATGGTAAGATCTGACCCAGACCAGCCTCTCAAATCAACTACCTCAAAATGACCTCAGAATGGAGATGACAGGTCAAATCTACTGTTCTTTATATGGCCTTTCTAATCCTGTGGACATGGGTTTGGACGGTCCCCACTCAGTCTCTTGGATCCTGTCACATAGATTTATCTGGAAGACCATCTAGTCTCAGGGCAACTCCAGTTCCTAGACACCCATTAATATAAATATCTGTTCTCATAGGGCTTTTGTCTCTCCTTCAACTATTGCTTCTACTGAGGATTAGGCCAGTGACTAATCATCTCTCAGACCCCATCATGTTGTGATAGAACTGCCCACAGTAATAAAACAAACTGTGATTCCTTTCAGAGGTAGTCACAGCTAGTGACAGGCTATGGATAAATGGCCAGAAGAGAAAACAATGATTGTGGATTATGTAGGAACCTATTAGTCTTAACCTAAATCTGCATACATAGACTTTGCCTTGGAAAGGGGATGGAAAATTGCTCTCACAGAAAAACAAGTAGTTAAGGCCATAATGAGCCTTTGGTTGTAGGGGAACCAGGAAAGAATAATATAAAAACTGGCTATAAAAAGCCCTTCATCTAGGGAAAACATGTTGTAAAATGCTGGCTTTAGACAAGCATTGATTGTGCGTACCTTTAATGCACTCAGGAGGGAGATGCAGGTGAATCTCTGAGTTAAAGAACAACCTGGTCTACATTATTTGGTTCCATGCTGGTCAGGACTACATGATGATATTATGGTTCAAAACAAACAAACAAACAAAAAACAAAACATGGCTTTATTAAATGCCAGCCATGAGCTTCTTTACTTAGGTCCAGTCTTCAGGATATACTTACATGCAAGCAAGGTTATGTGTTTTGGAGTAAGAATGAGTAACAAAGCCCTACTATCAGTACAGAAGAAACATGTTTAAGTGGCCCACTAGCTCAGGAAGGACGAAAACAAGGAAGGGAGGAAAAAATAAAAAAGCAAAAAAGGAAGGAAGGAAGAAAGGGATAGGGAAGAAGGAAGGAAGAAAGGGAGAGGGAGGAAGGAAGGAAGAAAGGGAGAGGGAGGAAGGAAGGAAAGGATTGTATCAGATTAGCTGAAAGTAGTAGCTCCTAATGGTATATATACACCATCTCTGACCAAAGTGTATTTAACCAGCTTCCTAGCAGACACTGGCAGTCTGGCATTCTTGTCTGATAAATTAGATGTGTTCTCACGAAGTGAGGTCCAGAAATACTTGTATTCCTCAGGTTCAAGAAATAAGATAACTTTGATCCATGCTAGGAATGACCACCAGTTCAATAGGCTTCCAACGGGTTTACTAAAGTCAGCTCTCTTCTCAGGTAAAGAAAAAATAGGAAAAACTAGTCCAGAATAAAATGGATTCATTGGCAACAATGAGCCTCTAAAATTTACAGGATTAGACTTGATTGCTGCTTTTTTAAAAGGCATATATATGTGGTTTTAGATGAGAGATGTTGTTTTTATACTAATCAGTCTGGAACAAGAGGAGAAACAGCCAAAATGTTATTTTAAAAGATTAAGGACAAAGGCACAATGAGAGGCAAGGAGCACAGGACTAATGATACAGCGAGAGCATTTCTTCAAGGTAAATGTTAAGGTGTTATAACGGTTCAGAGGAGGGAATGAAGCAAAATGAGGTTAAAAAATAAGAAGACTCTTAGATATTGATTTTTAATTGATTTATTTAAAATTCTGCCTTGCAATGCCTGTTTGCCAAGCATGACCCCCCTACATACCAGAGACAGAATGATGTAGAGGGAGACCCAAAAATTGGTCATTGCACATAACCATCTGCAGACTGTCACTTACACTACTATAAAACCTTGCGTTCTTGATTGCTTCACCTTCTGGTTTTAGAATTTAAAATAATACTATAAACTAGACCTGACCTTTTAGGAACTAACCTGGCTTTAGTCCACTGGTAACATGGATAACAGTCAACTTGAGGTTGAATCATGAATCATGTTTGTACCTAAGTTCAGTGTCTAATTCAACCCCTAGAGTATAGGTCAGATTGATGAATGCTTAGTGTATAACATGCTTAGAAACAGCATAATGTGTTTCTTTCCCCCTGGGTAAAAATGGTTTGCTTTAGTGCATTCAGAATCACCCTGCCTTTGTTACAGATGATGCAGCTGAGACTGAAAATATTGCTCAGTATCATCTTACTAGAGAGCCGTGAATCTGGATCTTCCCAATCTCCAGTGTTTTGCTGAAATGGAGTAAATTGCAGAAAAACACACAGAACTTAGGATATTACTCATCTACTCATTGCCAATGAAGTAAGCTCCTGTCATCTGCTTTTTTTTCTGTAAACAGAGGAAGTGGGACAATGTGTGGAGTGTTGCATATTTGTAGAGGACCCTTTGACGAGGCAAGAACACAGGGCAGATAGTAGGAGATGAATGGGAGATCCAGGGAGCTGGAGAGGCTCTGAGCTGTAGGCAGGAACGAAAGGAACATAGACTAGAAGGAAAACAAACAAATAAACCAACCAACTAAAAAAGCATGGTTCTAGGTCCTGAAAAGACGATCTTAAAGACAACACATTGCTTTCTTTACAGTAATTTCCAGCTGCCCCTGGAATAGATCTGCCCTTGCTTCTAGTATTAGGGAGAAGTTACCTGAGCAAAAGTCAACAGCATGTTGATGCCTTAGACCTCCAAATATCTCCATTTGTCTGGAATTTCTTTTACAAAAGACGAAAGTATTTAACTTATTGTAGGAAGTAAAGCATTGAAAACAAAACAAAACAGAATAGTTAAACACTCAGGATTTTTTTTTTCTTTTCAGGAGAAAAATAATCTATGCTTGCTCACCCAGAAGGCCAGAGTGAATGTTGCCTAACAGCATCATGTTTAACTGTTCTAGGGATACAACCTTTACCTGTATCCTTCCAGCTTCTGAGCACCATTTAGGCTCTAATCATAAGCTTTACCTCTCAGTGACTAGAACCCATCCTCCTGAAACAGGTCCTATGTGCTTTGTATACTCCACCAATAGAATCCTTCCTCCCTGGTCCTTTCCTGAGCTCTGTTTATCAGCCAATAGAACTCATTGTTACTGGAAAGGTCACAGGTGATTTGCTACTTTATAAGGGAATTTTAATGTAATCATCTCTGAAGCTTTGATGTGATGTTTTTCTTTTTTTCTTTTTTTTTGTCATATGAAGACTCCCCCAACCCCAAGTTTTACTGAGTTTAAATGTTTAAGAAAAATAAACCAGAAGGCCAGGCTCTGGGAGTTTTTGACCCAGCTCCTGCTGAAACGTGTTGATCCATTCTGCACATCAAGAGGATCATTTCCTGCTGGCTTTAAGACTTGCAGGGACCCTAATGACTTACAATTAAAGAATTCTCTGCCAGCCAAGGAACTCTCCTGATGGCTAAAGGAAAAGAGAACCTTGTTTTGACATCTGTTTAGTTCCAGATATAGAGAGCAATAGACATTCTATGTATTTCCTTGTTGAATCACTCCAGGCTGTGCAGGAGATATTAGCTTTAGTTTGAATAAGATTCTCTGTACTCCCAATGTGACTATGCCCTTTGTTGCCAGTGAGTGTGTGTTGTATTCATGGGTACTTGTTTCATACACAGATGAATATAATTTTCCTTTAAATGATTATTAGAGACTTTTAAAACATTAAAACTTTGAGACATGGTCTGATGTATTCCTGGATAACCTTGAACATCCTATGTAGCCAAGGATGACCTTGAAGACCTGATTCTCCTGTCTCCACTACCCAAGTACCAGGATTTCAGGAATACACCATTACGCTTGCTTTCTGCAGTGGTCAGATTGAACCCACTGCCCAGGGCATGCTAGAAAAATATTTTACCAATTCAGCTACTTATCCAACTCTAACAGAAATTTCTTCATAAAGAAACATGTCTTCAAAAGCTACATTGATGCATCACTATTTTGGGAAACATAATAATACAGGAACTTTTAAACAAATTAATACTTTCTTCTCTTGTGGTCATAAACTGAAGAGGATTTTATCTAGAAGAAGAAATTACCTATTGCTTAAACTTTTTACTTTGTATTTGGATTTTGAGACAATGTTTCACTTGCTGAGTCTGGGTTTCAACTCACAGATCCACTTGCCTCTTTGCCTCTGCAGTGCTTAGACTAAGGGTGAGCACCATTATACTGTTTAGTGCTTAAGATAATTAGGGGATATTAAACCTTCATGCCCACGGTTATATTGTCAGCATTTTAAAAAAATATAAGAATAGTGGCTGGATAACTCCATATAGGTATAGATCAATGTGGTCCTCGAACCATAAAACAATGTCCTCACATTTTCCCCTGCTACATGTGTCTTAAGAGTACATGCTTCTGGTTACTTTTACTTTTTTCTCATCTTCTTTCTTCTCCTCCTCATCTTCTTTTTGTAATTTTTTTTTTTTTTTTTTTTGGACTAGTCAGCTTCTCTTTCTTTGACCAGCCAATTCTGAAGAAGTAAGTGAACTACTCAATCCTTAAAACAAAGTTTTGTATCTAGCAGACAACCTTGGACAAGATCTTTTAAGTCCCTTCTCTAGTATGGGTGTATTCTCTAACTGACCCATCCCCCTGTGTGTGTATGTGTGTGTGTATGGTTTTTCTGCTTTGATGGCTGTGTCCTGAGACCTGGCTTTTCCTGCTTTTTATTTAGGAGGGGGGAAAAGGAATCTGTCCTTGCAACTCTAGATAGCTTTAGCCTGATGGCACTGCCCAAGCCCCTTGCACTCTTTAATTTGAGGCTGGTTCTCACTAAATTGCCTTGGCTCGCCTTGAGTTCTTTCTGAACCCCAGTCAGATCTCAAACCCGTGATTCTCCTGCCTGTGCCCTAAATAGCTGAGGCTCCAAGTCTGTGCCACTAGATCCAGCAAGGCATATCTGTTAATCTGGATTAATTGTTATGAAGTAAAGCTGGCTAATTTATGTATGTTGGAAACAGATCTACAGTCAATAATGTCAAAGCTTACATCATTGGGTGTGTTGGCTCCACACTGCATGAACTGACCTTGGAGTTGAAGATTTTTCTTTGCCAGATTGGATCAAATAAAAAGGGCGTTTTATCCTTTGATCTCTGACTACTATAGATCTCAAAGCCTCACCAGAATTGGATACCATACCATTCTATTGCCAGAGTTTGATGGCCAAGTGCTTGGTCACAGTTCACCTGCTCATGTAAGTAGGTACTTAGCTTCTGTCACAGCCCAAAGCTTAGGAGGTCTGACAGTATCTAATCACATTGGTCCTACCCATCGACCCAAATATGAACTTCTTCACAAGTTCTGTTGGTACCAGTCAGGTATAGAAACAAATGAGTTTTACTAAAGTGTGAAACTGAGCTTTTTGTCCATTGACCTTGAGGTGTTACTTATTTAAAATGCTAGGCTATTTCCAGAATCAGGTTCACCACAAAAAGGCGAGACCATGAGATAGGAAAACCACAGAGGGATATCTAGTAGACAGTAGCTCATTGGTATGCAGCAGTTTGTCCCAAACACTTCTTCGACCAATTGGTTTTAAGTAAAAAAGCATTTACTGGAAAAGGTGTTTAGAAATTTTTATTCTTAAGGTCAGAGAAAAACTCCTATAAGGATTAGAGCCTTGTGTGTAGTAACTGCTCACATAGTCTTCCAGTGGCTCTCAACCTTACCAGTTCTGAAACCCTTTAATACAGTTAGTTCTTCATGGGTGGTGACCCCAACCATAAAATAGTTTTTGTTACTACTTCATAACTGTAATTTTGCTACTGTTATAAACTGTAATGTAAATATATGTGTTTTTTGATGGTCTCAGGTGACCCCTATGAACAAGTCATTTGACCCCCACAGGAGCCACAGTCCACAGGTTGAGAACCACTGGTCCAATGATTAGAGCCATTCAGTCTAGTAGCTCTCATAATCTAATAATGGATTCTTTAACACATTCATGATCTAGACACCTAGGATCCAGTGATAATCACCTTTAAGACTTGGGTATTGATTTAGTTACTGTCTTCATTGCTGTGACAAATACTAATAGAAGCAAATCCAGAAAAGAAAGGTTTGCTTTACTTTACAATCTGGGAGCATACAGCCCACCATGATGGGAAAAGCATGGGGCAGGAGTACAAAGCAGCTGGCCACATTGCTTCCACAGTCAAGAAGCAGAAAGGGGTGGGTGCTGCTGCTCAGCTCACCTTTATAAACCAGCCATTGACCTGTTAAGCCTCTATGGAAACAGCCTCGCAGACATGCCCTACTGTGTCTCCAAGGTGACTGCAAATCCAATCAAGTTGATGAAGAAGATGAACCATCATGGGGGTTTGACAGTAGAATTTAAAATCGAGATGCAGACCTGTTATATAGTCCTACATGTATTAGGGTTTGATTTACCCCTTCTTTGGAAATTTTATGACTTAAAAAATACTTTTGTTGGCCTAAAGGTGTTTGGAATCAAAGTTCTAGTTATTAAAATGAAAAACTGTTTGATTCTGTCAGTTTAAAAATTTAGTAAAAAGTTAACTATTTTGGGAAATACATAGAAATGGGCTTATAAGTAACTTACGAGAGATGTATTAGTTCACTTTGTGTTGCTCTAACAAGATACCTATGTAACTTATAGGATACACTGTGAAGTTCATAAATAAAGAGGTTTGTTTGGCCTGTAGTATTTGTGACTTGCGGGCTTGTGGTCACAGTAACTTGTGACTTTGGGATTCTTGTGACAAGGGCACCTGACAAAGAATCCATGGCTTCAAAACAGCAAGGCAAGGAAGCTGGATGCTTTTGTCATCTGTCTTAGTGACTTGTCTGTTGTTATAGAATAACTTTTTTTTTGCGGGGGGGTCCTGGTTTCAGAGAGATGTCCATCATCATATATATGAAATCACAAGACACGTGGCCAGGAACAACTGAGGGTTCATCATGTCAGACAGCAAGCATGAAGAATGAGCAACTCAAAATGGCACCAGTCTTTTGAAATCTCAAAGTCCTCCTTCAGTGACATACTTTCCTCCACAAGACCACCAGCCTAAGCCTCCCAAACAGCTACCTACTAGGAATCAAGTATTCAAATGTTCAAGACTTATGGGGAGGGACATTCAAACACTTACATCATGTACAGAAAGGACAAATACATTTGGTAGTCTTGCTTTCTAGCTGGCTATCATGAGAACTTCTCAAGACTGGAGTCCTGGCTCACTTCTGGAAGACAGCATTTATCCATTTATGATAGTGGACTCCTTAAAACTATTTCCACTCAGCCCCCACCTCTTAAAAATTCTTCTACTACCATACTGCTTTCTTGTGGTCCAAACTTCCAAAATATGGTCTGATTGACACATCATATCCAAATATAGCAAAAAAAAAAAAAAAAAAAAAAAAAAGATTTTAAAAAGCTGTTTTCTATTTATTATTTTATTTAAGTTTTAAATAGGTATTATATATATGCCTTTCACAATTATGTTCAAGTTTGTGGTTTGGTATTTCAGTCTCTTGAATATCTGTTTGTCTGTCCATTTTTCTCTGTCTATATTGACACACTCAGGATCCTGACAGCACGTGTTTCATGTAGCTCAGGTGGGCCTTGATCTCTCCACATGGCAAAAGATGGTTTTCCCAACTTTACCTCCCATGTGTTAGAACTATAGGCTTGGTTTGACAATGGCTTTTAGCGAAGTATAAAATTTTAATGAAATCTAGCCTAGCTGGGTTGTTACTTTTGGAGTTGTCCATTTGGTATCATTACAAAAAATTATCAACAAATGCAAGAGCATATAAATTTTCTCCTAAGTTATCTTCTAGGAGATTTACAGTTTTATATTTTATTCTTAGTTTTTGTAAAGGTCACAAAGTTTAGCTTCACTTGCATGTGTATGATCTTTTTTTCTCTTAAATTGCCCTTTCCCTTTGTCAAGTATCATTGACTATGTTCATGTCAGTTTAGTTCTAGACTGTCTTCAGTACACTGACTAGTTTGAATAACTCTCCCTCTATCAAAATAACTTTTCCCCCTCTAATCTTCAGTTTCTTCACTTTTTGCAAATTTCATTTCCTTGGGTTTGCATATAGAAAGTGGTAGCTTTCATTGTGACATCATAATATGGTCATTAGAACTTATTCATTCCTCTCCCTTTCCATCAGCTTCCATTAGGGTCCCTTTCTTCCTTTGGCCAGTCTTGCCTTTCATTTTTCACATGTATTCTTTCACTTTCTCTATTTTCAATCTCCCTTATGATCTTTTCTCCCCTTTTCATGATGCTTCTTTTAACTGGACCAAAACACACAGACACAAATACATCAGTTACACATATTTTTACAAACATGTAACTTTTAAAATGTATGTTTTAATATTATGATTCCATCTCATTTCACTTGACATGAGGACTTGAGTATTAATTTCCTGCAATGGTCATGCTTTTATTTTTCTTTGTGAACACATAAAATTACATTGTGTGTGTATACTATATTTCCTTTACCATTTTCATGTCAACGAGCTCAGAGTTGGTCCTATTTCCAGACTGTTGATGATAGTCCAACAATAAGCCCAGATGTGCAATTCTATGTCTATCGAGTTAGAGTCCTTAGGGCAGCTACCCAGGTATAGCATGTCTTGGTCATAGGTTTTCCATTTTTAGGTTACTTCTTCATTTGTTTTTGAGGAAACTTCATACTGATTTTCATAGTGACTACTTAACTTTACATTCCCACAAGCAATGGGTAAATGTCCCCCTGTCTCTACATCCTTCCATTTGAATTTCCCTGCTGACAAAGGGGGTCGTAGACTTTGTCAGGTACATATAGTTTTCTATGTACTTTTCAATTATATGTTAATTACATCAAGCCATTGATTGATTGAATGATCTGGGTTTGGGTGTTTGAGATTTTCCTATATCCTGGATATTCATTGCATATGTGATCTGCAGTGGTGAAGTTTTCCTTATTCTGTTAGCTGTCTCTTCACTCCAGTGACTGCTTTTATAGTTTGGCTTTCTTTGCAGCCTTTTAATTTCATGTAATCCCACATCAGTTCTTAGGATTGTGTCCTGTGTTGGCATACTTCTTTTTGAAATGTTCGTGTAATTTTTATGTCTTAAAATGTTTGTCCTATAAGTCTGGGATAAAGTGTCTGGGGTTTCAGCCTGACCTAGGGAAGATTAAAAGTAATGTTTTGTGATATATTTTATTTATTTATTATTTATTTATTAAAAAGGAAACCTAAATAGGACATGGCTTGACTCATGGGCTTTCAGCACTATTTGTTTCAAAGCTTCAGGTCTTGCATTGAGATCTTTGACTCTCTTGAAATTGATTTTTTTTTGGTACAGCATGAATAATAGAAACCTACTTTAATCTTTCTAGCTTTATGCTAAGTCTTCAAGTCAGGTACCTTTCAGTCCTACAGACTTTTTTTTTTTTTTTTTCAATATTGAGGTGAATTTTCTCTGTCCCTTTGACTTGTAATATAACATTTAGAATTAGTATGTTGATAGCCAGGATTTTGATGTAAAATTGCAGTAAATTTATAGACCAACTTGGATAAAACAATTAACTTAATATGGGTGTTTCTGTTACATGTGAATGTTTATGTTGCCAAGAATTTGTATTAAATGCTTATTAATGATATCATTAGGATGTGTGGCTTTGATAGAGCTGTTTAGATCATGAGGATGGAACCTTCATAAAAGGGATTAGTATTAGAAAATTATTTCAGTTATTCCCTTTAATATTTAAGGACACAAGCAAGGCTGTAACATATGTGACCTAGGAAATGGTCTCTTATAAATACTATCACTATTGATCTAAATTTTTTGGTAAGGACAGATTTTAGAACTGTGTGAAATAAACTTACCTTTTTTACTAATCCGTGACAGCAGTTTGAATGAACTGACACATACTCTCTGTGAACATGAAATATGTCTTTGTTTTAATTTTTATTAGAGTTTATAGCTTTCTTTATATTAATCTTGAATTTTTTTAGTGTCATAACTATTTCATATTTTAAAATATTTATCTTCATTATTTTTAAGTATGTGTATTTGTGCATGTGTGTCTGTATGTGACTGTGTAGGACATGAGTATAGGACCCATAGAAGGCAGAGGCATCAGATCCTCTGGATGTGGAGTTATGGATAGTTGTGAGCTGCCAGATATAGTATGGAGAAACAAACATGTATGTTACAGTAAAAAGTGGAAACCTTTTATCCTGTGCTAGTGCCGTCACCAGAGCTCTTTCTCTACCATGAGGTCCCCACACCACCCTCTCTCAACTATCTTTTAGTCTTGAACTTTGGCTACCAGTTCCCTCGAAGAGCCACAGGCCACACTGAAACCATTTACCCCGACTGCTCCTCTACCAGCTAAGAGCTTAGCTCACATTCTCCAACTCACATTCATTAACTTATCAAACAGGTTTATATGTTAAATTCTCAATCCAAAAACCCTCTATATAATAAGTATACAATCAGTGGACAAAGATATAAACTGCCCATCCAGAAAAAATAAATCAGACCCATAGAAACCCTTAGAGGTGGATGCCTCAGTCCTTCTTAGAAGGAAGAACAAAACACACATGGGAGGAAATAATGGGACAAATAGAGGAGCAGGGATTGGAGAAAAGATCATCCAAAGATGGACTCACCTGGGGATCCATCCCTTATGCAGCCACTAAACCCAAGCACTATTGCTGATGCCAAGTAGTGCTTGCTGTCAGGAATCTGATATGGATGGATGCCTCCTCAGAGGCTCTGCCAGAACCATACCGATAAAGAGGAGGATGCTTGCAGCTAACCATCAGACTGAACATGGGGACCCCAACGAAGGAGCTAGAGAAAGGACTGAAGGAGTTTAATGGCTCTGCAACCCCATGGGAAGAACAAAATTATCAACTAACCAAACCCACCACAGCTCCCAGGGACCAGTGAATTCTTATAGAGAGACCCATAGCTCCAGGTGCATATGCAGCAGAGGATACTATCCTCTGTCATCAATGAGAGGAGAGGACTTTGGTCCATCAAATGCTCATTTTCCCAGTGTAGGGGAATGCTGATGTAGGAGAGGAGGGTTGGGATAGGGAGCACCTTCATGGAGGCAATGGGAGGGAGAGGGGGTATGGGATTGGTGGAAAGGTGATAACACCTGAATTGTAAATACAGAGAATATCCAATAAAAAGGAAATAATCATAACAACAACATCAGCTTTAGTCTTGCCTCTGGAAATCCTGCTTCCTACCTCCTCTTCTCCTCCAACCTGTTTAGATGCCTACCTCTTCACTGTCCAATCATGTGTCACCTTACATAAACCTACACATGTATCCCCTGGAAGAGCTGCAAGTGTGCACTTAGCTGCTGAGCCGTCTCTTTACATCCCTTAGCATTTGATTTTAAGGATGTGAATTTTTTAAATTTCAAATTCTGTTTGTTCATCATTGCTTATGTTGCTTGTACTGATGAAACATGAATAGAAAGTAGAGGCTCAGCAATTCAGGGTTGTTTTCTACATATCTCTGTCTCCTGACTGTCATGAAATGAATATTTCCAATTTGCCATGGTCTTCTTCAGCTCTGCTTTGCCTGCCACAGGGATGGACATGATGGAGCAAATTGTCCACTGAATGCAAACTCTTTTTCCATTTATTTTTTTATGTCATATCTCGTGTGACAGTGACAAAAATCTAACACAGGGCTTTATCATGGAGTCTATAGGTCAGATATATAACAAAGTGCATGATTTTTAGAGTAACTTTCTATACCTAATTTTACAGCACATTGTTTTGAATAGTACTCTATTTAAACCATAAAACCTAGACCTAGCCAAATATGGAACTTTAATAAGTCTGTTCAACATCTCTGTGGAAGGAAATGTTGAGTGAGCACGTTGTAAGTACCCAGTGTCCCACATCTTTTCCCTAGGAAGAAAGTTGCTGGACTCTATCACATTTGAGTATTTTTGTCAATGGCCTGGCATCTGGAGAATTTATCCAGCATGACTTTCAGAGGTATTCGGAGCCATCCAGGAGAAGGCAAGGTCATGGAAAAGAGCCAAGAATATTAAATATTTATGCCCCTGTATAATTTTGGCTACAAGAAACAAAACCAATTTCTGAATAGCACTTAGCAGGATGAACTGACAACTTCAAAGATGCACATTTTGAAGGACACATCTGATATTTGGTCAAATCATCTGCACCACACTTCATACCGACAGCTTGCAAACATTCTGTGTGCCAGAAAGATGAAAGCATTTGATAATTGCTTCCTGAAAACTGAAGGACCAGGAGAGGTCTGCATTCTTTAAGTGCCAAAAGAGACTTCTGTATGTAGTGCAAGTCACTGCCAGCTGCTTGGGATCAGCAAGACATCATTTGGGGCCTAGATACACGGAGAACAGCATCGGGAACACAGAACAAGAAGCTGGCCATTCTGAGGATTTTTTTCATGCACTGTTTTGTTTCAACTTTTAAAGGTGAATTTCAGCAATATTTAAAGGAAGATATTTATTAAAATGCTTCTTAAAAACCACATCAGTTTTTGTTAATTTTATTTCTCTGAATATTTTCCTAATTAGCTTTCTCATTTTACTTTCTCTTTTCTTATCCCCCAATTCTTTTTATTGTCTTCAATAGGCACAACCAAAGGAATATTGGTAATATCTTAGTTAATCTTTATTTATTTGTGTGTGTTTTGTGTGTGAGTGTGAAGAGAGGGGTCATAGTATAGCTATAGGTCAGAGGTCAAGCAGGAATCAGTTCTCCAGTCTGCCCTTTCTACCCTATGAGGCCTGGAATTTGAACTCATTTCATCAGACTTGGCTACAAGTATCCTTACACTCTAAGTCACCTCTTGTCTTTTTTTCTTTAGGGCACACACTTTACACACACACACACACACACACACACACACACACACCCTACCACCACCACCACTATCACCCTTATAACTGAGGAAATATGAGTCCTGGATCTAAAATGGTTCCTAATACAGCAAGGCACTCATTTTAATGACTGTCCTCATTTAGAAATGGACCAAGAAAGCGAAGAGCAAACTGTCACTCTACATATGTTCACATGGGGGACATTGAGCCTCATGGGGTAATAAATTGAAACTCAGGCTGTGAACAAGCCAGGCCATAGACTTATTCATGGAAGTCAGAGAGTTGTTGCTTTCACTGTATTCTATAAGCTGTGGAGAGTACCCTAAGCCACCCCACCTGCTTAGAGCAAACTGGATACTTGTCAATATTCTTTTATCAGCGGAAGAGCTAACGGGGGAGGAGAAAAGTGGGGGAAAGAGAAGGAGAGATGGAGGGAATAAGGATTAAAAATGTTCTCAATGGCATTTTTAAAGGTAAAAGATGCATTACTTTCTAATTACAGTCAGGTTAGTTGCAGTAATGACGGAGAATGAAGTGCAGAGGAAGTTCAAGGCTGTATCTTACTTATTGCATTCCATGCAAGACCTGAACACGTGAAACAGTGCAGTGCCTGCAACTCTGGGTGACGGTGGAGCACAGACACCGAGGGGAGACCTGGCAAAACCCTCAGACTAATTTGAATGGAAGCAAGTTGAGACGTTAAGCATTTTGTTCCAGTGAGATCCAAGAAGAACGAGGACACGTTCCGAAGGCTGATGTTCCATTATGGGGATGCCCATCCATCTAGCCAGCTTAGCTGTCCCACCAAGGCTCCTTCCAACAGCTAGAGAACTAATGATCCTGTGCTTCAGGGTCCACTGAGAGCAGCTGCCTGCTGTGGCACCTGTATAACTTCCTCAAAGGCCAGGGTGGATGCTCGGGGCCTCAATCACATCAGCCCCAATACCTAAATATTCAAACTCTCAAATGTATTCAAACCCCTGGCACTGCCGATCAAAGTCTTACAAGACAACTCTTAAGATAAATAGAAATTATTTTTAAATGTTTTATTAGAATATGCTAATTACATATAATAGTGGGTTTAATTATGACATTTTCATATATGTATGTAAATTCGTGTTCATAGTTATCTTCTCTTTGCCTCTTCCACTCCCATTTATCCTCTTCTCTCCCCAAGTATTTGCTTTTGTGTCTTTGTGTGTGTGTGTGTGTATGTGTGTTTCCAGTCAATTTCATTAGGGTTGCTTATAGAATATGAAAGAAAGATTATCTCACAGAAGCTCAGGTGCCTTATTAATGACTCCTGCACTGAACACCGTGTCTGTTTCCAGTCTATTTCCTTCTCAGCAACTGTGAACTAGCTATAGATCCCAGAAAGGGGAAGGGCTTCCCCTTTAAACAGCAGATTATTAAATATGTTTACCCCTCAAATGGGGCATAATGCATGGTTGTCTATAGCTTTGTTTTTAAATTGAGGAAGGCAATTTTCAAAGTGACCATATTTCATAGGAATAAATGTAAAGTTATTTAGTCTGTAAGACTGGTAGTCACCACACACTAAGAAACAGGGACAAGAACATGATATGTGTATTACATTAACAAATACAGTTTAATAAAGGACCACAGTTAGCTCTTTTTGATGCAAATCTTAAAATAGGATTTGGAAAAGTATATTAATAAGATGTCTCATACTCACACTGTGGGAGTGATACATGGTAACAAATGAATCACAGTGGGATGAAGAATTAACATGACATCTTTGAGATAAAATTTTATAGCATAATTTCAAAATGGATTACTAAAGCTTTGTGAAGTTATGTTTCACAAAACAATGTATTTATACTAGTTAATTCTGTATCTTAACATTGTAGAAAGAATGCCAATGTTTTTATGTCAAAAGGATTTGGAAAGGTTAGAAAAGAGAAAGAGTAGTTGCCACTTTGGTTACCTTACAGTAATTAACAGAAATTGTGGGCTGAGCCTGTGCCCTGGAACCCAATTGCACTCACAAGACCTCTTCAGTTGCTGTTCTTTTCAATCATGATCTTTTTCCTCTACGGAGTTGATGGAAAGACATTGTATTCTTGTAGAAGAAGTTATAAAAGTGTTTCATTAAATGCTCAGGTACATAATAGTTCAGTTAAAAATCAGTATATTTGTATTAAGCACTCGATGCTGACATGGTTCATATTCAAGAATTGTATCTAGGGTCATAGAGCTGAAAGCTTATGTGGGCACAGAGGTCAAGAATGAGTTGTATTTTTTGTTTTGCAATAAAAAAATAATAGTTCTTTTAAAAATTACCCAACTTTTAAATAGAAAAGCTATTTCAGATGTACATACAATTGGCTTATTTTTACTCAAAGTGACATCTATTTAAGTATGAGAAGTACAGCTTACTCTGCAGAGCTCAGCAACAGAATACATAAGTTGCATGTTACAGCGCATGCTTCTTTCTCTTTAACTTCGTCTAAATAGTCTAAACATGTGGCTTGGAAGAATTAGTGATTTCATTCTGAGAAGCAAAGGATATTTTTGTTGTGTTCTTAAAAATATAGTTGGTGATATTAAATGTGTGTCCTGAAAAAAATGCACTTGTGAGAGATTTAAATTTTTTCTGTTTCCTGATTAGATTAGAATAGATTTTTTGGGGGGCAGCTTTTGCACAGTTAAAATATGTTATACAGAAAGATCAAGAAGCTCCAACACCCTTCCGTGTTTTCTTGTCCCTGTCTTTGGGGATCAACAAATCGTGTGATGTGTGGTATTTATCAACGCTTTTTTTTTTTTTTTTTTTGCAAAATTGGAATTCATGTTTTATGCCTTTCAACATAGGCACCATATATACTGTCAAGTATTAGAACTGTGTGTAATATGAAAATATAATTTATGAAAATCTGTCTGCTGCCCCCCATCTAATTTAAATAATTGTGATGCATTCAATGTGTTAATATCATAAAATGTACACTTTAGGAACTTGCATTTAATCAATATCATTGAACTCTAATCATTTTCTTTTTTAAAAATACTTTTATTTATTTACTTTTCAAATATCCTCCTTCCTTGTTTCCCTTCTGCAAACCCCCATCCCACAATCCTCACCCTGCTTCAGTGAGTGTGCTCCCCCCCACTCCCACCTCCCTCCTCTAGCATTTCCCTACACTGGGGCATTGAGCTGTCACAGGACCAAGGGCCTCCCCTCCCATTGATGCCAAATAAGGCCATCCTCTGCTACATATGCAGCTGGAGCCAGGGTACGCTTTGGTTGGTGGTTTAGTTCTTGGGAACTCTGGGAGGTCTGGCTGGTTGATATTGTTGTTCTTCCTATAGGGTTGTAAACCCCTTCATCTCTTTCAGTCTTTCCCCTAACTCCCCCATTGGGGTCCCTGTGCTCAGTCCAATGGTTGGCTGCAAGCATAGGCTTCTGTATTGGTCAGGCTGTGGCTGAGCCTCTCAGGGGACAGCTATATCAGGGTCCTGTCAGCAAGCATTCTTTGACATCAGCAAGTGTCTGTGTTTGGTAGCTGCATATGGGATGGCTCCTCAGGAGGGACAGTCTATGGATATCTTTTCCTTCAGTCTCTGCTCCACGCTTTGCCCTTGTATTTCCTTTAGACAGGAGCAATTCTTGGTTAAAATTTTGTGAAGGGTGGGTGGCCCAATTCCTCAACTGGGGACTGTGCCTAACTTCTGGATATGGTTTCTATAGGTTCTCTCTCCCCTTTGTTGGGTATTTCAGGTAATGTCATCTCCACTGGGTCCTGGGAGCCTCTTGCTTTCCTGGCATCTGGGACTTTTTGTTGGCTACTCCCAGTTCCCCAACCCTCATTGCTACACAACTCTGTTCAATTTTCTGACCCTCTGTCCATCTATCTCCCTGTCTCCTCCCACACTGATCCTGCCCCCTTTTTTCCCTCTGTGCTTCCCTTCTTCCTCCCAAATTCCCAAGGCCTCCCTCTACTTCCCATAATTATTTTGTTCCCCCTTTCCAAGTCAGACTGAAGCATTCACACATTGGTCTTCCTTCTTCTAGAAATTCATATGGTCTGTAAGGTGTGTAATGGGTATTCTGAGCTTTTTTCCTAATATCCACTTATCAGTGAGTATATTCCATGTGCGGTCTTTTGTGACTGGGTTTCCTCACTCGGGATGATATTTTCTAGTTCCATCCATTTGCCTACGAATTTGATGAAGTCCTTGTTTTTAATAGTTGAGTAGTATTCCATTGTGTAAATTACCACATTTTCTGTATCCATTTCTCTGTTGAGGAACATCCGGGTTCTTTCCAGCTTCTCATACTTAGGAACTTGCATTTAATCAGTATCATTGAATTCCAATCATTTTCTTTTCTCACTGGTTGTTTTTGACATCAGAGTCAGCACAGGGCTGGGAGATAAATTACCTGTCTGAGTTTTCTCAGGATTTACATAAGAAAAGCAGGACACAGCCATCACTGGACTTTCCAGTGCAGCAGAGGTGGGCTTGGCCGATCTCTGGGGCTTACTGGCTAGCAACTCATGGTGAGCCCCCAGACCATGAGGGATGAGATTCTGTCTTCAGAACTATGTGTAGACAACATTTTTTTCTAAGAAGTGGGAGTCCGTGTAGGAAGAAAGGTGATGAGAGGTTTGACCATAACATAAATGGAAGAAAACTTATGTGCGTTTCTGCATCTCATTATCTTTCTCCATGGGCATTCCTAACAATAATCATTCCATGCTTCTGGAAGTGTCTAAACCCAAGGAGTCTCTGTGGCTGAGTGAAGGACAGAGATCTGCTCCCTGGGGTTCCTTACAGACTAGTGGACTAGAGATCCAGGCTTCCCTTTACCGTAGACACTGAGAAAATGCAAGTCACAATGGAGGCTAGCTGTGGAGGCTAGTTACCTGGAGCAGCCAGCTCATCACTGGGCCTCTGCACTGTATAGATTACAGGTTTGTTTATGCATGTGAGCGTGGTCTTACTACCTGCCTCATCTCTCTTAACAGACCAGAGTAAACGCAGTCTTCATGTTATATAACTGGAAAGTATGTACTGGAAAAACTGGCTGGTGACGGCCTATCAATCTTGAGCATATTATACAGGTAATTTGGGGGTTTTGGATGATTCCATTATGAAGTGGGTGTCACAGATAAATACACAACTATTGTATTTTCTTCGTGAAAGATCACATCTCGGTCTTATGCAGATGAAAGTCTTTGTTGTACCACTTGGTCCATGCCTTCAGTTTTACGTATCTTTTTCATTGGGAGGGTAATGATAACCCAAGAAAGAAAGAATCATTCAGCTTTTCAGCTTCTCTCAAATTCTCAGTTTGGGGGGAGAAAAAAAAGCGGTCTGACAAGGTTTAGGAGTTGAGTCGCAGCGCCACCCTGTGGTCTAGAATTCCCTTGTTTAAAACTATTCACATCCAGGGGTGACTGAGTGATTTGCTGAGTTTGGGGATAAAGTCTCTAAAGATGCAGTGGGGTCATGGGAGTGAGACCCTAATCTGATAGAAGTAGTATTCTTCTCAGAGAGTCTCCTTCCCTGACCCTTCTTCTTCCCTTTGTCCTCCCATTGCCCTGATTCTCCCTTTTCTGTCTTCCTTTCATCTCTTCTATCTTTTTCTGCTACTGCATAGTTACCCACAGAGGCAAGGCCTAGGCAGCCACAGTTGACTGTAAGCCAGGAGGAGAGGCTTTATAAGATACTGACTTGAACAGTAAGAAAGTATCTTTCTGTTTTTGTCTATATATATATATATTTTTGGCTCAACCATAATAAAATACTAGTCTTACTTTGAACATAGCATCTGTGGGTATTTGTGAGTCTGTTCCACAAACATGGAAGTTAAAAGCAGTGGAGATCCTTTTTCTTTGCTTTGTGTGCTGGCAGAGACAGAAAGGTTTTGAGATAAAGGCCCTGGCATGAGAGATACACAGGCTGGTGTCAAAGGATGGAACTGACAATGTCTAGGATAGTAAATGCAGTTGTGTTGTTTGTGAGGGGAGAGCTGCCTTCATGCTTTTCTTTATGTATGTATGATTTGCCTGCATGAACACCCACCATGTCTGCGCTGTGCCATACACACCAGAGGAGCAATGTTCTTAACCACTGAGCCATCTCCTCAGCATGGAAAGAATAGTACTTAGGGAATCCCTACCCCCACCCCGGGATATCCAGGAAGCTTCTCCCAGTGGTTAATGGCTAAACCGTAATTCCTGAGTTTCCCATGTCTAGTACAAGACTCCATTCCCAAGACAATGGCACTGTGGGTCATGGCTAGCTCTCAGAGTTGACTTTCTCATGGACCAGTTAAAACCACCCTTTCCTAACCCTATGCCTCCACTTCAGCTACCCTGCCTAGCCTACGTGATTCTGCACAGTTACGCTTATGGCCGAAAGGTGAGTCAGACTTTCTGGGGATGCTTCTCTCTAAGGGCTACTTCCAGGTCTCCTTCCTTCTCTACCTCAGGAACTTCCCAGAGCTCCGAATGGCTCATAACTACATGCAGCAAGACTCCCAATCATACGGAATGGAATCTTCCCCACAATGTAAAACTGTGCACACTGGCTTCCAGAGACAACATCTCTGCAGTGGAAATTTTACCCGAAGTTCCAACTGTTTGCCCAAAATACAAACCTTCACTCTGTCTCTTGCCCCTTCACATAATCAAATGTAATCACTTCACATATTACTTCAGTGGGTTAGAGATGGTAGATGCTTGACGATTGGAGGTCAGTTTTTTTCCCTTCATGTCAACACTGACACTGACCGAAAGGATTATGGTTAATCAAAACTACTTCTCTGATGATGGCTGAACAAGGCACTGATCTATGAGTGTAGGAGAATGTCATTAGGAGTCTTGTTTGTTTTTTAGACCTGTATTTAGACTGTTTGAGTTCTTGTCCTGACTTCCTTTGGTGATAAACAGCAATATGGAAGTAAGCTGAATAAACCTTTTCATTCTTAACTTGCTTTGTTCCAGTCAGAAAAGACATATTGATTGACTCTCTGGTATATTTGCTATAATTGGGACAAATTAATTACCAAAGCCTTAATAAATAAAATTACCTTGGCCTTGTATAATACCACCGGCAATTGAAGTCAATTGTTTAAAAATAAATGGGCGATAGCTGGCAATTTGTGCTTCAATATTACCCTCCAGCTGGATCTGTTGTATCAAAGATAAAAAGAAATAAAATGAGCTTTGTACCTAAGCTTTTCTTTCAGACAAGTGTACATGACCTTCAGAGTGCTTACAACCAAACTTGAAGGATGAACATAGCAAACATATAAGAGTTAAAAGGGCAAACACTTTGGAGCCCCTTGCTTAGAGTTAAGCTTGGCCCAGGAGATAAATCAGTCACTTGTTGTCTTGCTTAGAGAGACTGTGAAGACCCAGATATTAACACATAACCCGCACATATTCTACAAACCTGAGAGTCAACACAGAAAGAAATGTCCTCAATGATTCATTCCAAAGATCTACACTGTAGTGTGCTGGTCAGTATATTCAAATGCTCATTGCTGGTCCCCAAGATCTGGTTGCCCTTGATGAGGCACAAGGGGATCTTTACATATATCAAATGATGCATTGGATCTTTGCTCCAAAATCATCAAAGTTCTCCCATCAGGTCTTCCCATTCTTATAACAAAGAAATAACAACTGACAGTTTCCAGAAAGAATGTCATATAAATTTACCCTTGAGAATGAACTTTCTTAAGAGAGAGGGGTTAATGCTCATGGGGGAACATGACCTGGCCTTGAGGTGGGAGGGCATTAGGAGGAACAATGCCTAGAAAAGATCTTTATTAGCTTGAAGATGGAGAATAAGAGAAGGAGCCACTATGGATCACATGATGGAGGACCTGAAGGAGAACAGTCTTCAGAAAGTTCTGACGTCTATAAGTTCTTAGGGTTTGGTGGGAAATACCACAGATTTTGAGTTACTGTATATGACATTGGGCATATACAGAACCAGATAATACAAAAGATAATACCTTTATCTTGCTGTTGTGTGGGGTGGGGGGATGGGGAGCTACAAGGTCACAACCTAAGAGGGCTTCTTAACTGTGTTGACAGTCTGGGAGAGCTTCAGGGAACATAGTTTGAATTCTCAGCAGGACAGGTAGAAGAACTATGAGCTAACACTCCAGGTTTGTTGCTGTTTTTTATATTACAAAAGAAAGGAAGAAAGGAAGAAAGGAAAAGAAATAGAAAAGAAAGAAAAGAAAGAAAGAAGTTGAGGTGACACATGCCTTTAACTTTAGCATTCAGGAGGCAGAGGTAGGCATATCTCGGTGAGTTTGAGGCAAGCCTTGTCTATAGAGTGAGTTCTAGGACAGGTAGACCAGGGCTACACACAGAGAAACCTTGTCTCAAAAAACAAACAAGCAAAACCCAGAAAGGCATAACTATAGAAAAGGAGAAGGAAGTAGAGGAAGAGACATAGGGGATGGTGGGTGCTGGATTCGAGTCTCTGAGTTCTCCAGAGGGTACTGGGAAGTAGTAAGATTAGGGTGGAGCCCCTTAATCTCAAGCAGGTGATCAGATATTGATTTCTGCATCAGAAACTGGTATGTGTATTTTTGTTAGGAGAACATTGTTTGTATGAGTCTGAACATATTGAACACCTGTACCATGTGGAGATGCTCAGGATTTAGGGGCTTCATTTCTCATTCTATAGAATTTAAAACTACCACAAAAAAACCAAAACACTGAAACTCCTTAGATAATTAAAATTAATGCACTGGTAATTCTCACTACATTTTTATTTATTTGAAAAAAATGTATGTATGTTAAAATAGTTTTGATACAAATGAGTTATACTGCTTATGGTTGGTTGATTGGGAATATTTTTAAAGACTTATCTATTATATATTAATAGCTCTCAGACATACCAGAAGAGAGCATCAGATCTCATTATAGATAGATGGTTGTGAGTCACCATGTGGTGGCTGGGATTTGAATTCCAGACCTATGGAAGTGCAGTCAGTGCTGTTAATCACGGAGCCATCTCTCCAGCCTGGTGGGGAACATTTAAAACAATAGTTTATTTTCTTTCTGTATTCTTAGGCTAGAAATGCTTTTGGGTTTTTGGCAACTATTGTATTCCAAGAATACATTCTCTTCACCATCAAAACTTAGTTTTAATCAATAACTATAGAATTATACTTGCTTTTAAAAATAGTATTTTTCTTAAAATACTTTCCTTTCAAGTTTATAAATATGTATTCTAATTTATTGCTGGTACTAAAAGGAATGCTTCTTGCTGCTGTTCGAAGTTTAAAGGCTAGCCCTAACCCTAGTATGAAACAACACAGGCACAAATACACTGATTTCTTTGAAAAAAAAAAAACACAAACACCAATTTTACAGTAAACTGATCATTGTAGAAATGTTTTAATATCTCTGAATTCAGGGTGTCTGGTTAAGGGTTTATCTATCTTGTCGATTTTCTCAAAGAACCTGCTCCTGGTTTTGTTGATTCTTTGTATAGTTCTTTTTTGTTTATAGTTGGTCGATTTCAGCTTTGAGTTTATTTCATGCCATCTTGGGTGTATCTACTTTTGTTTGTTCTAGTGATTTCAGGTGTGCTCTCAAGTTGCCTGTGTATGCTCTCTTCAGTTTCTGTTTGGAGGCAATCAGAGCTATAAGTTTTCCTTTTAGCACTGCTTTCATTGTACTTCATAAGTTTTGGTGTATTGTGCCTTCATTTACATAAAATTGTAAGAAGTCTTTAATTTCTTTCTTCCTTGACCAAGTTGTCATTGAGTAGAGCATTGTTCAGCTTCCATGTGTATGTGGGCTTTCTGTTGTTTTGTTGTTATTGAAGACCAGCCTTAGTCCATGGTGATCTGATACAATGCATGGGATTATTTCTATCTTCTTGTATCTGTTGAGGTCTGTTTTGTGACAGATTATATGGTCAGTTATGGAGAAGATACCATAAGGTGCTGAGAAGAATGTATATTATATTGTTCTAGGAAGAAATGTTCTCTAGGTATCTATTAATTTTTTTTTGGTTCATAACTTCTGTTAGTTTTAGTTTCCATGATTTGTCCACTGAAGAGAGCGGGGTGTTTAAATCTTACATAATTATTGTGTTGCAATGTGTGCTTTGAGCTTCAGTAAAGTTTCTTTTATGAATGTGGGTGCCCTTGCATTTGGAGCATAGATGTTAACAATTGAGAGTTCATCTTAGAAGATTTTTTTCTTTCAATGAATTTTATTTCTTATCTTTTTTGAAAACTTTTGTTTGAAAGCTGATTTTATTTGATAGAAGAATGGCTACTTTAGCCCCTTTCTTGGAACTTTTTGCTTGAAATTTTTTTTTCTAGTTTTTTACTTGGAGGTAGTGTCTGCCTTTTCCACTGAGGTGTGTTCCTGCATGCAGCAGCATGCTGGGTCCTGCTTATATATTCAGTCAGTTAGTATATGTCATTTTATTGGGGAATTTAGTCCATTGATGTTAAGAGAGATTAAGGAAAAGTGATTGTTGCTTCCTATTATTTTTGTTGTTAGAGGTAGAATTATGTTTGTGTGGCTATCTTATTTTGGGTTTGTTGAAATAAGACAACTTTCTTGCTTTTTCTAGGGTGTAGTTTCCCTACTTTTATTGAGTTCTTCATCTAGTATCTTTTGTAGAGGTATATTTGTGGAAAGATGTTCTGTAAATTTGGTTTTGTCATGGAAGATCTTGATTTCTCCATCTATGGTAATTGAGGGTTTTGCTGGACATAGTAGCCTGGACTGGCATTTGTGTTCTCTTAGGATCTGTATCACATCTACCCAGGATCTTCTAGCTTTCATAATCTCTGTTGCGAAGTCTGGTGTAATTCTGATAGGTCTGCCTTTATAGGTTATGTGACCTTTTTCTCTTACCACTTTTAATATTCTTCTTTTGTTTTGCACATTTGGTGTTTTGACTATCATATGATGGGAGGAATTTCTTTTCTGGTACAATCTATTTGGAGTTCTGTAAGCTTCTTGTATGTTCATAGGCATTTCTTTCTTTAGGATAGGAAAGTTTTTTTCTATAATTTTGTTGGAGATATATACTGGCCCCTTAAGTTGGTAATGTTCACTCTCTTATATACCTATTATCCTTAGGTTTGGTCTTCTCATTGTGTCCTGGATTTCCTGGATGTTTTAGGCTAGGAGCTTTTTGCATTTTGCATTTTTTGACTGTTGTGTCAATATTTTCTATGGTATCTTCTTCCCCTGAGATCCTCTCTTCTATTGCTTGTATTCTGTTGGTGATGCTGCATCTATGACTCCTGATCTCTCTCCTAGGTTTTCTATCTCCTGGGTTGTCTTCCTTTATAATTTTTTAAATTGTTTCTATTTCTATTTTTAGATCTTGGATGGTTTTGTTCAACATTTTTACCTGTTTGGTTGTTTTTTTCTTGTAATTTTTAAAGGGATTGTTGTATTTCCTCTTTAAGGACTTTTACCTATTTACCTTTGTTCTCCTGCATTTCTTTAAGGGAGTTATTTATGACTTCCCTAAAGTTCTCTGTCATCATCATGAAATGTGAGTTTCAATCTGAATCTTGCTTTTCTGGTGTGGTTGGATTTCTAGGACTTGCTGTAGTGGAAGAACTGGGTTTTGGTAATGCCAAGTAGCCTTGGTTTCTGTTGCTTATGTTCTTGTGCTTGCCTCTCTCCATCTGGTTGTCTTGAATGCTACCTGCCCTTGCTGTCTCTGACTGGAGCTTGTTCGTCCTGTGATCTTCATTGTGTCAGAACTCCTCATAGAACAGCCATCTCTCTGATCTTGTAATTTGGGAATCCTGTGATCCTGAGATCCTGGGTGTTTCAGAGTTTCTTGGAGTCAAGCTTCCTCTGGGATACTGAAATATTGGTTCGACCAAACTCCTGAGATTCTGTTTTATTAGAGATGCTGGGAGTCAAGCATTCTCAGGGTGTTTCAAGAATGGGTGGTATTCCAGAACCTTGGGTTTGCTCTGGGCACAGGTGCAAGCTGGAAGAAACTCATGCTTCTGGCTGGGTGGGGTTTGTGATTCCCTGGTTCCTGTGGGGATTCTAGTTACATTCAGTGTTGGGAAAGATGTTGTGGCCTCTACTGTGATCTTGAGTGTGTCAGAACTCTAGTGCTCCTGGTTGTGTTTGATCTCCTGGGAGTCAAGCTTCCTCTATGATCCCATGATCCAGGGGGTTTCAGAGCACCTGGAATTCGGGATACCTTTGGGTGTTGTAAGAATGGTTGCAGAGCCAGCACCCCAGGTCTGCTCCAGGTCCAGGTTCAGACCAGAAGTAACATGTGCTACTGGCTGAATGGGGGGGTGTTCCTGAGTCCCTGGATCTTGTGGGCCCCAGGTACTCTGGGTGTTGAGGCAGATGTTGTGGCCTCTCCTGTGATTCTGGGCATTTCAGAGCACCTGGGAGTCAGACTCCCTCTGGGTATTGTAGGGGTGGGTGCAACTATGGTTTTATATATCCACTTTCCGCTATGGCAATTTATGCCTTAAAACCATGGACTGCCACTTTTCATCAAAATCTGTCATGGGGAGCCATGGAGAAGGACTTTGCATTTAGAGCTGCCATCTAGTCTCTTGTAGAAGGCCTCTCTATACTCCCAGCCACAACTGCCACCAAGCCAATTTCTGTCAAGCCAAGAACAATCACCATGGGACCAGCCAGAGCTCCTACTTTTCTGGGCAAGATTCTGTTCTCAGCTTTTCTTCAACTTCCAGCAGAGCCTGGGTGTCCAAGAGCCTAGAAACTCTATGGCCCTGACCTCTTCACAGGCCTGGGGACCCCTGAGCCAACTTCAGCTAACCTGTGCCTCAGACTGCAGTTTCCCATCCCAAGTGGGTGTCCTGGAGCTTCCCAGTGGCCCAACACCCGCCTAGTGATGGCATGGGGTAAGCACAGTCAAATTCCCATCATCTTGCCTTGCCAAACAGGTCCACAGACCTACAGTTACCTATCTGAGGGTACATATTCAAGGGGGGAAGCAGCCAATGCATGCTGTCGGATACTCTGGTCACAAAGCTATCCTTAGCATCCCAGTTCCATCATGATGACGTGAACTCGAGTTTCTGGGATCTGCTGGATTTTGTAAACTTTTGGTGCCAGTACTTACTGAGATAGCCAAATCATTATACAAGGCCACTAGGGACCAAGAAGAGAATAGACCCCTGAGATGGACATGGCTTTTAAGACTCTAAGAATTGCCTTATTGAAGGCACCAGGGATGGCCCTACTGGACATTCTTAAACCTTTTTACCTGTATGTGGAACAGAGAAAGGGGATAGCAAAGGGGGTGCTCACCCAAATTTTGGAACCGTGTGAAAGATCTGTGGCTTATTTACCTAAGAAACAGGACCCTGTGGCTCAAGGATGGCTAGCCTGCCTCTGGATCATAGCTGCCTTGCTAGTCAAGGATGCTGACAAAATAACCGTGGGGCAGGAACTTGTTATCACCACTCCCTGCCATGTGCTATTGGGTAGACCTTCAAGAGTCCATCCAGCTAGTGGCTGTCCAGTGTCAGAATGATGCACTTTCAGGCTCTACTTTTGAATTCCCCTTAAATAAGATAGAACCCATCATTTCCCCTAAACCCAGCCACCCTGCTACCTGACCTGTCTTCAGATGTGTAGCATGATTGTTCGATAGTTTTGGCACATATCCAGAATCTCAGGCCACACTTGACTGACATACTCTGGCCAGATGTGAGATGTATCTATTTCATGGTTTCAAGCATCTTCATCCAGAATGGAATCAGGTTTGCAGGGTTGGCAATAATGCACTTGGACTCTGTTATTTGGCCAACTAACTGCTTTGCTTCTGGGAACTTTAGCCCAGAAAACCGAGCTAAAGGCTCTAACCCAGGCTTTAAAACTGGCAAAAGGAGCCATAGCCAACATCTACACTGACAGCAGATGAGTTACTGAATTATACCATCAAAAATAATGAAGTGATACTTGCTTTATTGGAGGCATCATGGCTTCCTTTCAAGGTGGCCATAATCGATTGCCCTGCACACCAGAAAGGGATATCAGATATAGCCTGAGGAAAAAGGTTAGCTGATAAAGTCGAAAGGGAGGTCACCTGAGATTCCACTGCTGACACCTTGATTTACTTGGTATCTGTTGTTATGACTCTTTTTTTTTTTTTTTTTTTTTTTTTTTTTTTTTTTTGTTGACTTACATCTTTTCCTCCCACCTCTTAGTTCATTTGGATTAAGATTTGCCAGTATTACTGACTTTCTCAAAGAGCCAACGTTTTTGTTTCATTAATTCTTTGCTTGTTTGCTTGTCTTTAGATTCTGGCAATTGCTGCACAAACCATTCAGATGTCGACTTCAGTCAAATGGGGATTGTTTATTGAATGCCACACCCCAAGACTGATTAATCAGGGCAAAAGAAAACTGGGATTGTGTAAGTGAGGCAATGGTGTGGGAAACTCTAGGGGTGTGGTGGTTTTTCTCAGACCCAGTGGGTTCCAAGCAACCACATGGGCTTCATGAATTAGGATTAGTTGGTGGATATTGAATGCATAGACGCTTTCATAATAGGGCATATGTACTCAGACATATTTAGGCACTCTCTCTCAGCAATGTACAGCGTCCATGTGGGTGTGTATAATATGGCCAGTACAGGTTCTTTTTTGCTCTGGAATAAATTCAATTAATGCTCTGGACAGTGTGGGAGACTAAGCAGGTTGGGAGTCAGCCCTTCCCGCAAAACATGTATAAAGAAAGATGGAAAGAAAGAGGTGCTCTTACAAAAGAAGAAAGTATTCTATGGATTTTTCCTCTCAGAATTAAAACATTCTCTTCAGAAAGGTGAGGAAGGTTGGCATACTCAGGAGGTCAACAAAATGTCATGTGTCTGGTAAATATGAAACTTGGAAGATTCTGGAAGGCTGCTCCTCAGATTCATAAAAGGGATCTTCTGAGGGAGGAAACTGACCAGTCAGACTCAGGAGAATTTTTGGTCATGTTGGTTGTGCAGAGGTCCCAGGATGAAGCTCTCATGAGTTGTCCTCTGCATTGGGTGCCCTGCTTTTTCGTCATTCTTGTTTCTATAAGTAGCTCCTCACCAATACTCCCGCTAATAAAGTCAATCAAAACTCATTTGTTCAGTAACTTGGACGTCATCAGCTCATTTGTTTAGTCTGCCATGGGTTCCTTATCCAGGTGAATAGATGTGTATGTGTGTGTGTGTGTGTGTGTGTGTGTGTGTGTGTGTGTTTGTGTTCATATCACCTCCCTAGGAAAAACAATATGTAATGGTATTTTCTTAGTGACTGACATGGATGTGCCCAGCCCACTGTGGGTGGTGTCACTCATGGGTAGGTGGTTCTGAGTTGTATAAGAAAACAGGTTGGACAAGTCATGGGAGCAAGCCAGTAAGAAACATTCCTCTATGACCTTTGCTTCAGTTCTTACCTCTAGATTTTTTCCTTGGGTTTCTGCTGTGACTTTCCTTCATCCTCATGAACTATAAGCTGAAATTAATGCTTTCTTCCCCAAATTGTTTTTGGTCATGATGTTTTAATCACAGCAATAGAAAGCAAACCAGGACAGAAAGTATTTTCTCTAAAAGCACAGGACTACGAGGTTTATGGCTCTTCATAGATATTTTATATTGCACCTACCTCATTTGTAAGCATGGCCTTTATTCACCTATATTCTGCTGTTTTTAGCCAACATCTCTTTCTCTCCCTCCCTTTCTCCTTCCTTTCTTTCTGTCTTATAGTCCTATTCTGCTAATAGGTTAGGCTACTTCCTTAGACACAGTTCAGTATGCAGAAGGTATCAACAACAGTAAGCAGAACCCCGGTGAGCAGATTTGGAATTTTAGAATGTGGGATTATCTGGATTGATTTTAAGTATCGGCCAACTTGGTTCATTTTGGATAAAGATAGAAGTACAATTTAAGTTTATAGATAGCAACACATCTGACCAATATGAATCAGAGAGATTGAAATTCTAATTAAATGTTAAATCCATTCACATTTAGATATATTTTTTCTCCAAATATAAAACGTTTATTTTCAGTTTAAAAAATGGGGCACTGGCATATACGAATACTCAGATAACACTCCCCTGTTTTGGAGGCAGCCTCAGATCCTTCACTTTGTATTTTCTCCACTGTGATCCTGAGGATTGTTTTCATATTATATTATTCACTGGGCCTCAAACCCTATTATCCCATTAAGGCAAACCATTAAAATTTGAATTTAAATTTAGATATCCAGAAGTGGTTACATTCATCAAACTTAACCTTCTAAACAGAACATGTATCAGAGTATCTGGGTAGTTTTTCTTTTTTACACTGAAAAGCCTTGGGGTACCCCAACAGGCAGAATCTCTGGGACAATACCAGGATTGTTATTAAAGAAACCCACAGTAGGCATATAATAACAGATTAGATAATGATATATATTCTGAAGGGATGAAGTAAGTTTAAAGAGAAAAACCAATAGAAAGAAGCATAAATTTAATAGCCGTTTGAGGACCCCAGCCTGCGCTAGGAAGGATATTTGAATCTCAGACCCTCATGAAAAGGTACAGCAAGCTTTGAAAAGGAATGTGGGGATGGCATTTCATCTGAGAGAACAACAGGTGCAAAAATCCTGAGGAAGGTGTGAGGAGGGGCTGTGGACAGATGAGCGCAGCTGGGGTGTAGTTGTTGACATCAGCTTGGGTCTTCCATGTGAGTCACAAGACCTTACAGCAGCTGTGGGCACACATTCTTACCTACCTACTACTGCTTTCTGTCTACAACCCACCAATCAAAGGAAGGGGGAGGAAGTGGGACATCACAGGTAAGATGGACTGACATCATTCCAGTTACTATGGAGTTATATTCAGAGCTACAAGGAGACTGAGAAGGACCAAGCCATATTTAGAGTTACAACGAGACTGAGAGGGGCCAAAGTGGTTAATAGTCTAGAGTAGCTGCTGGTTTAATGGCTACCATGAATCCAAGTTAACCAGATTTATTTGTTTCACTGTCTACAATCTGTGATGTAGCTGAAGTTTTTATTTAAGATCATTATAAACAAACACTATGTTCCTATTATACTTACTTAAGATCTATCCTGAAGTTTTCAGATTCTCCTCATATTAAACCACTATGCGCTCTTTTCTTCCTGCCATCAGGGATATTCCTCAAGTGTTTGGTAGTCTTTCTCATGAAAACAATATGTATTAAATTCAAAAGTACAAAGGCATATCCTTAAAGTTTAATCAGTCATGGCACTGAGCCTTCAACAGTGAAAAGTTCATGATGACAAAGATTGTTGCATTATTAGTCTTAACTTATTTTTCACATGCTAGAATTGACTATTTTAACTGTAATTTGGTAAGTAAAATGATGTGCTGTAATTGGTCTTTGCATCTGCTGGATGAGAAATCCTACCCCAACTCAAAGAGATGTAAACACATTTACCTGTCCCAGCAGGTTGATCCCCTTTTAGTTGGATCTATGATTGTGGGATGCTGGTAGGTTACAGGGTTAGAGCCCAATTATCGTAATCTAATTTTTAAACATCAAGTTGCTGTTTATTGGCCACTTTGGTGTTTGACCTAACATCTAAGTGACTATTAGATATCACTATGAATTTGAGCTTCTACCCTAGGTACTATATGAAACCTATAGAGGGATTTTTATACTTTGATCCAGCCTGCCTGCCTGAGTCTTACAATTTTAAAAAGCAACAAAATTTGTGATTTTATCTGTTCTGTTTCTAGAAAAACATTATGAAATTATTACCGTATTGGAGTATTGTATTTAGGACAAACAGAATTTGTGTTCTTTGTCTGTGGTCACTTACATTTAGCTCCTGAATAAGCTTTGTTATATTTTTTTTGAATCTAGCATTGTGGTTTTTATAACAAGGTAATGGAAGAGTGCCCTCCCCCACCTCTCTCTGAGTGAGTGTGTGTTTATCTTTCTCTGCCCCACCCTGTTCCACTTCTGTACTTGAGTCCTTCCTGTGGTCAACATGACTTTTAGTCACCAACTTTTACTGTATTGACTGGCTTTGTATGCATTGGGAGGCAAACTTTCTCAGCTGTGCTTCTAATTGCCAAATGATGTTGTCTGAGAAAGTTTCCTATGAATATTGCAGGTTAGATTAAGCAATTTTTTAATTTAATGAACATTGTACTTATGGATAGCAGATTCATTGTTTGAAGCTCGGAAATTTATCTCTCCAAAAATTATTTTATTTACTCCATTGTTCTTTGTTATTTCAGAGATACAAACAATGTTCACATCTCCCAGAAAATGTTTGTTTGAAAGGTAAGTTACTATTTGAAAGTTGAGGCTACTGTTTCCTTTCATCCGATTGAAGAGCCGTTGGTATAGACTATTAAGGCAAATTGAGAATTGCTGAGAGCATAGTTTATTAAAAACAGAGAATACCGTTGTAAAGCATCAGAAGATAGCCCATTTATTTTTCAGTTTGTTATCATGTGGCATGAAGGAAGTTAATCAGATTCCGGAGGGACAAAGTTTTCATTCCCAGGCTCACTACATATCATCTCAGAGTATTTAAAATATACTTCTGCAAGGAAAACTTTACTTACGAACAAGAAAGGTATTTAGATGGATTTACTTAAAGCTTTATTGCTGTGGGGCTATTGGGAGTAAATAAAAGTCAAGAAGAAAATAATGCAGGACTTCAGGAGCAAGAGAAAGATGAATCCAGGTAATGCAGAAGGTTCTCTTCCCAGGGAAGGGCTCTACCCAAGGATTAATTAGCACATTTCAAACCAAGGGCTATTTATTAGGAAGTATTCTTGAGGATATACTTGGCAATAAATTTGACAGAAAGCATGGTTTCTTTACATGTTGGCTTTATCCGGGATTCTGGAAGAAGGAAACCAGATTTTCCTTTATCACGGAGCTCAAAGGCAAATGTGTGTTTGATGCCCAGGTCATAAGCCCAGTCTAAAGAAGAACCTGATGTCCGGTCTGCAAAACAGAATCAGTAAATATTTTATTAGAGGAGAGTACAGAGGCTTTGTTTTTGCTCTTAAGGCATGAGAATTTAAGGTGTAGAAAATGAGATGACTCTGAGTAAAGTGAATGCAGTACAAACATATAGTCTTGTGTTTGGATTCTCAGCACCCATAAAGAGACAGACATGGTGGCTCATGCCTGTAACGCCAGTGTTTAGAGGATACCCAGGGCTTGTTGGTCGTCCTGTCTAGCCAACTGGTGAGTTTCAGGTTCCATAAGTGTCCTTGTCTCAAAAAAAAAAAAAAAAAAAAAAAAAAAGGTATGGAACAATAGTGAAAGAAGTTGGCCTCTGGCACCTCCAAACAGAAATTTGAATTTACGTTATCTGATATTTGTCAGAACCTCCTCCTTCATTTTGATTAATTTGTATCCTTTTTATTTCAACTCCTGCCTGTGGAGTTATATTAGAAATATTTCATACAGATTGTACATTGATAAAGAGCAGTGGGTTATCTCAAGTCTTTGTTTACATTGACTGATGAAATAATACTTTTTGATCCATCAGAAAGACATGTTATTATTATATTTTGTATGAATGTATGCATATGTTTCTATTGTTTACCAATATACTGATCTTCTCTCTACTTGGTCGACTATTCTTCCTTTCCCAGATGTTTTTGCTATTGTTTCCTTTGTATTTGGAAAGATTCCTTGAGCAATAATTTAAAGCAAGATCTATAGGAATCTAAACTAGTTATTTTATTTTAGCATCTGAGCTTACTTTTTTTTGAGATTACATTTTTTAAAAATCACCATTATTTCAAATGGAAAAATAGTCAAACACATGTTTTTGGATAAGTTAGGACACAAGTTTGTAGGGATTAATTCTACTCTTGTTCCACCTTCTGCATTGTGGTGTTAGGGGATCTGAGAGGCTGACTAACTTATACACATAGTAATGTAGAACTATAAATCTTTAGTTTTTTTTAAATTGAAAACAGCTTTTTTTCTTACATAATATATCCCTATTACATTTTCCATTCCCTCCACTTTTCCTAGTTCCTATTCACCTCCTGTCCATTTAGATGCAATCCTTTTCTGTCTCGTTAGATAAAACAAAAACAAAAACAGGCTTCTAAGGAATAATAATAATAATAAACAAAACAAAATAAGATAAAATAAAACAAAAATGAACATATTGGAGTTGGACAAGACAAACAAACAGAAAACCCAAGAGAAGGCAGAAGACTCAGAGTTCACACACTCAGCCTATGAAAACACTAAACTCGGAGCCCTGGTACACACATAGAGGTGCCAATTCATGCAGGTGCCTCAGCCTCTGTGAGTTCATCGAGCTTTGCTTTTATTGAGTTAAAAGACCTGTTTCCTTGCTCTCCTCCATCTACTCTAGTGTTACAATGTTTCTGCCTCCTCTTCCACAGGGTTCCCTCAGTCCTGAGAGGAGGGGTTTGGTGAAGACATCCTGATAGCTATAACTCATATCAATCTAAGAAAAAATGATCTTTATTCACTGAGTCTTTGGCAAAAATACAATGATGCTTTTGTTATTGTTAATGTTTTGAAACTAGAAAATCTTGGAGAGTTGGAAAAACTCAATATGGAAAGCACTATGCACAGCAGTGAGGACTTTGGTTTTGTTATAACGTTGACTTTCTCATTCCTTTGCCATTCTGTGGAACTGGTGGGTTATACTTGCTCATGTTTGGGGCGTTTTTTGTGCAGAGTAATCCAGACCGTGAGGATCAAGTGCTGAGCCCAGCAACCCACCTTGTGAGTCAATGAACAACTACAGATAATGTTTAGAACACGATCTGAGACTTGACAAATTGTACCCTGTTTTTGTGACTGAGGGTTCATATGAACATAGTTACTCTCGTTTCAACTTGTCATCTTAACATCTAAACAACTGACCTTGTAAAAAACTTTTCCAATTCAGTGTATAAAGAATAAGAGATAAAATAAAAGTAAATCTAAGTAAAAGCTAAATAAAAAGCCAATAATAATAAAGGTCTATAAATTACTGAAGAATTAGAAATGGTGCTGAGAATATAAACCAAAGAAGAGAACTCACATCTTACCATCTCCTTTCCTACACGGACACACAGATTCATTTGCCTATACCAGGAAGAACAGAACAGAGAGACAAGAGAATATGAGTCCATGCCCAAAATGACTAGTTCACCCAGATGGATGAGGGAGAGGACAGTACCAGAATGGAGGCATAACTAGAGAGAGAGAGAGAGAGAGAGAGAGAGAGAGAGAGAGAGAGAGAGAGAGAGAGAGAGAGAGAAATTTAACTCAAGTTGAATAGTTGAAACCAGATGTTGCTTCTACCCCAACTAACTTTTGTTCTTTCTACTGAACATGCAGCACTAATATTAGAGGACAGGAAAGTAGATGAAGTAAGCTATAAACTTCTATTGATTTCATAATTTGTCTTCATTTTATAGCCTTAAAAGTTCATTGAAATTTGTTTCAAGAAAAACCAGCTCTCTCTCAGGAGATAGGCACACTCTGTCCTTTCAGTTCATATTTAATGCAGAATCCCTTGGAAGAGTTGGAGTTTATAAACTACAAATTTGATACTTTTTCTTAGGATTCACTGAAGATTTACAGAAAGAGTCACAGTAAATGGCAGAAAATACTTACAAATCGTGGATGCTATCGGGCCATAGATGTAACGGGTTTCGTACCTAGTTGCGAGAACATCAGTAGCAATCCTTGCAACCTTCACCTGGAGAGGAAAGTGAAAGGGGATTGCAGAATGCTGTATGAATACAATATATTTACTATGAGTTAAAAATACATGTTACAGGCTATTTCCTACTCGAGGATTAGAATAGGACAAATGGTTTGAAAACATTGTCAAAGTGCAGTCCATCAGTTACATGGAGTTATATTGTGTTCTCTCTCTGTATCCTTTCCATTTCAAAAAGTGTGAGGATTTATTTCATGTATATGAATGTTTGACTGTCTGGCCTACATGAATGCACTAGCCACACATGGGTGCCTGGTGCCGTTGGTGGTCAGAAGAGGGCAACACACTCCCTGGAACTGAAATTACAGATGGTTGTGAGCCACCGTGCAGGTGCTGGGAATAAAGCTCCAGTTATCTGCAGGAACAAGTGCTCTAGATTGCAAAGTCATCTTTCCAGCCTGTTGTGTCCTTTCTTTGCACTCTTTTTGGTTTCAGATATTTGATCATTTCAAATTAAGTCTCTTCCATCTCTTTCTCTGTATTAGATCCTTTATTTTTATTTTAATTTTTAATAGGTCCTTTATTGGTGACAAACGTTATCTACTTGTGCTAAGAGAGAAAAGGTAGTTGACTCATTTTTGTTTTAATCTTCATTAACTGCACTCGTGTGTGTGTGTGTGTGTGTGTGTGTGTGTGTGTTTGTGTGTGCACACACATGCATGTACTACTTAGGATTTAACACAAAACAATATATGTTAGCCAAACACTTGACCACTAAACTACATGTCTTGCATGGCTTACCTGTCTTCAAAATGGTTCTATTATATTAGGGGTTCTTTTCTGACATTTTATCATATTGAATCAATTGTGTGTAGCAGGAGAATAATTGTTGGAATTAACATTTATGAATGTAGCTTCTAACATTTGTGCTTCAAATGTATTTTTTTAAATTGCTACACGTAAATGTAGGTAACTAAGAAATATATATTATTTAACATATGGATGAATTAATGTAGCTCCTGTGTAACAGCTTTTAATTTACTCAGAATGGCTTGTTCTATACATCTGTGTGCATTTTCATCTATACCATCCTTCCTAATAGTATGCATTTGTCTTACTTTATCTGTATAAATTAATGAACTCATGGTCCAGATTCTCAGCTAGATTGGATCATAAACAACAGCATGGTCACAAAATACTAGTCGATTTTCTTCATGTATGTACATAGGTGAAATTAATGGCTGCTTGAAATCCAGATGTAGCTATCATTAAATGTGGCAGTGGTGAGTACATCTGAGTGATGTCAAGATAAAAGTCATGATGCAATTCTTCTCTAGGTTGACTTTAGCAAGTGTCTAGGTCACAGAATTGATGTCATATGCCGGGTCTGTTGACTACTGTGGAATTTGGGATCCCAGACCCTGTATGCTGCTCATCTTTTCTCCTATGGCAACTCCAGATCGTCACTTATGTGTGCAGGCTAACTGTGAGTGCAGAGAGTTCTTCTAAAGCTTATGTGATCAATCAGATTGCACAGAAACAGAGATGGTGCTCAGTGGATCTGAAATGACACCACATTCTCACTGACAGAACACTGACATTCACAGTGTTCTTGGTTAGTGAAAGAATTACTACTTTTAGTTTATTAATGGAGAAAAATATCACGGGTCTTCTTAAATCTTGTGTTCAGAGGCTAGAACTAGCTTCTGTTCTTCCTGTTCAAATGGTCTTTTGCCCTGCATGGTTTTAGAGTATGACCCAAAGAAAGTATTAAAGACTACCTTATGAAGTTTTCTTAGAATCACATCAAATATGCGTTCACAATGACCCAATAAAAAATCTAAAGATCATGATTTAAACTACAGATAAACTTCATTGGTTATTTTTTTATAGTATTTAAAATATGAGGCCTTGGCATTGTGGCAAAACTGTAATTCTAGGATTTTGAAAGCTGAGACGGACAGATGGTGGGTATGAGGTGACGCTGGGACACATAGTGAGTTCAAGGCTAACCTGAATTCTACATAGTAAGACCCTTTCTCAAAAGAAGCAAAGAAACAAACTGAAGCATACCTCAAAGTTGATTCATAGACACACACACACACACACACACACACACACACACACACACACACACATATAAAGGGGGGGAGGGAGAGAGACTGAAAGTCAATGATGGGGTCAATGTACACACCACACACTTCTTTTTTTTTTTTTACATACCAGGTCCTGGTGGTTGGGTGGCAGTTTGAGGGTGTAGCCATAAGGAAATAACAGCATCTGAGAGTAGGAATGGAAGGTGATATATGCCTTGATTGAGTTCAGATGGCTTCGAATGAAGTTAGTAACAGCTTTTGTCTCCTTTTCAGACTCTGGTGCAGGTCCCCTGTAGACATTGTTGCATGGTTTGTCGGTGTTTGGGGAAGCTATAGAAGAAATGTGGATGTCATCAGAATGTGCTGTCTACTAGCTTCTCCACTGCCTGCTCTCATGCGGGTTCACTCAATGCTTAAAACATCAGGTATTTCCTGTTACACAATCACTAGGGGCCTGGTACACATATGTGCACAGACTGTCTGGGGGATAATTCTTAACCTAATTGCCCTCCTTTTCTAAGTCGTAGAAAAACAGTTCACAATCTTCTCAAGGCTCAGAGACAGATCCATACGAGCTCCCATTCAGCCCCAGCCTTGACTCTTGGAGAACTGGTGTAAATCACCTGTCTTGAGAATGAGTTTCTTCAGTTTCTTTCAGGAGAATTCTATTGATCAGGGTTAGCTGCTGCTATTTCAACATTCCTTATGGTGGAATAGAGCTAAAAGATGTGTTGGCCTTTTAGAAACCAAATTGGACAAAGAAGGAATGCACAAATCGGGGCAGAGAGGTGGTCTCCCTAAAGGTCTATAATGTAAACTTGTGGTTGGGTCGAAATGATCATATCATCTGAAGTAGCAGATAGGTCATTGTATTCTTATTAAATGTTTTTACTGCCTGCTGTCCCAAATGTTTTGTTGTTATTTATCTGAAAAATTACTACATATATAAATAATTGGTTTTAACAAGTATTTCTTAACTTCTATTAGATTAGGAGTGGGAAGGATCCAAGATCTCCCCAGATTACTTGACTTTTGTACATTTATTTTTAATGTTCTGCAAGAGGTGACTTGATAGACACATAACATCTTCTCTCCACTTCCTCCCACCTTCATAACTTTCCTAGGCTATTGATAATTATCTTCCACTTAACAGATAAGGAAGTCAGCACTCTCTCAGGAGATCTCTATTTTTGCAGAAATAAGTAGGTGGTTTATTTAAACTCAAGGTCTAAACGTAAAGCAAATTTCTTGACACCAAATCTTCAACTCACAGTCCCAGGAGACATCAAAGTTCCTGTTGAGGTCAGTGCCGATGCAGGTAGAATTTTGGTTCTTGGAACGGTTTTTTCTCCACATTCGATCCTGCCAGAAGGGAGAACAGAGGGAGTATACATGGTCAGTCGCCACTTTCCATGGTCACTGCCTCAGACTCTCTTTGTAGCGGCCTACAAGTTTATGTGAAATCTCTGTAGTTAACTTGAGCTCCTTTATTATCAAGGAATGTTGTTTTCCTACAATTTCTAATATTTTCAGAAACATAGTTTTAATGTTTTTAATCATTGATGAAAAATTTCAGTAAGCTTAACAGTGGCTGATTAGGTGGCTCTATGACCCAGTGTAGGAGAATGCTAGGGTGCTGAAGTGGGAGCAGGTGGGTGGGTGCAGCAGCACCTTCACAGAAGCAGAGGGTTTGTGGAGGGTGGAGGGAAACCTGGGAATGGGGATAACATTTGAAATGTAAATAAATAAAATAATCAATAGAAAGTTTTCTGTATTAGAAAACGTCCATTAGATGCATCAAAAAAGCAGCAAAATGTTCATATTATTTTAGTGACACTTGTGCAATCAGAAAATCAAGGTTGATCAATGAACAGAGCATAGGAAACACGGGCGTGCTCAGCCTGAGTGGTACTCAGCTCTAAACGGGCTGTTTGTAATCATCTTTCCCGGGAGGCTGAGGGATCTATGGGGGAAAAGATAGGGAAGATTGTGAAGAGCCAGAGGTGGTAGATGAGTTCCAGGTAACTGTGTTTTTAGACACAACAGGGCAGGTACACATCGTGTGAAGTCACAGTGACACAACACTATGCAATGGATCTGCACGAGCTCAAGCCAGAACAAAATTTCAGCATGGGGTAGGGAGGTGGGCATGAAGTCCATGCCTAACTGAGGATCTGCTGAGGTTTTGTTGCTGCTGGGAGAGGGAAAGTACGTTTCCTTTAATGGAGTGATGCAGTATTTCAAGCACTCTGGGCAAGCCCCACGCTCAACAACAGTTGGATAACAGAAACTGGTCTCTATTTTTTTTTTTTTTAAGAGAGAGAAAACATAAAGTTGGGTCAGTAGGAAGGTAGGGATGTATCTTGGAATTCGAGAAAGGGGATTGATTAAGATCAAAATATACTGTATAAAATTCTAAGTGATTAAATAAAACATTTATTTAAAAAAATAGAAAAATACATTTTTTTTCTGAATTGGAAATCAAGTAGCTACCCAAACATTCAACCTAATAAGCAACAATAAATGTGCATTAAAGCCAGTGATGAATATATTACTTAAATGCAGCAATTGTATGTAGAGCATACCTGTTTCCATGACCAAATGTATCCATCTACATTGAAAACAGGCAGAACGTAAAAATTCATCCGGTCCAAAAGTTTAGTCATGATTTTGTTTTTTCCATAACTCTTGGCTGCCTAGAGGGGATAAGAAGTTAGGCTACTATAGAGAAAGCTAGAGTCTATGAACCATAGCTACCACTGTTTGAGTTGTTTCCAAGGTTAAGTGACTTTAAACATTTTTTAAGGTCTATAAAATAAATGACCCATATAGATTATAGGAAAAACCCACATCTTAAAATACAGGACCATGTACTGAAATGGACATTATTTAAAGGTTCACTGAATTATCTATCAAGACTTAAAGCTGCCAGATGTAACCTGATTAACCAGATCCACAGAAGAAACAGAGCCAAGTGGAAATGAATAGCACTAAGTACTTGAGCTCAATCTCTCATGCCCTTAAATTAATATAGATCAAGCCTGTGAGCACAGGGAGACAGGAGCACTGGAGAGGGTTCGTGAATAGTCATACAGATGATTGGAGAAGAAGGCCTTTATAGTGCTGTGCATTTAACCTACATTCTTGTGCACACTAAACAAGCTCTTTTCTGCTGGGCCATAATTCCAACCAAAGGAGCTCACGTGTGTTCGTGTGTGTAGGTAAACCTATGTGCACCTGTATGTGAAGGCCAGAGGGTAACAGAAGCTTTAGATGACTGCCTTAATTTCTCTTTATTCTCACTGACCCCAGAGCTTGACAACTTGGTTAGCGTAGCTGCCAGCAGGGCCAGGGTTCTCTGCCCCTCCCCAGTCCCTTGTCAGTGCTAGAATTAGAGGCATGTGCTCTGCCCAGAATTTATGCATAGATGCTGAGGGCTGAATTCAGGTACTAGTGCTTGTCTCTTTAGCACTTTACTGACGCAGCTAGCTCTCTGGTCTCAGAAAATTAACAAAAACCCCTGGCAGTGGTATAGGCCTCTGAGCAATCACAAAACTCTGGGTTCAATTTTCAGCAATCATAAGATAATAATTCAAATGTCACAAATTTAGAGATTGACCTGTCAGTTCTTCTAGTTTTCTGGTGTAAATTCCTATAACTATCTGAGCAATAAAGTTCTCCAGAGCTCCCAGGGACTAAAACACCAACCAATGACTACACATGGAGAGACCTGTGGCTCCAGTTACATATGTAGCAGAGGTAGAGGATAGCATTGTTTAGCATCAATAGGAGGAGCGGACTTTGGTCTAGTGAAGGCTCCTTTCCCCAGAGTAGGGGAATGCCAAGGCACTGAGGTGGGAGAGGGTGGTTAGGAGAGGGAGCACCTTCATGGCAGCAAGGGAAGAGGGGGTGGGAGTGGGGGGGAAAGGAGATAACATTTGAAATGTAAATTCAAAGAATATCTGCTAAAGGAAAAAAAAATCTTAAACACAATACAAAACAACCCCCTTCTCATTCTTGGAAAATTCCTCTCAAGAACACCTGTACTAAGAACATGTGTGTGTATGTGTGTGTGTGTGTGTGTGTGTGTGTGTGTGTGTGTGTGTGTGTGTGTGTGTAAGAGAGAGGGAGGGAGAGACAGAGAGTAGAAGAGGGAGGGAGAGGTGGGAGGAGGAGGGAGAGGGAAAGGAAGGAAAGAGGGAGGGGGAACAAAAAGGGGGAGGGGTGGGGAAGAGGGAGAATAGGGGGAGAATTGTGAATGACTCAGTATGTCTCCCAGAATGGCCTCAATCCAGTCCCCCTGCCTACTATTGCTGTCCCATTGTGATTTTAGGCACACAGGACATTTCTTGCAGTCATAAAGTTTTATGCTCCTTTGAAAGTTAAGAGGAGCTTTTGGCCTCCAGTTTGGAGAAGCAAAACAACCAAAGTTATAAGTCAATACTCTACAGCATCTTTCCTAGTGAACATTTCTGTGGCTCAACAACCATATCTATTTTTATAAAAACAAGTCATTTCTCAGTTGAAAGGAAATTAAGTAGGAAAATCCCAAATTCACGCATGACCAATGAAATGCATAAAGCAAAATTAAATGTTTATTTTCTGAGTTTATCAGATGAAATTTAATATGTAGTTTACAATATGAAAGGGGATTCAATTTTTACCTACTTAACTGCAGGATAATAGTCAGTTGCTTTCATATAAACTCTCAGGTGAAGTTTACAAGTTTGAAGGGAGATATAATTTCTATAAAAGCAACAAGGTTGAACAAAACTCAAGCCTTGTATGTACTGACAGAGGTAAATGTAGACTTCTCCAATTAGGTGGAGTGCTTCACAGTTGGAAAGGGGTGTTGTCAGTCAGTAAGACGTTGGAGACTGGTCAGAGAGATATTAATTGTGGTTGGTTCATCAGTAAGGCATTTGGGACTGGTCATAGAGATTTTCCATTGTGATTGGTCCACTTACCTGATAGACAAACCACTGACAGAATGCTGGGGAAACCCATTCACGTGCATGGATGCCACAGTCCATAAAGATAGCCCTTCTTTCTCCATCTTTTTTCCCAATCTAGTAAAATAAGGGATTATTTTTGTACTGGTTCAAATATCAGTCCATTGTCAATCAATAGTTCATCTTCTCAAGCAATTATTTTTCTTGTTTGTCGTTGAACACAAACCATGCTTATGGGGACTGTCTCCAGGGAAGATGATGACAGCTATCCTGTCTATTCATAGTTCATCTCTGTTACAGGATACTTTTTCAGGAAATTATCTAAGGTTCAGAGCTGCTTTTAGGGTTTTAAAAAACAAACAAACAAACAAACAAATAAAAAAGCACCACTGTCTGGTGCTGGAGAGATAGTACTTGCTGCTCTTGCAGAGGACTTGAGTTCTGATCACAGTGTTTAATGGCTCACAACTACCTGGAACTCCAGATTCAAAACAACCAATATCCTCCTTCTGCCTCCCAGGGTACTCACATGTACACATCCATATGCACACACACACACACACACACACACACACACACACACACAAATACATCCTTTATAAATCAAATACATCTTCACAAAACATAATCTAGTTTCAGTGAGAAGGCTCAGTTGATAAAAGCACTTGTTGCTAAGCCTGATTGAATTCCTATGTCATTCCAGGATGCCACATGAATCCCAGCACTCCTGAATTTTAGGTCAGCCTGTAGCAAACTAAAACTTGTGTCAAAAATATCCAAGTTCCCTCAAAATTAAAATAGCAATAAACTATATTGTCTTTCTTATTCTGACATTAATGTTCTGTGTTGAGATTTGGATTAGGAAGCTAGTTTGTAAACTGTATTTAGCCTGGTCCAGTCATAGACTGGGTTACCTGTTGTCTGAAGGGCTTTTGTTTTAAATGGAGTTCAGATTTATTTGGGTGGTTGAAGACACTAAGTGAGTAAAGACATAAGATATGAATACCTTTCTAATTGTTAATGAGCTGCCCAGGGAGCAGAGTCCTGGGGTGTACAGAGTCTGATAGTGCATTAACTGTGAGCTCTGGCACATAAACTGCCTCTCTGGTGTGACACATGGGTGAGAGTTAAGATTTCCTGACTTCTGTTCACTAGTTTCATTCCATTTCAGTGGACTTGGAAGGAGTGTGTAGACAAACACACTGCGGACTGGAGTTGTAACACAGCTACCCTGTGAAATAGGTTTGCTCAGTTTGCAATCTCTAGCAGGTACTTGCTTCTTTTTTGATTGTGTGGAAAATGTTGATACTTATATTCTTAAATTGATGTTCAGAGTTTCAGTATTCCAAAAATAATGTGTTTTGAAACTTCAAGTTAAGCTTAGCTGCCGCAAAGTGACTTTCATGTCCATGTTTTGAAGTAACAAATGAAGTAATGGTTCTTCAATTAGTTTTACCTTGAGAACGTATAATGGATTATCTTCAACAGTTGATCCAATTTTAATCCTTGAAACCATTTCAGGATGTTTTTCTACCATTTTTTCAGTCCAAGAAACAATCTTAAGAACAAAATCAAATTTGAAGAATTAAAATGAAGGAAAATTGCCTAAGGACCAAGGCAGAAAGTAATTTAAAAACATGACAATACACATTGCACAACTTACCTTGCCCCAGTCATTGTATTTTGCATAACTGTGCCTGCCTGCAATTTCATCTTTCACATCAAACTGCTTGTCTATCTCTTCTTGTAAGTCATGTATCAGAATTCTGTTTGACAGAAGAATGATAAAATACACTTATCACAAGAAAATTTTATCATATGAAGGAGAACATTTTATCTTTCATTTGCAGGAAAATGCCTTTTCCTCTCCTTTATCTGAAATAAAATCCCTTCCTCAATTCTCTGCCCCAGGCATCTCCATTGGCGAAGCCACTGATGGCTTCTGACACCCCATCTATCTGAGCTATGCTGAGCTTTATGGCAGCTTCGGACTCATGCTGCTACCCAGAACTTTAAACAGCTTTCCCCAGAAGTAGAGATTGTGGTAAACATACATTATGCATAAAACTTTGAAGAGTTTGTATGTAAAATATTTCACCAACGAATCTAATATTAGATATAAGATTAAATAACAGCATTTGGGGGGTACATTTAGTTAAATAAAATTAATTATACCCATGGCCTTCCTACTTTACAATAAAATACTAGCATGTTTGAAATCATACATGTGACTCATACTTTATCACTATAATGTTCCGATCCTTCTCCAAAGCACACATGTGCATATATGTACCACACTGCACAAATCTACAGAACGCAATTGTATTATTTTAGCTTTTGAAACTTGGGATGAAACTCAAATAACAACAATGATGGTAGTGAAGCTGGCGTCTTAGCTCTTAGCACAAGGTCACTTTGTCTTCACAAGAGATGTTCTGACTTCACGGAACTGATAAAACCCGATGCACATTGTGTTCAAACACCTTGCCTAATGATAGAGGTAGGATATGGCTAGGGGGCTTTTGAGAGGGTGAAAAGTTATCAGGAGGGTGACACTGTTGGTGTCAAAGAGAAGAGATGGTGTTCATCTCTTCTTGAGTCAACACATCTCACTATTTCAGGATCTCACAGACCGACGTCTGCCTGTGTTTAATTCTCAGCTCTGACCCTTATGCCAGACTTCTCCCAAACACATCAAACTTCCTACCCCCCATTTTTCTCTTCTACTCTGTCCTAAATTTAATACGGGCCAGATTCTTCTTCATATGCATTATTAGTCCTGTCAATATGATTACCACTTAATTAACGAGGAAATTATTGCTCAGAAAGATTATATATTTATAATTCGTAACTTTTAAACATTTGTTTATTTGATTGTTTTATGTGTAGAAGGGAAACTTACAGAGGTCAGTTCTCTCCTCCCATTTGGACTTCTGGCATCAAACTCAGATAATCAGACTTAGTGAAATCCTTCACCCACTCACCCACATTGCTAGCCCTGCAGTTAAACTGTCTTTGTATTTGGAGTTGGGAATTAGAACCCAAAAATGCTTCAGCTTGGTTTTAAAAGTGCGGTTTTCAATATGCACACAGATAATTTAATGCAATTTTGTTTATTTGTCAATTTACTACCCAGGTTCATGAACTTATTTTTAAACCCATGTAGTAGGGAACTGTATTTACATATGTCAAAATTTAATCCTGAGAGTATAATACCTCCTGGTTCTTGCTTTCAAAATATATTTTGTCAGAATAATTTTAGAAAATAAAATAATCAGAAAAGTGGTTTCTGGATAAAAATTTTGATATTAAATTATGGATACCTTTGAGAAGAATTGTACTAAAATTGCACTAAAAAGCTGTTTTGATACTTCAGCAGAGTTTTATATATTTTGATTACCATTTCATGTATTTTAAAAGTAGTCCTGTAAGTGGTATTTTCTCTAGTAAACTTTTAAATTGGTTATTATTCATATGAAATACATTTGTTCTGGTTACATTTATGTATTACCCATCTTAATGGCTTTGAAATTTTATTGGCATCTTACTTTTAAATATTAATTATATATTCAGATATATATCCAAACGCACTTACTTTCTCTTTGAGTAACTGCATTTTCTCTTTTTTTACTTTTCTCATTACTATTTCTTTGCTTTATTGTGTTGGTTAAATTGTTAAAACAGAAAAATAATAGAACTGGAAGAGAGCATTATTCTTTTCTCTTTTAAAATTCTCCTTTTGATAGAGAAACCTATCTCTTACCAGTAAGCATGATGTTAAATGCTATTTGGGACTGATATAGAAGGGTCTACTTAGATGATCCTCATATTATTACTACTCATTAAGGCAAAGTTGCATTGATGTCTATTACTGATTCCTGAGTATATTAAATACTATATTATAGACACAAGAGCTTTACAAGCATCCCATTTTGCTCCTTTTACATACAGTCTTGAAATCCATGTTTAACCTAAAAGGAATAGAAAGAATCATGGTGGAATGACTTGCTTAAAAACAAACCATATTGGGTCAACCTATCTGACTACAGGGAATAGTACATTGTCTTAGATGTTGGCTCACATGGTCCAATACATCTTGGTAGCTACTGTAGCCTATGAGGACTTCACTCTCTTATAATACACTATGAAATTCATGATTAGAAAGGAATTTTTTTTAAAACACTGAACTAGTCAATATATTGTATTTTGAAGTATAGGGAATGGTGCATTATGATATAAACATTAAAGAACAAATTGAAATTTTTTTTGGAAATACTCTTCATGTCTAGATTATGGTACTTGTTAGATCTATAAAAAAGGCAGCATCCTGCTTTTGCTAATGAGATGACACCTTCCATCTGTTAGCAGCAAACCCTGAATTCAGGACGGTGCTATGTGTTCTTTAATGTGTTCTGTAATTTTTCAGTGATCATCTGTGATCATTTAGTGATCTAATAAGATAACAACAGCTTATGTTCAAATGCCTTTGGTTTTGGTCCCCAGTTTTATGCTTGATGCTAAATGTGACCTTGAGCAGTAGTTTATTTTTCTGACCTTCATTTTTCTCCCTTTTTGTAATGGGACCAAATACATCCCCCAAGATTTTGAAGATGTATGAATAGATAGTGAGATGTCTTCATCCTCCCTTAGTTCTCCAGCGAACCTCAGAACAGTGAAGGCGAGTTTCACAGCTGATAACTACTGTTCAGAGTTCATACCCTTTAACTATATTTGATTATCTGTATTCATGTGACTCCATACCCCCTACAAAAACAATTTCTGATAATTAGTTGAAACACTGCAGATGTTCTCCACGTAGTTTGTTCTACATTGGCTTATGGATCTGGCTCTGAGGCAGAACTTAAGTGTGGTATAGTCCTGATTAGAATTAGGACCAAACAACATTAATGATGTGAATTCTCATTATCAGCCCTGACAGAATTATTATTTACATCATATTTAACTCACTGTATGCTTAGCATTTTTCTTATGAATTTTCGACCCCTGAGGATGTAAAAGTTTAAGAGCAATTCTGGAATCCCATGGGGCATGTTGTGCTAAAACTCCCAGGAAGTCTGAGGAGAAGTGAAATTATGTTTTGAGGAGTTGTCACAGATATAATTAATGACCTCAGTCTCTAAAGAGAACAAATGGTGTTTGTTCCAGCAGCTTCAGTAGAAGTGGGATAATCAACAAAAGGAACATTTGTGATGCCAGAGTCCGAGTCACAGTTCAAGGCAATATTAACCAGTCACAGAACCTTATATCAAAGAGAATTTTTAGACATAATACTGGTCTATTTGACTTTCAAGTATATGGCCATGCAAGTATATAAAAATACAGTCTTCCACAAATTCACGAGGACACCATTGATGAAATGGACTACAAGTTAAGCCTAAGACTGGGACTTATGATCTAGGGACAGATGTCATGTTTGTGAGCCCACCTACTAGCTAGAAGCCAGGTTTAGCAGAGGGAATCGAATTACCTTCTCTCAAATACTATTTCTTAGATTCATCTACTTTGAAAAACATTCTAATTCTAAATGTAGAAAAAAATGATAAGTAATGATCTATCACTGTGGATTTAATAATATACACAGGCAAAGTTTATCAGGCACTGTGCTTATATATTGACATCATTTTCAGCAACAGTGGTTGTGTACTATTATCACATCTTATATATAGGGTTCTGGAGGACCTTAAATCTATTTCAAAATTGCCATAACCGAAAGTGCTTGAGTTGGAATTTTGAACCTACAATGTGTGACTCTGTTGACATTGTCAGAACCATTACACCACAGTGGGGTGAGAGCTCCGTACATGGCCACTGGGTTATAGTCTTCTTGGTTTTCAGAAAGTTTTGTAAGGTTTTCTTGTCCCACTTTTCCCATGGATGTTTGTTTTCAAAGTCAGCGAGCCCCCACTTGGTTTTGGGAAGGGACTAGATTCAATTTTAAGGCTACTTTTAGAGAGTATCAAAGAAAGACAAGAGAAGCATGGACCAGCGTTTCCGTGCTATGAGCACGAGTATGCATGCATGTGTGTATGTGTGTGTGTGCACATGCATATGAGTGTGTGCATGTACGTATGTATGTATGTATGTATGTGTGTGTGTGTGTGTGTGTGTGTGCGTGTGTGTGTGAGAGAGATGGTATCATTGTTAGGGTGTTTTGTACAACTGTTCTAGGTTTTCTTGGTGCTCATGTTAAACCTATTTTAAAAACATGTTTTCAGGTTTCTGCACAATTGAATTTGGCAACATCCTAATTGGGTTACCACGTACATTAAACTCTGGATTTGTGACATAGATTCCTTAATGTCTGTGGCATATCATATATTTGAAAATGAACATTATGGCATAGACTTGTTCTGTAGAGGGAGGAAGCATATCTGATAGGAGCCTTCAGTTCTCTGTCGTACTGAATGTGTTTGTGTGTGTAAGCGTATATACACATGCATATTAATGGCCTTTCCTCCTGAGCTAATAGAAGGAACCAACCAGCCAGAAGCCATCTCTCTCCATGGAAACCATGTGAAACAGCTCCCTTTGTTACCTCCATTTACAATAGTGCCAAATACCTGATTAGGATGAACCTGAATGCAGGTGGCTTTGCTTCAGAATCTTTCCCCCTTCACATCTACCACATTCTTCTGTTTTTGTTTGTTAAAATGTATCATATACAATCACATGAAAAGAACAGCTTAAATGCTTACATTTCTTTATTTCTATAGTTGTCTTCTCGAGACAATAAAATAAAAAATGGTAATCAATAATTATTACAATAATATTTTTTTATTTTAAAAACTAGGAATAAGAATGTTTTCATACTTTTTAATAAACACATTTCCTTATCATTTCAAGCAATGTTTTTATTTATTGTATTGTACAATATTATACATCTAATTAAGCTGTAGGGAGACATACTTCACCTTACTCAGCAATACATCATAGAGTCAATAATTTTTGCCTCAGCAGGAGGAAATAGCTCCTTTGAATTAAATCATTAAGTTGTACAGTGAAATATGATATAGTAAGTTAAAAAAGAATGAGGTCGTGTTTATTGGTATCTAACATGAGGGCAGCATGGTGAGGTTAGAACTGTGTCCCCCAGTGCCGTCAGAGTGTTTCAAGGTATAAACACAGTTTATTTTCTAAATCGTGAATTGGTTTATGATATTCATGACAATTTTTTTTTTGTTAGTGTCCATGGCCCCAAGGGTCAGACTGATATATGGCTCATGGTTGTTGTTAAGTCAAATGTCAGTTCCTTTTACTGTTCTGTGGGCCAGAATGAGTCATTTTGTAACTTCAGTTATTTAAAATTCTCTCTTCCACAGTTTTATGCTTTATTTTTGTTTTGATGATGTCAGTTTTCTCTCCAAGAATATGATTTATTGATTGGTTATATTCTCTTTCTATCTAATATGTATGGACACACACACACACACACACACACACACACACACACACACACACAAACACACATGCAGGGTGATGGCCACTACCCATAGGTCACATAGCTCATGTATCCTAGGCTGACTACCAGTCAGTGGTAATGATGTGCCTGCCCCTGCTTACGTTATCCTGCTGGTTCACATCTGCACTATGGAGCAGATTAGAACACATTTAAAATAGAGTGTGAACTGTCAATCACCCTATCACCTCTACAAACACACCCCAGTAGTCTGAAAGAAGCTATGAATTTTATCTTGTATAGATAGCATTTTAGCATTTAGCAGGCCCAATTTAAAAACATCTCTATTGTACGGATGGAACTGGAAAATATTTTGCTGAATGAGGTAACCCAGACCCAGGGGGATAAATGCCAAATGCCATGTGCTGTCTTTTATTTGTGACACCAAGTTCTAACTGTTTAGATGTGAGTACATAACCTAGAATAATTTCAGAAGTCAGAAAAGTAGAAAGGGAGAGGGAACAAGTAGGGAAAAGTGCCTACCTGGGGAGGGTAGAAGGAGAAGGGACAGAAAAAGAACACCAAGAGTATTTGAAGAAGCCATAGGAATAAAACATTGTTTTATAAGATTACTTAAACACACCCACAGAGTTAATATAGAGTTAGTGGAGTTCTGCCACATGAGGTGATAATGGTCCCCTGCAAGGAGCCTCAGACTAACCAAACCCCCAGTGCTGTTGGTCAAGTGGTCCAAGGCACCCCCAAAGCAATATATACTATTGCCATTGCCCTTGGTTGGTTCCCAGAACTTGAAGGTAAGAGTGACACTACACACTACAGACAGAGGACTTGGTACAACTGAGATGAAACTGACATGGAAACATTCTCCATGAGATGATCCTTTTACAGTATCAGGAGGTGTTGTGCAGGCTGCTATAGGAGAGAGAAATTCAACAATCCTACCTGGCTGTAAACCTATCACCCCTAACAATGACCACCGGGCAAGGCAAGATATCTCACAATAGTGATGATTTAGCATAGTCACATTTTATCTTTCTGCCTTTCCTTTCCTTTCCTTTCCTTTCCTTTCCTTTCCTTTCCTTTCCTTTCCTTTCCTTTCCTTTCCTTTTCTTTCCTTTCTTTTCCTTTCCTCCTTCATTCCTTCCTTCCTTTCTTCTCCCTTACTTTCTCTTTTTGGTAGGGTTTTGATAGTACCTAGTCAATCTCTATGTAGTCCTGGCTGTGCTGGAATTTTTTATGTAGACCAGATTGTTCTTGAACTCACAGAGATCATTCTGCTTCTGCCTCCAGAGAGCTAGGATTAAAGGCACAGGTCACCATGTCCGGCCAATTGCACTTTTATTTTAAGGGTTAATAATAACTGTTTTGTTGGACTTAAAGCCCATTCAGCAGGAGGGAGTTCATGTTTGGTTCTGTAGACCCATGGTTGGAGAGGTCATAAACCTTAGAAGAGTCATTCCCAAGCTTTCTAATGCCATGATCTTTTAATATAGTTCTTCATGTTATGGTGACCCCAATCATAAAATTATTAGTTTTTGCTTCTTTGTAACTGTAACTGTGCTACTGTTATTAATTGTAGTGTATATATTTTTGGAAAGAAAGGTTTGCCAAAGGAGCCATAATAGGTAGACAACCACTGACCAAGAGAACAACCTATTACTGCCATTTTCCTAAATCAATATAGTTTCCTAGTATATGCTAAGCCTATATGCTATGCATACACCCATAGATAGATTTTTACCTCTCACTAAAGAAGTTTCATTTTGCAAGCGATGGAGACTTAGGAAAGTTCATGGCTGGTCACCATTATAGCGAATAAGTGACTGCGGGCCTTTTTGCCTCAGTTTGACCATCTAGAATATATATTTTCTACCTAAGGCTCAGGAGTATCTTAGGAGAGAGGGAAGAAGGACTATAAGAATTGAAGGACCCTGACACCCAATGCAAGATTGTAACTTCTAGACACAACAGGTTTGCCACGAAATTTGTGAAGTCTTAACAATGTAGTTGCCTATACAATATTTGCATAATGGATGGGACAAATTTCACATGGCCCACCACTAGATGAAGATCTACAAGAAGCCAATACCTGCTGATCAAGGAATTACCACATTTCTTCAGGGATGAAGCCTGTGATAGGTTATGTAGTCCTATGTAGTCATTCCTAACTACATGTACACACAAGCAACACTTCGTGGACTCAGTAAGGGTGTGACTGTGTGTGTATGAATAATGATTACAGAAGATGAAGTCATGAATTCCAGAGGGTGTGGATAGTAGTATATAGGAAAAGTTGGAGGATGGAGAGAGGGTTGGAAATGAATGAAAATCAGTGGACTCATGTATAAAATCCAACCACTGATACCTTAAAGACTTTTAAAAAAATCCTAAAGATTTTAAGGTTACCAAAACTCTATGAAATATAGATAAATATTTGCCCAGGACTTACTCATAATGCATTTTATGTTGTTCCAAGGTAGACTGGATCGTCTGAGATTCCTTCTCACTAACTCGGAAATCCACAGTCATATTAACGTGGATCTCATGGATGGCATCTGGATACCAGAAGTCAAGCTACAAGACAAGACCATTGTTAACCGTGGCTTGTTTGTTTGCCAAACACACACACATATGTTTAAAATGCTGAGTGTGGCTGTGTATACCTGTACCTTTAGAAATTTGGGATATAAAAACATAAGGATTCTGGGACTTGCTGGGTTCAGTGAGAAATCCCTTCTTAAAGGAATAAGGGTGAGTGATAAAGGCAGTTGTTGATTTCTCTGTCCTCTGCTTTTATTTGGGCATCTATACACTCCCCCACACAGGAAGGGAAACACTACATGGCACACAAAGATACTATGCCCACACTGGCCGTGCACCATAATGGGATGTAAGGTTCTGTGTAACTATTAAGCCAATGGAAATCTTTTATTTTATTTGTTTTACAAATTTAAGAACTACTGAATATAAAGTAGTAGGAAAGAAATCATCTGTACTAACTAACATTTTAGGGCAATGTATTTACTACAGCAAATAGAAGAGATAACTCTTTTGATTAATTGTGCTTTGCTGGCTGTGAACATGATTATTTAATAATTGATTTGGCCACAGTTGGCAGTAATCCAGCTTTTACAACTTTCTGGCTCCTCCCATGAATTTCTCTATGAATTATAGAATTCTGGTAAGGTTTGTATCTGACAAGAAGGTATGATTTATTAACCTTGTTTTTTAAACTTTACTATTTTAGTAGAATGTTCTTGATCAAATCACTGAAACTGATTATTTTTCAATGTGCATTAAAAAATTAAAATTAAAAACATGTAGCTAGTAGGCTTCCCTGGTGGGTACTATAGATGTATTGAGGTGGATATATGTCCTGAGACATCCTGAGATATCATAAGTGCTGTGCCTATAGCTGGAAATTTCAGCAAACTGAGTATATGAGCCCACAAGGACAGCATTTAGGTTAAAATAGATTGAGAAGGTTCCAGCTCATAAGTTTCTTTAAAATCACAGTCAATTCTGAAAGTCAGTGAAGTACAAATTCCCAGTTTGGGAGATGTGAAGATAATGTTCAGTCTCCACCATCTCATCCTGCCTGAGAGATGTGAGGGTGCTACCCAGCCTTTCTTATTTCACCGAGATTGAGGTATGGTCCAAGTCACTGTGGATGTCTCTTAGTAACATCACACTTCAGGTTTTGGGCGGTTCAATATGGGACAACATGAGGATTTTACTGATTAACCAACATAGCCATTTACTTTGAAGCATCATAGAATAAGTTAAACACATCAGGAGTTAGTTTATAGGCTAGATGTCACAATATCTGTGTGATAGCAAAAAAACAAATGTGGAGGAAGAATTTCATGTTCAAAGAACTGTTGTGAACATTTATAGATTAGCAAGCATATAGGTGGGCCATCTTGTAGGGAAGTTATGAGGAGGTTTTATGTGCTAGGCAAAGCTGCAAATAAATATTTCTGTCATGTTAACTTACAGACATGGAAGAAGCAGGACATCCCACCCAAAAGAACAAGGCAGTTTCCTACAGGAGATATTGACCGATTTGTCTTGTAGAAACAGGAAGACTTAGCCACACAAAGAATTAGAAAATAACATTCCTTGTGAAAAAAGGATAAAAGGTGGGTGAAGTTGTGATGTCTGTGGATCTCCAGGAATAAGAAACAGGGAAGAGGGGTAGCCATATGGTCAATCATGGAGGACTCTGGCTACACCAACCACCCCAAATGCTTTGATAGTTTTTTTTTTTCTTCACAGAAGGCCCTTTTTTATCCGTTGCTATGCCTGCTGAGTGATGTTTTTACGGGTAGAGAGCAGGTGATGATCAACTACGTGTCACAGAGGGTGACCTGTGAGCTTCTGTTACTTGCTTAAGGCCACAAAGCCACCATAGAACGAGGATTTGAACCCTTCCATCTGTCTTTGAAGAACATGCTGCCCTCTAGACATTTTCAAATGTGGAAGCGCGGCTGTCAGGTTTAAAGATCAGATTGCAGTGGACAAGTGGCTTTGTGGGAGGCAGAAATGAAATGCTGGACATGGGGGTTCTAGAGAAGAGACACTGGATTGTTCCAGTCTGAGGCAGTCCTGAGCAGCCCAGAGGCGACGATCATGTGGGTGTGGAGCATACTTAGAAATTAGAATAGGCAGAACTTCTGACTGGTTTGAAGGAAGAGAAGAATGGAACGAAAGCCGGGCTTAGTTCTGGGTTTAAATCCGTTGTGTAATGTTGACACTTTCAGTCACTAGCTTTTAATGGCAGGTTCACTGTTTTAAGGGCATTACATTGTAAATCTGCTTCTAAATATGAAACAAGAGTAAGGTGACCTCAACAAGCTGACTTGTCTAAAAGGAGTGGCTGAACCCATGATAGAAAGATGTTCTTTTTGTTGGATTTTAAGATACTGCTTTACACTTATTAATCTCTTTTGAAAGTGTGCTCACTGTTGGCAAGCTAATGTTAGCCAGTACTTTAGTCTCCCCAGACTGTACTTGAACAGTCGTCACCAGGAGAAGTTGGAGAGGATGTTGGGGGTGGGGAGATTCAGAGTACAGACTGGAGTAAAAGGGGCAATGAGAAAGGTGCCAAGACCGTCCTTTGTTTTATAGATTTATTTTAGAGCTGTTGCTTCTAAAGCCAGAAGGAAAAGCAGTAAATCATAGAAAAAACAAAAACAATAAACAAAAAACAACCCCACCCCCAAAAAACCCAAACCCCAAACCAAACTAAACCAAACCAAACCAAACCAAACCAAAAAAAAAAAAAAAAAAAAAAAACAAAACAAAACAACAACAACAACAACAACAACCAAAATTTAAGCAAGGTGCTGGCTCCTGGCCAAGTTATCCCAATGGTTTCTGTCATTTTTCCTGTTTGTCAACTTTTCATAGTCCATGGGGGCATTGAAGATAAAATAAAAGGAATATCTCTTAGAGAATAGAAAAGAAAGATGTAAGACCCCCCTGAATGTTTTACCTCAATGCTTTGGGTCAAATCCTTCAAGACCCTGGCTTGCTTTTCATCCTGGAGTTTCACACGGAACACCTTCTCCCTTCAAGAAGATAAAAGACAGAAATCAAAGAAACAGAAACTCGGTGAATTTTAAAGACACATTCCTTAATTCTTTCTTCACCCCAGACCATAGGAAGGGAAATTTACCTGTCAAAGTGGACAGGAGCAATTGCAAGTGTGGAGGAGAGGACGCCCATAAGCAAGAAGAGCCTCATGGTTTTTCTCTGCTGGATCTGACCCCTTTACAGGTTTTATACCTCGGCTTTTATCTCAAGAAGCAGCTGACTTCCTCTGGGGTTCCCAGGGAAGAACAGTCCTCCCACCTCCCACTTTTACAGTTGGGAGGCGGCAGGCATGTGAATGCCCAGACCCCTCTCTTCTTTCTTAACAATAGGAAATAGATTCTTCTCCAAAACGGATCAGGAAGAAAATCCCTTTAGCAAGCAGTTTTCCCAGGGTGATAGGATGAGACTATCCACAGAGATATCCCTGTTTGTTCTAAAATACGAGCCTCTCAGTAAGCTTGAATTAAGCAGCAGATAAAGCATTTGCATAGGCTTTAAATACAAAACATATTGAAATGGAGTTCGTGCATGCTGTGACATATGTGTGGAGACAAGGGGACAACTTACATAGAGAACATGTTCTATTCTTCTGTCATATGGGTCTTTGGGGATTGGACTCAGGTCATGGGTCTTGGTGGCAAGTGCATTTACCCACTGACCCTCTGCACTGGCCTCTATCCTACATTTTGAAAGGTACACTTATAACCTCAAATGAATTTGAGTAACTGCCATAGTTTTTGGTGCATAGTTTTACACAAGTTATCATTTCTTCTTCTTCTTCTTCTTCTTCTTCTTCTTCTTCTTCTTCTTCTTCTTCTTCTTCTTCTTCTTCTTCTTCTTCTTCTTCTTCTTCTTCTTCTTCTTCTTCGTCTTCTTCTTCTTCTTCTTCTTCTTCTTCTTCTTCTTCTTCTTCTTCTTCTTCTTCTTCTTCTTCTTCTTCTTCTTCTTCTTCTTCCTCTCTTCCTCATTCTCCTTCTCCTCTTTCTGCGCCTTCTCTTCTTTCTCTTCCTTTTCCCCCTTCTCTTCTTCATTCTCTCTTTCTTTCTTTGGAAGGTTGGGTGGACAAGATATTGCTATGAGTTGAGTTTCTGAGTTCAAGGTTGGCCTTGAACTCAGAAAATTTTTTCCTCAGCCTTATTGGTTCTGGTACTGTAAGTGTGTGCTATGATGTCAACTTGGTTACATATACTTACCAAAATATTATTATTGAAGGATGTCCTTATGATCTGAGCAGCAATAGATACTCCAACCAAGAGTTTCATGTATTCTCCCAAGAATCTTGCCTAAACTCTGAAGATAATAAAGTGGGACATTTTTATAAATGCCATATAGACATATGGTCAATGTTGCTAACACTAGAAATTCTCAGAGCAAAGGCTTGATCTGTTCCTTTTGCCTGACCGTGGGTTTGACAAGAGCAAACCGAAAAGGAAAGCTTGATTTTAGATTTAGACAGATACAAACGTAACCTAAACCTCAGCTGCACCCATGTGTCTTGCCTTATCTTGCCTTAGTTTCTTATCTGTAAAGATGCTTCGAAGATGTTCCTGAATGACAGGATTAACTGAGATAGTGCATGTAAAGGAATTGGTATCTGGTAAATGATTCTGAAGCATGAGCTCGTCTCCAGGTTCTGCAAACAGAAACTTACAGTTGGCCGCTGTCAGGCTGCAGACGTGATCAGTATCAACATGAATCATGTGGTAGAGCCAAGTAAAGGATTGTTCAAACAGAATTGTTTCTAGGCACTTCACCTTCAGAGTTTAAAACGTCTAATCGACCACTGAAAATAATTTTTGCCAATGGTATAAGAAAATGGAAAAAAAAAACTTCTTTAATTCTGGTAGTCAAAGGTATTTTTTCCCTTTTGGTCTTAACACTCTGACAGTGAGTCTGCTGATCAGAGCTGCAGTTGTGGGACTCATAGTGGAAGGAGGGAACCAACTCACCTCAGTAGCCCCGAGGCAACCTTACACTGCTTTTCTATACAGTTGGGAAGAGGCTTGGTTTTCCTAGGGCTCTAGATAATTTGAGGCAGTGGTAACCTCATGATTGGATTCTGATGATAAAGTCCATCTTTTGACTTGTAATATTCATGGCATGTTGAGAGGTCAGTGTTTCTGAGCGGAATCTTGACCTGACACACGTCCAGGCACACATTCAGGGTCACTCTCCCCAACTTTCTGTTTGAGGCAAAGGGCAAATAGATTTCAAAAATATTCATGAACTTTTATTCAGAATGTGTGTTGTTTCTTGGCATACAGAGTTCCACATAACTTCCTATCACCATAGCAAAGTTTAGCAAAGTTTATAG
>NC_137984.1:24751711-24769211 GCF_963924665.1 Micromys minutus
TAGATTCTGGCAAGGATGTAGAGAAAGAAGAATACTCCTTCACTGCTGGTGGGAGTGTAAGCTGGTACAACTACTCTGGAAATCAGTTTGGCGATTCCTCAGAAAACTGGACATAGTCCTACCTGAAGACCCAGATATTCCAACTTTGGGCATATATCCCAAAGATGATCAACATATAATAAGGACACATGCTCCACCATGTTAATAGCAGCCTTATTTATAACAGCCAGAAGCTGGAAAGAACCCAGATTTCCTTCAACAGAGGGATAGATATGGAAAGTGTGGTACATTTACACAATGGAGTACTATTCAGTTATTAAAAACAATGACTTTACAAAATTCCTAGGCAAATGGATGGAACTAGAGAATATCATCCTGAATGAAGTAACCTAGACACAAAAGAACACACATAATATGCACTCACTGATTACTGGATACTAGCCTTAGAAAGCTCTGAATACCCCGCCCCCCAAAAAAAACTCATAGAACTTATGAAGCTAAAAAAGAAGGAAGGCCAAAATGTGGAAGCCTCAGTCCTTCTTTGAAAAGAAAAAGAAAAAAAAAACATTGTTATTCATCATTCATTATTTTGTAACAAATTTTCTGAGCTACAATTGTATTTTACAAAGTAAATAAATTAAAAATAAAAAATAAAATATTGCAAGAGTTAAATACTTGAAGCATTCAAGTAAGAAATGTGTTTTCTTCAATTCTTTCCAATGGTTCTATTGGATCAATAGAAAAATGGGCTACTATCTTTTTAAGTACAGGAAGCACTTGAAAACTGAAAATTAATAACTTACTAATATACTTGACATATTAAGTTTCCAAAATATGTGCCTAAAATGAATCATGTATAAAATCATGTATGAATCATGTATGAAATTCAAAGACAGCCATGATAAAAGCAACCAGATTAATGTGTTCAGATAGAATTGAGTATTAAGGTTTTACCACACTTATTCCTAGACTTCATTTTCTATGCCCTCATAGAAACAGGACTTGTTTTTATTCATTTATTTTTGAGATTATTATGTATTTATAACACTTCCAAGTTTGTATTATGTATTCCTAAATATAACTGGGTCTGTCCATATAATGTCACTTTTATGTATGGTTTCAGGAATGACACTTTGACACTGGACAATCAATTGGCATGTTCCCTCCTGGAAAGACTACCTCTCGTACTCCAAGATTTCCTCCCATGCTTGCAGTTCCGTGTGTAGGTTTGAGTGTTATGAGCTATCCCTCATGCATGTTTGCAAGTTTGCTAGTTTCCTCTTTCCTCATAGTCATCCTCTTAGCTATGTTATAAAAGGTAGTTCACATGAAATATCTTAAAAGTTTCGGATATAAGATCATTCTAACACTTAATGATACCATATTCACCAGAGTTCCATATAGTTATATTCCATGGATTAAATCTGCTGTCTATGAAGCTAAGGCCAAGAAGGACACAAAATCAGCTCCTTCAGCAGGTTCCTACAATAATGACAGTTTTCATTTACAACTTCCACTAAAATTCTTCAGGTTAATCTGGTATTTAGTTAAGGCTAAATTTTAAGAATATGAATGTTTTAAGATTTGTTTTTTCTGTTTGGAACATGTGTATTTATGTGCCCATGTGTGGATATGTGAATTTGAGTGAAAATACTTGAAGAAGCCAGAAGAGGGTAGCTGACCTTCTACAGCTAGAGTTACAGGCACCAGGAGTGGTTTCTGAGAAAAGAGCTTAAATGAACTTTAACAGAGATGCAGCACTCTTAATAGCTGAATCATCTCCCCAGAAGCAGATTTCAATAAAAGCATTTACAGGAACTAGGAGAAGCTTGTAGAAAATATTAAAACAATGGTCATATAGATGTAATGAGTTTACAGACTTGAAAACCTCAAAATAACCAATTGACAAATCTCTGAAACTGAATTCTTGTTTTAGTTTCTTCCCCATTTGTGAATTTCATTTTCTCTCATGAAAACCTAAGTGAGTGTGCGATACTGCTGCCAAGAGTCATTCGAGCTTCTGCAATTTACCTGCTGTGCCTATTTTACGGAGCAGCAACACGTGAAACACGTGAGAGCCGCACAAGGCAGCCCTCCATGGTGGCGCAGAGGCTTAGATTGCAGAGACCCAAATTATGTGCCAGAAACCTGCAGTTGCCATGTTCACTACAGTGAAGGAGTATTTTATATTTTCCAGATTTCGTTTTTCTTATCTGTACAGATGAGAGATTATCATCTACCCATCACGGGTACAGCAAATGGAGGGGTAGTCGATGTTTGAAAATTATACACTAAGCATTAGTTTGTCTACCACTAGGATCAAAAACAAATGTACATAAGGGGACTTTTAAATGTTACCATGTCTAATAATAACGAATCAGAATTTACATCGCTATGTAATTGTGATAGAAGCTAAAAATACATAAACTTCCTATGCATTTAGTTTAAACCGTCTAAGAATTTTGGTACATTAAGACAATGACTTTTAACATATTTATTCCTGAATTGTTTTATCCTAATTATATTTGGATGCTGTATCCTAATGTGAATGTAGAGATATTGACAAGCAATTGTTGTGGCTCGGTAATGGCTGCTCAGTTACCTTGCATGTAATTGGGATCACAGCAATCTCATTTTTGTACTGTAAGCTTCCAATTCCACTGAGCTTACATCATGAACATGATGGATGAGCTAGACTGTTGTGTCTGCCTGGGCAGGTGTGAGATGAATTGCTGGGCAGGCTATGATCTCTGGGCAAATTACTCTCCTTGACTACAATATATATCGATGAGAAGTGTCAGGGCTCATATACACACTTGTCAATTGCATTACCCAGGTGATGAAAATACAAGTTAAGGGATCATTGAAATGAAGAGGAAAAAATTCATTGTGTCATAAGAAATTAGTGAAAGAACCTGTCACCTGAAGCTGGAAATATGATGGGGTAAAACCTTTCATAGCTTTTGATTGGGAAAAAGTTCAAGCCACTTAGTCAGATATATATAATTATATGTCTTCTCTTCATCCTAGATTGGTTTTACTTAAAACAAATGAAAGTGAACACGATAGTAATTTATATTTTTTATGTGGGAACAATCAGGAGAAAGGCTTATAATTTAATATCAACGAGTTTTAACTACTCATGCAAATTAAGAGTCATTTCATATTGAGATTTTCTTTAATACAAAAATATTTCCAGTGAGAAGGGCCAATAAATATATGAATATTTTACATAGTATCTTGTTAGCAGACAATGTTTCATAGCTTTACATATATGAGATAAAATCAAAATTCAAAAGTAACTTCTACTTTAAATTTGACTTTGGCAAGGCTATAATCTGAACATGTAGATCTTAAAATTTATGTAAACTCTCCTTTTTAGGTGTAATAACTTATATAGTTATAGCGCTCATTAAGTCTAGGTAAGAAAGGAGCCCACACAATCTGGCCAAGTTTCCCTAGCAAGAAGTGAAAGGCAGCTTACTCAGTCACCCTACTAGATGAAAAAAAATTAAAGAGAAAACAAATTTGTTTATAAATAAATTCAGGCACCAGGCATCATTTTCGAACCAGGAAGCAAAGCACCTTCTGGGCTTGGACCTCTGTCCAGAGATGCTCTAACATACAATAAGGGCACATGCACCACAATGTTCATAACAGCCCTATTTATAATACCCAGAAGGTGGAAAGAACCCAGATGTCCTTCAGTAGATGAATGGATACAAAAATTGTGGTATATTTACACAATGGAGTACTATTCAGCTATTAAAAACAATGACTTTATGAAATTCCTAAGAAAATGAATGCATATAAAGAATATCATCCTGAGTGAGGTAATCCAGTCACAAAAGAACAGACATAATATGCAGTAACTGATAATTTGATACTAACCCCAGAAAGCTCTGAATATCCCAGAAACAACTCACAGGCCATATGAAGTGCAAGAAAAACAGAAGCCAAAAAATGAAAGCCTCGGTCCTTTGTAAGAAAAAAATAAATGTATAGCACCCTCTCAGAGTGTGGTACACCTGGACATTAAATCATTCATAATGCAAGAGCTAAGAATATAGCCTTGTGGCAATTTTTGGTATTCAAAGATCATTATGCTTAATCTATAATCACCAAGAAAACTGTTTCCATGTTATGTTCTGTCCTACATGTACTTTATGCTTATCGTAACTAGTGGGATTTCAATGCATGCTATCAAACCTGTAAAAGAATTAAGTACTGACAAAAAAATTCATATGTTATGCCAAAATGTTATGCCAAAGTGCCTTTAAAAATATGTATATGTATCCCTCTTTTTAAAAAATAAAGCTGTAATAGAGAAAAAAAAAAACTATAAGCAATCCCAGTCTGAGATATTTCACTTTCTCACTCAGAGCAATACCAAGCTGAAATCTGAATTCAGAATCTGAGACACATTCAATGAAGACATACAAAAATTTCCCAGCCCATGAAGGACTTCTCTTACATGTCTTTCTTGCTAGTCGGTTGGGATACAAAGATCTATAATTACATTAAACTTTACAAAATTATGAGTTCATCTGACTTACTGCTGAGAATAAGATTAAACTTTCTAAGAAAGATCCTACTAGTAAAATACTGAATTTAATTAAATAAATTGTACGAGGTAGAATGTTTGCTTTTCTAATTTGCAAAATACTGAATTTATTAGTGAAGACTGCTGATGTTCACTCTGTTTGCTTTTTATGATTCTACATTTCAATAACCAAAAAGCAAGCAAGTATGTGAGGAACAGAGGTATACCAGAGTGTGGCTGTTAATTACTCAGAAAAAATAAACACCTTAAAGTTTATGTTGACTAAACCAGTGGAGGAGATCATTTACACCTGAATAAAAGGAATGGGGGGGCAGGGATGGGAATAATAATTATATAGTAAAAATTGTCAGAACTTATGTAATTAATAAAAAATAAATTCCCATATATTGCTATAGTTGATTTAGTGAGTTACTAAGAAATATTACACTGTATTCATTATATAGTTGTTAATATTGGAACTAAACTCTGTGGTTATAATTAAACTCTGTGAAAGACTCTATCTTTGACAGTAATAATAAATTTAAACTGAAAGGGATAACATTTGAAATACAGAGAATATCCAAAATATATTAAATAAAAGAACAAAAAATACTGTAAAACTTTTAATACACATAAAATATAAGATCTTCAAAACAACCCTGTTTGTAGTTAACAGTATCATCAATTTATAAAAAAAGCAAGAAAAACTTTGATAAGTTATATTTCCTTATGTGATATGTTAATGTAGGTCTTTGAATTCAAGAGCATATATGTTTAAGAATTTATTTATTTATTTATAAACAACTTTATTTTAAAAAAAACAAAGATAAAAGTACAAATTTTAAGCATTTTTGCATAAAAGTATACGAATACATTTTTGTCAGTGCTTGGCTTTTTTTCTTTTTTCCCAAAGGTTTGATAGTGTGCATCAAGATTTAAGAATTTAATATCTGGTGGCGGCGATGTCGTGGACGGGGGAGGCGGAGGGAGCCGAGTGGCAAGGGGACACGCCCGCTCAGAAGCGGGACCCAGAGGCAGGATCACCACCAGCTGGGGACTGGCCGCTACCAGGTGCTTCACAATGAAGAAGATAATTCAAAATCATCTGCTGTAGAGCAGCCATCACCTTCCAACACAGCAGCACAGACAGCAGGAGCCTCCGCTGCAGCACCAGCACTGGACACTGACTCCTCTCCTCCACCTTACAGCAGCGTCACTGTGGAAGTCCCGACAACTTCAGATACTGACGTGTGTTGTGAGTTTTACCCTGTGCCCGCTCCGTACAGTGTTGCTACCTCTCTTCCTACATGCGATGAGGCTGAGAAGGCTAAAGCTGCTTCCCTGGCAGCTGTAGCAGCGGACGCACCTCAGAGAAACCCAAAGGAAGAGTGTGCATAGCACTGGATGACTTCAGTGATGTGGACCAGCTCAGAGTGGGCAACGATGGCATCTTCATGCTGGAGTTTTTCATGGCGTTCATATTCAACTGGCTTGGATTCTGCGTATCTTTCTGTATCACCAATACCATAGCTGGAAGATACGGTGCAATCTGTGGATTTGGCCTTTCATTAATCAAGTGGATCCTTATTGTCAAGTTTTCTGACTATTTTACTGGCTATTTCAATGGACAGTATTAGCTTTGGTGGATATTTCTTCTACTTGGCCTGCCCCTTCAGAGGATTTGTTAATTACCTAAAAGTCAGAAACATGTCTGAAAGTATGGCAGCTGCTCATAGAACAAGATACTTCTTCCTACTCTAGAGGTGGCATCAACCCAACATTCCTCTCTTATACCAATGTGAAGTCATCTGTAAACCTACAAGTTTGCCAAGATAGAAGACTGAGAGCACAGAAGCCAATGTCCTGAAGGGTGAAGCTTCGGGATTAAATGACAGGGTGGTTGATGCTACAGCCATGTCAGTTCATTCCTTAATTCTCTGCATTTCATTTAATTTGCACATTTGCATATGTGCCTGTTTAAAGGATATGCATATACTTGAAGGAATCTGTAAAGTTGTAACAGCAAAGTCCAGCCATCTTTGGTTAATCAGTGTTGGATACAATTGGAAGAATTCAGGATTACACAGTCTTCCAGCATGTACATGCTTCTGACTTGACCATAAGCATAATAAAAATTACAATATTAATCTTGTCAAATGCTTTAGTTTCAGGCTTCTAGAGTCATCTAGTAATTCCACACATGGAATATTCTTTGTTATATATGATGTTTATTAAAACTTGCAGTGTGATTATTAGAAAGAATTTGTCAGATTTTTGAATATGATATTATCTAGGAAATCTGTAAATAACCATGCATAAGTAGCTTTTTACATTGTTTTCTTAAATTGTATCTACATGTCTTCTCATTAATTTTAAATTAAGTAAACTAAATACACAGAAATAAACTTGGTAAAAGATGGAGTGGTTTAGGATTATCTTTAAGAAAATGTGAGTATACCAAGGCCATTTAAAGAAGAACAAGTTAGGGCCGCACCAGTTTTAGGGGTTTTCAAATGAGAACCTTAGATTTTAAGATTACTCACTTTACAATCCTTACAAGAAGAGATTGCTTTAGATCTTATATTTATTTACATCTAAGACAATTTAAAAATTAATTTACCAAATATATTCTCACTTGCATTTGTCTTTTAAAAAGCCAATAAAAGTATCTATCAGTATTGCTGTAATCATTTTCCTTTAAATGTTTAATTTGTTAAGCTCAGCAAATAAAATCTTGTTCTATTAAAAAAATTTAATATCTACAGTCATTATCTTTATGATGTATAACAAAAATTTAGCAGAGTATGTGCAATGGCTAGGGGGCATTTTGTGTGTGGGGGGAGGCATGTATGTGTATGTGTGTGTGTCTGTGTGTGTGTGCACATGCAAGTTTATATGCTTGTATGTGTTTCTGTATGGGTTTGTGCATGTGTGCTTACCTGTAAAATTCATATAGTATATTGGGCTACATTCATAATAATGAAATTTTTATGAGACATATTAAAAATAATTACATAGGTCATGTTGAAATCGTTACTGTGACAATTTTACTATTAAATGAAGATTATGTGCAACTTTACCTAATTATATCTTTAATGACAATGTATTTTCAATATTAAGATTATTTTGAAATACAAAATCAATTTCTAGTCTTATATGTCTATTAAATTTTTATATATTGAAAAAATATATATATCCTTACAAAGTATGAAACCACATAAATCATTTCTAAATTTTGGTTATATGTTGTTTCACATTTTTGAATAAAGAAAACGTATTAATTTCTAATACAATTTAATATTTTATATATTTATCTGTCTTAGGGTTTTATTGCTGTGAACAGACACCATGACCAATGCAAGTTTTATACAGGACAACATTCAATTGGGGCAGGCTTGAAGGTTCAGAGGTTCAGCCCAATACCACCAAGGCAAGAGCAGGGCAGCATCCAGGCAGTCATGGTGCAGGAGGAGCTGAGAATTTTATATCTTATTCCAAAGGAAGCCAGGAACAGACTGAGCATCCTCAGGCAGCTAGGAGGAGTGGCTCCTAGACCACCCCTAGAATGGCACACTTCCTCCAATAAGGCCACACCTTCTAATAGTGTCACTCCCTGGGCCAGGCATATGCAAACCATCACATTATATAATAAATTCTTTATATTTCTCAATACCAGTTAACCTCAACGTCTATAAGAAGGGTATTTATTGGAGCACAAGTGATTCAGTCTGCAAAGTTATATATTGTTCTTAGTGACAAAAAGTAAAAGTGTGAAATCAAATTCCCACAAGCTAGAACCCTTTTTCACTTGCAATGATTGACTCATAGCAACCACTGGCCTTAGATTACATAGTCCATAGCAGCAACCTCAAGCATGGAATGAACACAAGAAAACATCTTTGAAATTTTAGGCAAAAGACAAAATGTTAATTTCATTCAGTTTAGCAATCCAATTACAGAGAGTAGTTTTCTAATCTATGATATTGAAATCTTTATGATTTATCACTTCCCCTGAGGAATCACCTTTGTCTTCACCTATGAGACGGAGCTCATCAGTCAGTATTTTAACTTGGCAACAGTAATAAACAACATGATTTTACTGTCCTTGTTGAAGAAAATGACTATTCTGTTTTGAGTCCTTATCAGTTTCTCTTCTCATCTTCCCTTCCATTGGGAAGCAAGCAGAATCTTTGCCCCGTTGCAATGAAGTACTCTCCCTGTATTTAATATCTTCATTTTATAAATTAGAGGAACATGATAAACAATAGAAAGATTTTAAAAACTATAATTTTACAGAAGCTGAATACTATTTTATTTAATTCCTCTGATATTTATATTTGGGGTTCTATTGTATACTGCAGTTCATAACTTCATGAATCAATCTTTGAATTATCATAGCATCACATTACTGTTTAATCCTCTAAGTAATTATACAAATTTTGCATTTAAATAATCAGGGTTCTAAAAAGTACATATAATCTGATAATTTCAGAGGAACTTAACCCAGGTTTAAAAAAACAAAACAAAACACAGTCTGGACCCCAGGGTAATTATACACTGGTACCCTTTGAAGTAAAGAAAAATTTAATAATTCAGATGACCTTGAGTTAATTATCAATCGCTGAATTTTTACTTTATGCATGTAAGAGGACAAAGCAGTGTTTGTGTTTTAGGAATACTGGAGAAGGTACAGGAAACAAATTACAATGGCACGTAGTAAATTGGTCTGGCACACTGTTCCTGCTGGGTTAGGGCGGGTCCCACTGTTCTGATGTTGACAGGAATATATTCACTTAAAATATCAATTCTGTTATATTACCCAGAAAGTAGAGAGACAGTCCAGTAACAGCAAACCATTTGCTACTTGAGAGAAAAGTGATTGATTTTAGAGTGATAAAGAGTGTCTACTATTTCTCCTAGATTACTGAACTTTCAAATATTAGAAAAACATTACAAATCTATACTTAGTAATTCTTCAAAACTATATTTATGTCTTTAGAAACATGCCTGTTTAATGTTACATGCTCAACAAAATTTAAATAGTGCACAAAATGTTTTTAATTTTGATGTTTCATCTAAATATTAAAAAGATTTTCTCAGAGATCAAACACTATTCATTGCAGTGAAATCTACACTCATATATACTTCCAGGGATATTTATTCTCAGAAGGTTTAAAATATAAATTAATTATACCTTAATTAAATGTAAATTTCTACTCGGCAGAAATTGTTCATTCACTTTAATTGAGAAGTGATTTTATATGGTGTTAGATATATTTTTTAAACCTATGCATTTTTTATAAATGAATCTCAAGTGAACTGAAGGCAGATGTCTAAATTTCACTTACATTGCTGCAGTGTGACTATGTTTGACTACAAAATACCCATGGACAGTGTCACTGCCAGAGAGAATTTTCATGTCCTATTTAGGCTGGGAGAGGCTCAGCAAGCCTCATGAATAGTTAATGTCTACTAGTCAGCATTCTGAGATCTGCAGCCCCGATACAGAATTAACTCTCTTTGAGGTGTTATCCAGATTGCTGAATGGCAAAACATTTTTCTGGGAAGTGCCACATATCTACTCATCCCAGATAAGGACAAACCAAAGTATGGATATCAACCAAGTCCAAATTGGTAAACTCTGAGTTTTTATTAGGGTTACTTAAAGGAGTATGGGTGAAGGGTTACTTTACAGGAACATAATTAAAGACCCAAAGTCCACCCCATTACAGGTGACAGCTCACAAAACTGGGGAACTGAAGCACAGTGGATAGCCCACAAATCAATTAGAGAGTCCTTTCCAGGTGCCTCAGTTAGTCTAACCTTCTTCCAGACAGTGTGGGTGATTTCTCAGGCTAAGGTTCTTCTGGGTAGCTGGTCTGGTCTTAAGAGGCTTCATTCTGCTCGTCTTGTCCTATCGTTTTCTATGCAGCTCTGCTTTCTTCAGCCTAATAGCAACTCTTAGCTTTTAGCTATTTTCTCTGAAAGAGAAGGACCTAGTGAATCTGATTATGTTCAGGGACTTAATGAAATTATCTCAAGGGTTCTACTTTTTTTGCTCTAGGAACTTGCTTGAAGGCTAAAATTTTAATTCTCTAAGGAAAGTGTTACTCAACACAGATGCGTTCTGATAAGCCATATTAAACTATGGAGTTTATGTACCTCTTTGTAAATCAGGGATATGCAAATTAAAACAACCCTGAGATTCTACCTCACTCCAGTCAGAATGGCTAAGATCAAAAACTCAGGTGACAGCAGATGCTGCTGGTGAGGATGTGGAGAAAGAGGAACACTCCTCCACATTTGGTAGGGTTGTAAGCTGGTAAAACCACTCTGGAAATCAGCCTGGCAGTTCATATAGATACAGCTGAGCATGCTTGCACATAACCATAGGTCTGAACTTGGGGATCTCAATGAGGTTGCTAAAGAAAGGATCTAAGGAGCTGAAAGGGGTTGCAACCTAATAGAAAGATAACATTATTAACCAACCAAACCCTCCAAAATGCTCATGGAGTAAAACACCAACCATTGTGCACACTTTGAGGGACCAATTGATCCAGTTGCCTATGTAGCTGAGAGGGCACATTTTCCCAGTGTAGGGGAATGCCAGGGCAATGTAGTAGGGAGGGTGATGAGGAGGGAGTCCACCTTTGTGAAGGCAAATGGAGGGAGAGGGGGATTGGGAGTGGGGTGGGATAAAGGGACAACATCACAATGTAAATACAGAATATCTAATAAAAAAGAGAAACCAAAACAAAACAAACAAAACCAAAAATCAAACAAACAAACAAACAAAAACCAGGGGTGGCATGTGCAGTTGCTCAGGCTCATTCTCTTTAGCAAACAGATTCCAGTAACGTATGACTTAAAACACACAGGGACTATTTGTACTTCTGTATTACTGACAGCTAAAGGTAATTTGTATGGACAGGTGTCTTCCTTATTCTATGATGAGATACATCACAATGAAGGCAGCTCAGGAAAATAAAGTATTTGGGGATTTGCTTATACTTTCAGAGACTGAGTCCATGGTGACTAGTTGAGAGAAGCATGGCAGCAGGAAGGCAGGCATGGCACTGGAGGAGAAGGAGGGATCTTCCATCAGATTCACAAGCCTAAGGCACACAGCAGGAGCTGGGACCCGCCATGGGATTTTAAAACATCAAAGCTCATCCTTAGTGTGATACCTCACCCAACCAGGCCAAACCTCCCAATTCTTCCCAGTTCTGCCAACTGGAAAACAAACATTCAAATAGAGAATATCCAATAAAAAGGAAAATAAATAAATAAATTAAACAACCACAGTGGTGTCAACAAATTTCGGGAAAACATAAAGGAGAAAATTGGGACAGTATATATTAGTAAATGGAGAATATAGAGATGGTTCTGTTCATAAAAGTCTGAACTCTTCTTGCAAAGAACTTCAACTTTGTTACTAGAATCTATATCCAGTTGTTCACAGCTGCTTTCAGCTCCAGCTCATGGTATTTGTTGACCTCCTTTGATCACATTGGGCACATTTGTATATGGGAAAAAAATCAATCAGGCCAGTTCTCTAAAAAAGTGCATGTTTATAGATTGAATCATTTAATCATTAAATCCAATGAGTTTGTCACAACTTTTAATAAGAGCATTTAAGCATGTCACAAATATTGGACATGGATTTCCTAGGTTTTTTTTTTTCTAAGTTATTTCCTGTGCTCCTTGTATTCAACAGAGAACTTCCTTGTGGCATTTTTTACCTTAGCCTTAGTGAATGAATTACTTCTTTTCATGTGTAGAAAGAAAACTCACTAAGCTCAAGATAGTGACAATTTAAATTATTGATTTAATGTAAATTTCTCCAATGAATGAATTGCACAGAAGTGAACTGTAGAGAAAATAATAGCATTGCATTAAGATCTTTTTTAATAAATAAAACTAGAAAACTAGTTCCCACTTACTCAATATGATAAAGCGGTAGCACAGAGATTAAAGTAGAAGTATGCTACTTATCTTAACCTCATTTGTATTGCGATGTAAAACTGGAGTGTGGAGAAGTTAGGGAACATAGGAAACTTCTCTCAGGCAGTGTGTAGTAGTCTTGGGCATCAGTTAGTAAAGGTAGGGTCTTTAACAAGATGGGACTATTTCATGGAAAAAGTACAAAGGAATGTAGGCTTGTGTGAATGAGGACAATGGGTAATTAGAACAAAGTACTGTTTCTCTGAAAAAAGAAGAGAAAGTTCACAAGTAATTTGAGAAAAAAATAAAATACAGGAGGCATTAAAGAGTTTACCCAAATATCACTTAAAATATCTGGAGACATATATATCTTAGGCAAGCAATATTTTGCATATATTTACTGTGGTGGGGCACAAGTGCCATAGTGGTCATGGACAAGCAAAACTCGAGGGACTCAATTGACTCCTTCAATGATGTCATCCAGGGGCCTCAAACTCAGGATTTTAGGCTAGGGGCAAGCATCCCTAAGTTACATGATAGGTCATCTCCTTGGAGCAGAAGAGAACATTCAGGGATAACATATCTTTGACATGCTGTTTATTGAACAAGAATTTTCCACATTACCAGTATACAACAGTATGCTTACACCTTTTTCTTTGTCTTGGTTTGTGTGTGTGTGTGTGTGTGTGTGTGTGTGTGTGTAAGGTATACTCTTATAATTCATTCTAAATGGAATTAAAACCCAGAATTTCCTCAGGCTGATCATTGTCCTCTGTCTGTGATCTCATGAAATCTAGGATTACAGGTATGAGTACCGATACCAGCTTGATGACCTTAAATAAATTTATAAGGCAAATACACAATCTCTATTGTCTAGCACTAGAATATTTTCATCCCTCCAACATCTTTTTAATTTCTTTTGTGTGATTTGTTGTACATGTCTCACAAGCTCCAAATCCCAGCTCAAGGTACTCTGCTTTGGGCCACTATAAATCTCTTTTCAACTCAGAGCAATAGAGTTGAGAAGTAGCCCATTGTATCTGGTTTCTTTTTCATAGCTTCTGAAATTCACATAGTCAGGTATAAACCAGCACATAATAGTGATGGAGAGATGGCTCAGTAGTTAAGAGCACTGACTGCTTATCCAGGGGTTGTGAGTTCAAATCCCAGAGCCAATGGTTTTCAGTTACTATGATACTAAGTTGTATGGATACTTTTGTTTGATGAAAATCTTGTTTCATTGAGATACTTGTCTGTTTTGAACAATGCCACTTTGAATATTTGATTTTATGCATTTCTGTGGGCACACTACTTATTTTATTATATAAATATGTAGAAGTAAACCCAGCCCTTAAAGAAACTGGTAAACAGATACCTAAATTAACTATTCCAAGTTACATTGAAAAAGTTACTCTTTTTCAAGTTAAACATAACAATATTTATTTACTAATGAATAAACATCTCTAAACTTTAGGTCACAAGCATAAACTAGGGCTTTGTTTTCATCCAAAACTCTTATGTTAACACCTTTACTGCCAGTGTCTCTACATTAGCAGATGGAACATTTGGGAAAGAAATTAAAATTAAATGAGGCCATGAGTGGGTTCCTGAATTGATAGGATTAGTGTTCTGAGCATAGACACCTGAACATTCTGTTTTTGCTCCTGCACCCTGTCACTCTGTCTACACACTATGATGAGAGGCTGTGAAGCTATTCTGGGAGAGCACAGACTTCTAGAAGCCCAGTGCAGAATCCTCACTAGACACATCATCTCCTTGACATTGATCTTGACCACTAGCACGCGGAGCTTTGATAAAATGAATTTCTGCCATTGAAGCCATTCATCCTGAGATTCTTTGTACAGGCGATCCAAGCACAGCAACATAAATACCAACAGTATATTAAGCCTTGGGCTTGACAGAAATGACAGAAAAGAAGAATCTGTTTTCGCTAATGTTCTGATGCAGCCAGTAGAGGCTTGGAATCTAAAATTTCCACTAAATTATAACCAAAGTGTGTTTTTTTTCAGTTTTTCTCAGATTCTTTTTGCCACCAAACTATAATTAGCGTAAAGGAAAATACACAGCTTGAGGGTGAAGTCTTCATGTTAGAATACAGTGAGCAGTTAAAATACTAAAAGCAAGTTTCTGATGAGAGATCTCTAGTTGTGGTCCATCTGCATATTTTTAAAATACATTATCTTGTTCTCACAGGCATCCAACTAACTAATTATGTGCAAACAATAAGAATCAAGCTGCTGCCAAAAGAATTAGCTCTGCAGCCAATAGCAACTGCCTTTGGCTCAACATTTCTGTTCAACAGTACTGAAACACTTAGTTTTTATTGCTGAATTAAATATGTGTGCCGAGTCTGGAATAGGGACAGCTAAGGATGTGAAAGGAATTAAAGGAAAAATGACCATAGGCAAAGTATTTTATTCTTCTTATTAGAAACAAAAATTCCTTAAAGTTACTATTTGGGGAGTTCGAGTTTATAAAGAGGAATGCAATATTTTTCCGTTTTTCAATTTGTACCACATTCACTAGGTAGAATGACACTTTGCGATGAATTTTCTGAAAGAGAAGGTTTAGCATCCAGGAAAATTTCTTTGGAGAATATATAAATTAGGCTCAATGTCAGATAATTTCTTTAAAAGAGCTAGTGGAAGCAAATATTCTGTTTGGAAGCATTTTCTAGTAAAGAATAAAAAGGTATGTGTGTGTGTGTGTGTGTGTGTGTGTGTGTGTGTGTGTGTGTGTGTGTGTGCATTCAGAAGTGATATATCCTTCATAGTCTAATGAGAATTTGCATATGGATATGGAAGGAAGCAAAGAAAATTATCCTTGTTTCAAGATGTTTCATTTGAATTATTCGCAAAAAGAATGGTAAGGTTAGAAACTGTATATTTTCAGTGTGAGTCACATTCAGCTTTTATCAGTGTTTTATATAGTGGACACAATCCTGCTACAGACATTTGCACAGATTATATTATGCTATATTTTCATCAGTTATTCAATATCACCTGAAGCATATTACATCTCTACATTTCATACCTATTTTATTCTTTGCAGAAAAGAAGAGAAGAAGTAATTAAAAAGAGGGAAGGTGACACTCATTCTGTTGCTATAGCACAGTAAATGTGGGCACACAACATGAACATAAGTCATCATTTACTATCGGCATTCATACTTGGCCTTGGGACTCCACTAACGAAATCCACTGTGCTAGTTCTTTGAAAAGTACTTAAAATACAAATACTCAATATTGAGTTAGATGAACTGGGATATGACAAGCTATCAGGAAACAGAATGGAAAGATGCAACATGGCTTTGGTGGTTTCTACTTTGTGTTGCCTGTTATTACACAGCTCTATTGGGGCACAGCAGATCAAGACCAAATCAGCATTTATAAAGTAATTGCTTTGCCTCGGACTGCTTGAAGGGAAATCCATAGACAGTAAACACAGAGTGCTAACAAGCCCAAGAAATGAGGGCTGATGGCTAGAGAATTGTCCTTTGGCATGATGCCACAGTAACTGTTAAGAGATGCTACATAGGCACTAATCTACATGCTACAAAGTCGTCTGTCACTGTATGTTTGCCCCCCCTCCCCCATCCAAAGAACTTCACAAACAGCATCTGAATCACTGCGCTTTTAGAGATTGTGCTAGCTGCCAATAGCTTAAGGTAATGATATAGCCATGTAAACCACTCAGGTTATACTCTCAAGTCTTCTTCATATGTTCTTAAAACATGTGTCATAAAAGTATCTGTAATTAGTTATTTAAAGTAAATTCAATACCACTGCAGAGTTAGAAGGGCAGAGGAGAGATGATGAGAAATGGGAATAAGCAATAACAGAGGAGCAATTGTAATTCAAGTCCATTGCTTGGAATAAATTGTCATGTCCTTACAAAACCCTTAACTTTATACAAAAGCTGTGGACTCATAGTAAAGGTAAAACAATAGGTAAGTGGTTAGTCTCCGTTTAGCAGCAGATAAAAAAGCAAAAAGCATGTGTAATTGCTGTAGCATAACTCTGACCTAAACTAGATTGGGATCTATTTCCATCAATTCACAGCACACATGCTTGTCAGTTGAGGGAATTCTGGGAAGCATGGCAGTGCCTTCTTAGCACATGGGGGGAGCTTTTTACCCTTCAGCAGCTTAGGAAAAGCTAACCTCTGCATTTGAAATAACGTTAAATGTTGTGATAGCATTGATTCTCAGTGTGACAGGATCTAGAATGGAGGAGAAGACAGCCTTCCCCCATGTCTGTGGAGGCAGTGTCTGGATTAGGTCAGCCTTTCAGTCTATCTAGAGAGAGTGATCCAGAGCAGGGTTGTAGGGAGAAAGGCATTTTAAGTATTGGTGACATAATTACATGGGCTAAAATCCAGGATTAAATCAAAAGAGCTAAGTCAAAGTAGCTTATTCTTTCCCCAGAGGGAGGACTGCCAGCATCCACTGTCCCCTGCTTCCTAATGGGATGCTCCAAGCAATGGCTTCCTGTTTCCACCACTGTGCCTTACCATTCAAGATAGAATATGTAACCTCAAATTGTAAGACACAGTATCCTCTTCTTAGGATGCTTTTTGTCAAATATTTTGACACTGAAATGCAAAAATACTCACTACAAATAACAATTTCTGTCTTGAATAATGTTTAGCATAACAATTTTAAGAAATTTAATGAATGCTATCTAAAACTAAATAAACAGCATTAGTGAGATATCATGTAATGTATTGATATGAAGGGCCTAACAATAAAAATGCAAATATCTCATACTTAATATAAATTATATAGTGAATAATCAATATCTATGTTATAATCAATATGGGTGTCCAATTTCAAATAGTTTATCCCCTTCAGAAAATATTCCTTTAATAAGATAATAGAATCACAATTTAAAGCAAATAAAGAAGTTCTAATTATTTTATATTCTGTAAACCATGACTAAATATCAGAAGCTTATGGGTTGATAAGACCTTGCCTCTATCTAGTTAGAGTTGC